>NC_143015.1:102935725-103236002 GCF_055824585.1 Amblyomma mixtum
CCATCGTATGGTTCCCGGCACACATGGGCAGCTTAGGGGGTGGCCTGCGGAATCTCAACGAGATCGCACACGAGGCGGCGCGAGGGCTCATCGGCCGCGTTCCTCCGGTTTCCCCCGCTACTCCACATATCGAGTACAGGGATCAATTATTCACGTACGACGAGCTCACTAAGCATTTTTTATCTAGGCAGACGAGCGTTTCCCCTCCCGGATAAGAAATTAACCCGCAGCCAGTCGGTCACGTTCCGCTTGCTCCAAACGAACTCATATCCCAACCCCTGGCACATGAAGCACATCGACCCAGACTACGACGGACAACATGTTTGTGACCAGTGCAGTGAACGTGTAGACTTGACCCATATGCTGTGTGGTTGTGCATCAAGTGACGCCTACGCCCAGAACAAGGAACATTGGGACAAGGTACTAAAAAGTGCTTCACTTCACGACCAGCTTCGGGCTCTCCAGGAGGCCCGCGCGGCGGTGGAGAGCTTCGGGCTCTCTGTGCCTACGTGGGCGCTGCCCTCTAAACCTGGCGCCTAGCCGAGTGTCCTTCAGGACCCGTACTGTGGGATATAAAGTTTTACCACCACCACCACCATGAGCAGCGCCGCAGAGCCCGTGCGAAGGCACTCCATCGAGCGTACGGCCCCGAGCCGGACGCCGTATGGGTGGACGCTGCCTGCACGGGTGATGAAGCGACAGCAGCTGTGGTGGACTCCTCTTTATCCGCCCTCCTCAAACTACCTCTCTCTCCAGATGTCACCCACACTTCGCGCACTTTTACGTGGGAAGCTCCCAGACACCCTTAGAGCGTGTGGGGGTAGCGGTCTCGGACTCTAAGGAGATGCCCTCGACTCAGCGTGGCAAACTCAGCGGAGACCAGCCACCAAGTGACAAGAGGTTTTTGGGCGTTCGGTGCCCAGCTTTCGCTGGTCGCAAGCCAGAGAATGGGTCGGAGCCAAAGGTTCACAAACAAAAACAAAGTTTATACAGCAAAGAGACGATACAGAGGATTTCACAATCACTAGTACGAACACATACAAGGTGATTAATAAAACAATGCAACTCGCGCAAAGTTAAACTCGAGAGAGAATACAATTCAAAGGAAATATTACACCTAAAGTGCACTAAAACAAGCGAGAGAGATAAACAAACCAAACACAATTTGTTCACCGGGCACTGCGGCAGTCCGACGACCAGAGTTCCACGACGATGCCGTCCCGCAGACTGGCGAACGTTGCCTCGTTGGTCCGTGGCTGGCCGAGTGGTGTTTTCCCCGGGAGTCGAACGGGCGCGCTTCTCCGAAGCTTAAACGGCGGTCCGGACTGACTTGACAGCTGTTGTTGTTGTTGTGACTGAGAGAAGGATGAAAAGGAAATTGCACGGGCCTGCTACTGGCTCGAGCCAAGCCACCACCGCTGCCACGTGCAGATAGAGGAGAGCTAAAAGATCAGAGGAAAGAGAAAAAGGAAAGAAAAGACGCGCGTCGCAGCAACAACTGCGTCCGCCGGAGCGGACGCTGCTCAAAAGAAGCGGCCGAAGCCGCGCTCGCCGAAGCGAGAACAGATACTGTTGTTGTTGTTGTGACTGAGAGAAGGATGAAGAGGAAATTGCACGGGCCTGCTACTGTCAACGCCCTTCTTTTATAGGCTCGCTCTCCCGTCTGTTCGTTGTACGCGCCAAAGTAGGCGCGCACATACACGCAGCATTTGCAGTGCTGTCTCCCTTCTCTCTTCTCACTGGCCGCGCGTCCCCATTGGTCTGAGTCAGGAGTCGTTTCGCGAAGGTTCCAGCGTGTTCTAGTGTGGCGCCGTCGTGGCGGCGTCGCCGACGCCCGAGTGCAGAGGAAGGGGACATGTCTTAGCGCACGCAAGGCTTCCCCCTCTTCCCCCCGTCAGCTGTAGAACCGACTCGCATGTTCGAGAATAATCGGCGGGGATGACTCATTTCCTCGGCGCACGCCGCGGCGGTGGAGAGAGAGGCACGCGCTCGGCGGGGCTTTCCCTCTCCCCCGTCGGCTCTCGCCGGCGAGACGCCGTGCGCGCGGTGGTTTTTTTTTGTTTGTTTTTAAAATGCGCCGAATTTTGTTACACTGCCCCTTCCTTTAAGAATATTGTGTAACAATATTCACAAAACACAAAATTCGCGCGCACATGCATGCGTTCACAAAGTCAGTGGTGAATGCCAAAATACATACATCAATACCTTGATGCTTTAACATACATAACACAGTACAATAGACAGATTGCACTCCAAAACTTCACAACACTTCAAAACACGCCGCGTTTCGGCGGTACAATTCGCTCGGACATGCATGCGCTCACAAACCACATGCGAAAATACATACATCAATGCCATGATGTTTTCACATGCACAGCACAGTACAATCTTGAGAATGCACATAAAAACACGCCGCGATTGGGCAGTACATTAACACAAGGCTACAAACATGGAGCACGCAAATACAAGGCACACTTTCGCCTACACTTCCAAGTTTGGCCTACAGAGTAGGTTAGGGACAGGACTGTTCCCCTCAAGCTTTCGGTCGTGCTTTTGATTCTCTTGCGCACGCGGCTCCGTGTTTTCTTCCTGTCTCGGGTTCGACTCTCCTTCCGCCTCATTCTGAAGCTTCTCTTCCGAACGCTGTGTTGGCCCAGCTTCCTATTCGTACTGCTCTCTGTGCATCGGTTCATGCTTCGAACCCTTCCCCTTTTCCTGTGGTTAGCGCGTCTGTTGCGAACAAATTTAACGCCAGTTCGCTCATGACGGCTCCAGTTCTTGTGTTCTCCTTCGCGGCGCGCGCTTTTCTGTTTGCGTTTGCGCCTCCAGACTGAGTCTTTGCTGATCGCGGGGCTTGTTCGTCGCAGCTTCTTTCTCACTTTGCTACGATGTTCGTGTAGCTCGCTTGCATTCGACGCGGCTGTCTTCAGCTTGGTTCTGTTTCTTCCCGTTTTCTTCCCGAATTTTCTCCAGGGCTTCTGCTTTTCGGCTTCACCTGCTTTGGTGATGTCCGACTCATTTCTCTTTCTTTTTTCCTTCTTCCAAGTTCTCCTTTTGGTCAAGCCCGGTTCACTGCCAATTGCATCATCCGAGTTCTTCTCTCGCGATGCAGCCACTGGTTCAGCTCTCTTTTCTTTTTCGAGGGCTGAGCTTTCTTCTTCCAAATCCTTTTTTCTTTTCTTCTTTCTGACTACTCTTCGAGCGCAATGCTCAGAGCTCGGCTCAGGACTGATTGGAGAATCGTTCTCACTTATGAATTCTCCTTTGTCAACACCTTGCTTCAGTTGGTCACATTCAGTGCAGCTGTAAGCAGACTTTTCTCCAGTCTGTTCCTTTACTTCTACTGCACATTCTCCTTCTTCAGAGTCAAACATTTGTTCGCCTCCCTCGCAGGCACCAACTTCCTCGCCTTCCTCATCGGGAAGGCTCTCCTCGCTGCTCGAGGGTTCACTCGGAGCGGTTTCCGGGTTTTCTCTTAGTACGCTCTCCTCAGTGCTCCTTAACCACTCCTTCTGGTGGTCTGCACTGGAAGACTTCGACGCGTTGCACTCGGAATTCTCGATGGAGGTCCGAACTGCTTCTTCGTCCTCAGGCGGCTGCCCTAGGATTCCCTCCGACTGGAGCGTCAGGTTGGCCTTTTCCTCAGTGCCTACTACCTCAGCAGTAGCTACACTTTCAGTTTCCTGGGGAAGGGACACTCTGGTCTGTTCTTCACTCTCTGTGGTTTTAATTGCAGGAACAGGCTGTTCCACAACCTCACTCTCACTAGTGGAGCTAGTTACAACCTCTTCCGTGGTTGTCAACAAATTAGACTCGTTAGTCTTCCTCCCGGCCTCTCCGGGGTCAAGCTCCACTTGATCTCTGACGTTCCTCGAACGCCGAATTTCAGCAAGCTTCTTCTGAAGGATTGCCATCTCTCTTTCAAAAGCCCTTTCGGCCTCTTCCTCTCGCCTTTTCCTCTCTTTCTCTCTCTCTTCTCGAGCTCTCTCTCTTTCCTGGTCCACCCATTCTCGCAGTTCGGCTCCGGCCATCCCCATCTGGAGACCGACCTCTATTAGCTCCTTTAGCTCCTTAAGGCTCATTATTGGAGACCGAACTCTACATTCAAGGCAATGCATACCTCTAAACGGTGAACATCACTAACCGCTTCAGCGCGGCACCTCACAATATCGCTGTGCTGCTAACCCTCGTTTACGACCTCTTCGTAAACTCCTTCCGACTCTTTCTCCGTTCTCTGTACTTGCAAACACCAAACGTCCTGTCGCGGACGCCAGAATATATTGTCACCCACACTTCGCGCACTTTTACGTGGGAAGCTCCCAGACACCCTTAGAGCGTGTGGGGGTAGCGGTCTCGGACTCTAAGGAGATGCCCTCGACTCAGCGTGGCAAGCTCAGCGGAGACCAGCCACCAAGTGACAAGAGGTTTTTGGGCGTTCGGTGCCCAGCTTTCGCTGGTCGCAAGCCAGAGAATGGGTCGGAGCCAAAGGTTCACAAACAAAAACAAAGTTTATACAGCAAAGAGACGATACAGAGGATTTCACAATCACTAGTACGAACACATACAAGGTGATTAATAAAACAATGCAACTCGCGCAAAGTTAAACTCGAGAGAGAATACAATTCAAAGGAAATATTACACCTAAAGTGCACTAAAACAAGCGAGAGAGATAAACAAACAAAACACAATTTGTTCACCGGGCACTGCGGCAGTCCGACGACCAGAGTTCCACGACGATGCCGTCCCGCAGACTGGCGAACGTTGCCTCGTTGGTCCGTGGCTGGCCGAGTGGTGTTTTCCCCGGGAGTCGAACGGGCCCGCTTCTCCGAAGCTTAAACGGCGGTCCGGACTGACTTGACAGCGGTCAACGCCCTTCTTTTATAGGCTCGCTCTCCCGTCTGTTCGTTGTACGCGCCAAAGTAGGCGCGCACATACACGCAGCATTTGCAGTGCTGTCTCCCTTCTCTCTTCTCACTGGCCGCGCGTCCCCATTGGTCAGAGTCAGGAGTCGTTTCGCGAAGGTTCCAGCGTGTTCTAGCGTGGCGCCGTCGTGGCGGCGTCGCCGACGCCCGAGTGCAGAGGAGGGGGACATGTCTTAGCGCACGCAAGGCTTCCCCCTCTTCCCCCCGTCAGCTGCAGAACCGACTCGCATGTTCGAGAATAATCGGCGGGGATGATTCATTTCCTCGGCGCACGCCGCGGCGGTGGAGAGAGAGGCACGCGCTCGGTGGGGGCTTTCCCTCTCCCCCGTCGGGCTCGCGCCGGCGAGACGCCGTGCGCGCGGCGGTTTTTTTTTGTTTGTTTTTAAAATGCGCCGAATTTTGTGACACCAGACACCTCCCCAGAGGCTGCAGAGGAACCTGCCATTGCACTTGCTATCACCCGCACGGAAGCCCGGTACATTTTAAGTGATTCTAAAACTGCGATTCTAAATGTTGCTCGAGGCCGAGTCCATATTTTTGCTTTTGGCATACTGGACTCGCCCGATGCACACCCGCCCCGTCAAGTGGAGCTGATATGGGTGCCCGCGCACTCCGGGAATCCCGGAAACGAGGCCGCCAACCATTTAGCCCGAGGTTCTTTAAACCGGGCTCAGGTGTCCTCGGATCGGGGATTCACGAAGGAGCGCATGCACTCATTCAGCGAGCTGACGCAGGCATACAGAGCCTCACGCCAGCTCTACCCCCCGCCCTACTCCTCCCTAGGTAAGAAAGAAGCAACACTCTGGCGGAGACTACAGACACACTCTCTCCCCTCACCCTTTACCCTAGCCCACTATCATTCCTCCTTCCCCACTCCGGCATGCGTCCTATGCCCAGAACCCTTCGCCTCTTCCCTCCACATACTTTCCCTCTGCCCGGCGGACCCTCTCCCGCGGGACCTAGAGAACCTCAAGACCTGGGAAGACTGGGAGACCCTGCTGCGCTCGGAGGACCCCGCCGTGCAAACCATCACCACCGGCCTGGCTGCCAGTGTTATGGACGTTAGGAACATAAACACTTAAGTGCAGTGGGGTCGTGCGGGGACACTGCGGCGTGTCCCGAATTCCTGCCGCAATAAAGTTTTATCGCGAAAGCAATACTAGTTGCACTTTCAGCCCGTCGCGTAGCGATACCGGTAGCTACCATATTAGCATATTGGATTGGATTGGATTGGATTTGATTTGATTTGATTGGATTGGATTGTATAACCGATGCATCACCACAAGTCTAACCACAAGCACCACCACCAGCTACACTACCAGCTGAACCATGGCGTAGCTACAGATATTGCTTTCGCAATTACCGGGCTTAACCAAGCTAAGCCAAAGCCATTTTTTTCTCTCTCTCTCTGTCCTCCTCCGCTTCTGTACAGGCAGTGTGTGGACGGCCGAACGCCTCCACCATTATCGTGGTGCTCCCAGTGCATTGTGCGCGAACTGCGACAGCCATGACGTCAAACCAAGCGTAACTGAACCTTTTCGCTTGTATATTCAGGCATAACCACAGCTGAGCCACTGCCAAATTCTTTCTTCATTCGGAGGTGCTGGTGTTTCGCCTCTGGTGGAGTGGCACACACCACCTGGGTGGGTTTGTTTATGGGGTTTAACGTCCCAAAGTGACCTAAGCTATGAGAGACGCCGTAGTGAAGGGCTCCGGAAATTTCGATCCCCTGGAGTTCTTTAACGTGCACTGACATCGCACAGTACACGGGCCTCTAGAATTTTGACTACATCGAAATTCGACTGCCGCGGCCAGGATCGAACCCGCGTCTTTCAGGTCAGCAGCCGAGCATCATAACCACTGAGCCACCGCGGCGGCTACACCAACTGGGGGGATTAGCCATGGTGCCTCGTGTCCACCGAGAAGTGAGATAGGTAATGCCCCTCTCATTGCCTCGTAACCAACTTTTTCTCTCATTTCGGAGGTTCTCTCATTCACTCTCATTGCTGAAGTAACTTTTTCAAAAGCATCCATCGCAGCCAGGTTTCACTTGATGAAAAATTTAGCTGCGGTTTTACTGTTGAATCTGGTTAGAGTGTGGAAGCTGTAGTATATCGGGCAACTAGACGCGGCTTGGCGTCTGTGAGCGTGTTCCAGAGACAAAATTTGGCTGTGGCTTAGCTGAGGTTAAGCCTTGATAGCTCGAAGCGAAAAGCTGCTGCAAGGAGCCGCGCGTGTAGTGAATACGGTGCTGTCTTAGAAGGTTGCTTTAGAGACTTGTACTGTGGCGTGCATTCCTCTCGGGTGTACACCAAGATATGAGAGACAGGCATTTGCTTGCCTTAAGAGAAATTTTAATTTCATTTCATTTTCCTTAAGGCCCTTCCGGCGCGGTTCGGGTATCCACCGAGCTATGAGGGAGGCAGGAGTCATTTCCTTTCCTTAAAGCTAATTCTCTTTTCATTTTCCTTCCCTTACGACGCGGTTCGGGTGTCCAACGAGATATGAGGTGTTCCTCACGCACTGCTTGTCTTTTCTTTATTTTTTATTTGTGCAGCGTGAGATGTCACTCCTTTCGGGTGTACACCAAGATATGAGAGACAGGCATTTCTTTTCTTTAAAACCAATTTTCATTTCATTTAATTTTCCTTAAGGCCCTTATGGCGCGGTTCGGGTATCCACCGAGATGCGAGAGAGAAAGGCGTCATTTCCTTTCCTTAAAACCAATTTTCTTTTCATTTTCCTTCCCTTACGGCGCCAGTTCGGGTGTGACCGAGATATGTGTGTTTCCTGGCGCACTGCCACGTACGCCCCAGTCCCCGATGACTCCGTTCGAGGAATCATATACAGAGCCTACAGTCACGAGACCGACGCTGAGATCCTCGCTGAGCTCCAAGCTCGGAACCCCGATCTCCCCGTAGTCGCCGCACGCCGCATGGGCCGCGCACGACATTTCGTGGTGACTATCGCCAATGCCAAGCTACCCCGCTACGTGAGGTATCTCGGCTTCACTTTTGAGGTGTTCCCCTACAAAAGCCGTCCGGAGGCATGCTTCAACTGCCGGAAGCTAGGCCACAGGGCGGATGTGTGCCCCCACCCGCGACAACCAACCTGCCGACGCTGTGGCGCAGCCCATGACCCTCCTCCAGCTGGCCAACCGCCCACGTGCCAAGCCTCATGCATCGTCTGCAAAGGTGCCCACCCTACAGGCAGCAGAAGCTGAAAATACCGGTTCACGTCCTCCACTCGGCCCAAGTCTTCCCCGTTGGTCACTGACACCGATACCGGCTCCAACTCGGCAAACCCCGGACGCCAGTCCCGGTCCCGAGACCGCAAACGCGGCGACCACAACCTACTGCGGGACGGCTCCTTCCCTCCGCTTGGCAGCGACGGCAGCGACGGCAGCGACAGCCCTTCCAGCCGCACTCGCAGCCGTTCCACATCCGCCTCACGCAGCTCTGGGGCCAGCCCTCAAGCCCGGCCGGACACCAAAGCAGCCAAACAAGTTGCATGGAAGACTCCTGCACAAGTCACCGCTTCTCCACCAGATTCACAGGTAAGGGAGCTGGCAGACATGGTCAAGGAACTACAGCTACAATTGGCCAAAGCAAACGCTAAAATTCATAGCCTAGAATCAGCACAGGCAAACCCCAAATTGCAACCGCAGCAGGTGGCTCACGCTCCCACATCCGACCCTGTAGGTGATCCACGCATGGACACTGAGCAGTCTAAGCGCACGAAGCGTAAAGTACCTCCCCCCTCCTCACAAGCAGACATAGATGCCAAATTCGAGGCAGCTGATGCGCGAATGGCCCAATTCGAGGGCGCCCTCCTTCGACTCGCCCCCACCATTGACCGTCTAGTAGAAAGCTGCGCCACAATGGCAGCCAACATCCAAACCCTTCATGCCAGACTCGATACCCTTACGAATCTCTCGGCATCAGCAACCCCCTTGAAGTCGACAACCCCTCCTAACTACCCAGCACCCATTATTGTCGCCACATCGGAGAGTGCAACCGCGCGCTCACGTGCAGGCGGCATTCTTAAATCACCCGTCGCGCTATCACAGCGCCCCGAACCCTACGGGAAACGCGATGGCTAGCTCCCCCTTCACAGTTTGGCAATGGAACTGCAGGGGCTTCAAGGCGAAGCGGCGAGCCTTGGAGCACACCCTGCAGGCCCAGCCGCACACCCCCCACATCATCGCACTCCAGGAAACATACATGGACACGAAACTTACCAGCTACGCCGCATATAACCAACAAACGACACCAGACCACCGGCCCAACACCGCCATCCTGGTCCACCGAAATTTAGCAGCTAATCATATAGACCTTAGTTACCCCGAGGTTCCGCACACTTTCGTACAGGTCCTACCGAACAGTCGCTCACAAGCCCCGCTCCACATCCTCAACGTCTACAGCCCCCCTAGCGACAAAAGCACACGAGTGGCAACCCTCGTTCGTAAGGCCTGCGCGACTGCACAAACAGGGATGCTACTCATCCTAGGTGACTTCAACGCGCCGCATACCGAGTGGGGCTACCCCCGCAAAGCATGCGGTCGTAAGGGAGCCAAAGTGTGGGAGACAGCCCAAACACTGGGCCTGACACTACTCCTAGACCCCGACAGCCTACTCGCATTGGAAACAGTGTCACACAGGACAGCTGCCCCGATCTCACTTTCGCCCGCAACATCCCAGACGCACGCTGGGAAAACCTCGGCATGAACATAGGTAGCGACCACTATGTTCTCAGCACAACCTTCACGGCTACACACAGCAAAGCCCCCAACCGAACAATCAGGCACACTAACTGGGACGCCTTCCGATACGTGCGCGCCAAACGCACTTCAGCCCCCATAGACGACCTGGACATATGGACCAACTCGCTGCTCGAAGACACCGCCAATGCCACCTCCACGACTACCCAGGACGAGGATGGCCCCTCTCCCGACGCCAAACTCATACACATGTGGGAGGCCCAGCGCAGTCTTAGCGCTCGCTGGCTCCGACAAAAACACAATCGACACCTCAAGCTCCGTATCGTTCGCCTCGAGCGAGAGATCGAAGCTTACTCCGTCAAACTGAGTCAGGAGCAATGGCATCAAACCTGCGACCGTCTTAACGGCCAGTTAGGGTGCAAAAACTCGTGGTTCTTGCTCAGACATCTACTGGACCCAAATCACACCAAATCCACATCTCACAAGAACCTCACCCGTGTCATACACGCTTTTCAGGGAACAAATGAGGAACTCCTCGCTACCCTGAAAGACAAATACATCAATACTTCCACTGAAATTCCCATCCCTTCAGGATACACAGGTGCTCAGAACACCAACATGGACGCCGACATCAAGGCAGAAGTCCGCGCCGCCCTCAACCAGATTAAAACCACCGCGGCCGCTGGCGACGACCACATAACCAACAAGATGCTTCGTAACCTTGAAGATCAGTCCGTCGAGGCACTCACGGACCTCTTCAACCAACACTGGCATGACGGTCGCCTTCCAGACACCTGGAAGCATGCCAAAGCGATTTTCATACCTAAGCCAGGCAAACGACTCGAGCTGGGCAACCTTCGGCCCATCTCGCTCACGTCCTGCCTGGGAAAGGTCATGGAACACGTCATACTCAATAGACTCCACACTCACGTAGACCAAGAGGACCTTTTTCCCCCCACTATGATCGGCTTCAAAACCGGCCTCTCCACTCAAGACATTATGTGGCAAATCCAACACGACATCCTCGATCCGAGACCCATCCGAGCTACACGAAACATCCTAAGCCTAGATGTCAGCAAGGCTTTCGACAACGTGTCACATGCTTCCATCCTGGCAAACCTCTCACAAATGAATGTAGGCACTCGCACTTACAACTACATCGCCGACTTTCTTCATAACCGTACAGCACAACTTCACATTGCAGACCTTCACAGCGAGAAGATCACACTAGGCACCCGAGGAACACCACAAGGAGCAGTCCTATCTCCGTTCCTTTTCAACACTACAATGAGAGGCCTCCCTCCGCTCCTGGAAGAGATACCTCACATTAAACACTCAATATATGCCGATGACATCACCCTGTGGACCAACTCTGGCTCTGACGGGGAAATCCAAAACTCCCTCCAAGCCACAATCGATAAAGTACACTCCTTTGTACAGGCGAACGGGCTCACATGCTCCTCCACGAAGTCCGAATTACTAGTCATCAGGGACAGACGAGCTCGCCTGCCCGTCCCCGACCCGCAAGAACCTATTGTGCTTCAAGTCGACACACATCCCATACCTCCGGTCCGCACCATCCGCGTTCTGGGTATGTTAATACAGAACAACACGCAAAACTCGGAGGCCATTCAGCGCCTCCGCACCACACCCAATCAGATCAACGGCCTCATCCGCCGCATCAGCACCCGCCGCAGAGGTATGAAGGAGGATGACCTCTGTCGGCTCACTCAAGCTTTCCTCATTAGCAGGATAGTCTACTCCTACCCCTACTATCACCTCCGCCGGAAGGACGAGGAAGCTGTGAACAGCATTATACGTTCAGCGTACAAAGCGGCACTGGGGCTACCTCAGTACGCCAGCACACAGCACCTCCTCCAACTCGGCATCTACAACACGCTCACAGAACTCATAGAGGCACACAAGACCGCCCAAATCCACCGCCTCTCCCGCACTAAACACGGGCGGCTCATACTTGACCGTCTCAACATCAACCCCATAGGCGACGTCCACCCCACGACGCCCATTCCGATAGGGGTCTATAGCCGCCTAGTTATAAAACCAATCCCCAAAAACATGCTACCTGGCCGCCATGACACGCGCCGTCAGCTGAAAGCCCAAGCACTAGATGCCACATACCTTGCCGACGAACACGCAATATACGTAGATGCTGCACGGCAAAGTGCAAACACATACGTGGCTTGTGCAACCACGCCACAGTCTACTCTCGTCACCGCCGCCACAGTAGTAGCTCACTCTCCGACAGCGGCAGAAGAAACCGCCATCGCGCTAGCCATCGCTGACCCACGTACGCGCACAGTCCTCAGCGACTCCAAAAGATCAATACAAAATTACTCGGCAGGTTTTATCAGCCACCCCGCTGCACGCATCCTTCGCGGCTGCACTCCCGACCATAAGATCAACCTGGTCTGGGTACCCGCCCACGCGGGAAACTCTGGAAACGAAGGGGTCGACCGACTAGCCCGAGGACTAACCAACCGGGCGGCCGGCCCCACGGACCCAGACGCTCTTGCCGAGGCTCCCCAGACCTTTGCCGAAATTACCAACCTCTACAGAGAGATGAGACGCCAGTTCCCGCCTCCACACCCCGACTTGAATCGAGCGCAAGCCACCTTGCTCCGCAGGTTGCAGACACACTCTATCCTTAGCCATTCTAGACTTTCACTCATCACAGACGGGGAATACGACCCCGTCTGCCAAAATTGTTACCAGGGAGAAATCGCCACCCAGGCTCACATCCTCTGGGGTTGCGCGGGAAATCCGCCCCCTCGAACCTTACTGCCAGCTCCCTCCGAAGACGGATGGAACCAACTCCTCAGAAGGCCAGACAAGAGCATCCAACTGGCACTCATTTCGTGGGCCCAGGAAGTCGCCCCCACCTGGGGGCCACACCAAGCCCACCTGCCCTAAATCCCGCCAATCTATGGCAATAAAGTTGTTTCTCTCTCTCTCTCTCTCCTGGCGCACTGTTTGTCATTGTTTGTTTGTTTGTTTTTTGCGCCTCTCCTGTGACATCCGTCGGTTCTGCGCATGCGCAGCTGGGGCTAATGCTGATCACGAAGCATACGCCAGACTCGAGTTTGACTAGCCTAGTGAAGCTTTTCGCTTCCAAAAATTTCAGGGGGGCAGTTTGCTGACCTAAAGTGCGGTGACGCGAAAGCCTTAAGCGCGGTGTTCCTGCTTGTGTCACTGATGTGGAGTTGAGATGCTAAGCTTCGCCTCTAACAGTGTAACGCGACAGCGTCTCGCAACTTCCAGGGAGTCCACAGAACGCCATCGCCCTTTCGGCTGTACGCCTTGCTCGACGGTAAATTGGTTTTTGAGGAAACGAAATGTATCTCTCTCTCTCGCATATCTCGGTGGACACCTGAACCTCACCGTAAGGAAATGGAGGAAGATGGGAGTGAACGAAGACGCCGTATTAGCTAGACGCGCCTCTCTCGCCGCCTGATCCGGCTACTGATTTTAATTCGGCTATTACTTTTCGGGAGATCTCTCTCCTGTATCAAAACGCTCACGGCCGATACCCACCCCCCTGTAAAGGCCTCAATAAGGCAGAGGAGCGTTGGCTACTTCGCCTCTACACCAACACGGTACTGTGCCCGGCAGTGCTCAAACATTTCAATTTGGCCTTTTCGGGCGAGTGTCCACACTGTGGGGAAGTGTTTGCGGACACGTATCACATGGTGTGGGCATGCCCGGCGAATCCTGCTTTCCCACCCCACCCCCACCCCACCCGAGATTACTGGGAGGCTGCCCTGCTCGGCTGCTCAACTCTCCAGGACCAACGAGCCCTGGTGACAAGAGCCCGGGCCGCCGCGGAGGCCACAGGTGTCCCGGACTAGGGATCCCTCCTAGTGATTGTGAGGGCCGGGCCCCTCAGGCACGGTCCAAGCAATACCTCTGTATATAGTACAAATAAATGTTTTACACCACCACCACCTTTGCTCATTCCAAACCATCGAGCTCGCATAGCGGAGTGGTTAGCGTGCTCGTCAAGCACTCCGGAGACCCTGGTTCGATTCCTCAACTCGGCCAATTTCCTACTCGGTTATATTTATTTATTTATGTGGTGCGACTAAAAAGGTTAGTTAGGCTAACTGCTTAACTATTATTGCTCAATTAATTATTCGAATGCCATCGATTAAGTATTGATTAAGTAATGATTGACCTATGAACATATGTCACGTAACCGAAATGCGGATATATCTGCCGACACGGCTGCTAACGACAGAATGAGGCATTAAAGGCTTTCGCCTTAAAATTCAGTGTTTTCTGGTGCACTCTTTGTTCTTTTTTAATTTTAATTTCCATATTTTAGTTTTTTATTTTATTTTTATTGTTGTTTCTTTTGTTTTTATTTTTTATTTTCTAATTTGCATTTTTTATTTCTTTAATTTTATTTATGCGACCCATGCATTCACTAGACGAGCCTTTATTCATGCGCAAACCCTCAGCCTTCGATGCGGACCATGAATATCTGACACAAATATCTTCCATGACACAAATATCTTCTTCACTGGCACCACAAAAGAGTGCATAGAATCATCAGCTAACAGTTACCTCCTGCATCTTTCCAGATGGCTTAAAAGCAACCGGCTGAGTTTAAACACATGCAAAACCAAATACATAATTTTTAAGCCAGCAAATAAAAGAGACCCCTACTGTGTTCATCTGAAATTTGAGGACACGCTACTGGAAGAAGTCACAGAGCAAAAGTTCTTGGGCGTATGGTTTACAGAGGACCTTACATGGAATACTCACGTTAACAAATTAAAAAGTGAGCTATCTCGAGTTACTGGTTGCATGTATAAAATACAAAATATACTACCCACCTGGTTGAAGCAAGCATTATACTATTCACTTTTTTATTCAAAACTCAGTTACGGCATTCTAGTATGGGGAACTACGACAGCTTCAAACTACAACAAACTAATCATGATACAAAAGAAAATATTGAGAATGTGTGAAAACTATATTGGTGACAAACGAGGACTCCGAACAAAACCCCTCTTCATTAAACACAGCATGCTTAAAGCAGATCAAGTTTATTATTTCAAACTACTTCAGTGGATTTATAAAAATAGGCTGCACACAATACCCGTAGACAGTTGCACTTCATACCCAATACGTAGACCACACCATCTCAAGCCCGCCACAAGAACTAATTACGGAAGGCAAAAATTGAATTATCAAACAATTAGCATATTAAACAGTGATCACTTTAATGTAGAATACACACAATCCTTCCACAACTTCAAAAAGAACTGTAAAAAGCTATTAGTGGGCAGTGACATTGCATTCTCTTTTTGTTAACTTGCGCTCATCCCTAATAACACATGTAACCTCAGCTACGTTGCATTATGTTATGTTATTTCTATTATTTATGTTATATTATGTTATGTTATTTCTCTGTTCGGTTGTACAATATATTTGCCATTGTTTCAGCATGTACCCTACACATCAGTCTAAACCTTGTTTTTTCCGGAAATGCTTGTGTGTACTGATCTATTTACTGCATATGCGATTTATTTTTCGGACCAATGAATTGTGGTTTTTCTTTTCTTTGATTGGCTTCTGATGCAAGCCAATTTTGTTATTACATAATAACTATTGCATATGCCTTTTCTTCCTCTTTAAAATATACCATGTTCAAGAAAAACTAATGCTGTGAAGTCATGTGATCTAAATAACTGAATTTTTTTTTGCTTTCTGTTGTGTGCTAAAAATGTTTAGCAAATATGTGTGTAAATGACACATTATGCTGCCTTGAACTGTGGGGGCGCAGAGGCTCTGTCAGGCATTTTGCCTTTACCTCTGCCCCCTACACGGAGAGAATCCGTGACGCAATAAAGAAAAAAAAAAGAAAGAAAAAAAATTCAGGGGGCACTTTGACTGTCTGTGCGTAGAAGCGAAAGCGTTTTCCGCACCAATTTGCCTGTGACACTGGTGACGTCACCACTGGATGGCGTCACACATAACTGATGACGAAATAATGGCAAATTACTAATCACTGACTAATTACTGATTAGTAACTCAGCACTAATTGACTGTTAATTAATGGCGCTTAAGCTTCGCCTTTAGGAGTGGAACGCGACAGCGTGTTGTAGCGCTGCCAGGGGGTCGACGGAACGCCACCATCCGTTCGGCGCGATGCCTTGCCCTTTGAACGCAATGCTTTTTTGAGGAAAGGATGGGCGCTGTAATTCTCCGTCATTTCGGTGGACAACTTAACCGCACTGTACAGAAAGAGAGGAAGTGGCAGGGACAGAAGAAAGAAAGGCCGTAATGAAGAAACTAAAAATTGTATTTGAGGAAAGGAAATTCCCGCTACCCCGATCAACTTAGAGGTGGTGACGTAGCGCGGCTACGGCTGCTTATCTTTTTTTTTTCAGCCAGCGTCCGCTTCGGTGGACGCGGTTGTTGCTGCGACGCGCGTCTTTTTTTTTCTTTTTTCTCTTTCTTCTGATCTTTTAACTCTCCTCTATCTGCACGTGGCAGCGATGGTGGCTCGGCTGGAGCCAGTCGGCAGGCCCGTGCACTTTCCTTTTCATTCTTCTCTCAGTCGCAACAACAACAACAACGCTACCCCGATTAGTTCCTTTCCTCCTGTAAGCTCTGCGGGAAACCGGGAGACTTTATTAAGGCGAAAGCCTTTAATGCCTCACACTGTCGTTAGCAGACGCGTCGGCAGCCGTGTCGACAGGCGCGTCGGCAGCCATGTGGACAGACGCGTCGGCAGAAGTGTCGACAGACGCGTCGGCAGCCGTCTTGACAGACGCGTCGGCAGGAGTGTCGACAGGCGGATCGGCAGCCGTGTGGACAGACGCGTCGGCAGAAGTGTCGACAGACGCGTCGGCAGCCGTGTCGACCGACGCGTCGGCAGGAGTGTCGGCAGGCGCGTCGGCAGCCGTGTGGACAGACGCGTCGGCAGAAGTGTCGACAGACGCGTCGGCAGCCGTGTCGACAGACGCGTCGGCAGGAGTGTCGACAGACGCGTCGGCAGATTCGTCCGCCTTTCGGCGTCACTGCTTAAAAGGCTCATGGTCCCAGCATGAATAAAGGCGCATCTAGTGAATGCATGGACTTCATAAATAAAGCAAAAGGAGTAAAGTGAAGTAAAGGAAAATAAAAATAAAAATAAGAAAATAAACATAAAGGCAAACTAAAAATAAGATGTGAAAATAAAAAGAAAAAGAAAAAAATTATGAAAACGAGCAAAAAATAAATTAAAACAAAATATAAAAAAGTAAAGTAAATAAAAACAAACAACGGCCAGGAAACGCTTTCGCCTTGCAGCACTTTAGAGAGCCAAAGTGCCCCTGAATTTTTTTATATCTTCTTACCTGCCCTACCTTCCCACAGCCTCCATCCCCAACCATGGCGGAGACATACTGGGAGACTTCTGGCCAGCTCCGCTGCTGCTGCTGACCATCCACGCATAATTACCTACGCCATGAAGCGGATAGCCCTCCAAGGGCTGTCCTTTGCCCATTAAGGGCAACACCCTAAGGGTAGCCTCGTGCGACGTAAGGGGAGGCAGGCTTTGCCCCCTCTGCATTGCTTGGCAATAAATGTTTCCACCACCACCGGAGCGGCTGAAGGTCGCTCAAGGTAAAAGCGACGTGGTCGGCGAAACACGGAACATGCCGTACTAGAGCTTCCGCTTTGAAAAGCTAACCCTGCTCGCTGCGCGCGTGCACATAGTCGATCCGCCAGGGTGGCTGAGTGGTTATGGCGCTCGGCTGCTGACCCGAAAGACGCGGGTTCGATCCCGGCCACGGTGGTCAAATTTCGATGGAAGAGAAATTCTACAGGCCCGTCTACTGTGCGTTGTCAGTGCACGGTAAAGAACCCCAGGGGGTCGAAATTTCTGGAGCCCTTCACTACGGCGTCCCTCATAGCATGAGTTGCTTAGGGACGTTAAGCGCCATAAACCATAAACCAGCCACAGCCACTCTAACCAGGCGCCAACGCTCGCGCCAAGCTCCAAAAAAACACAAAAAGAAAAAAAAATGCGCCCAGAAAGGGTAAGAAAATTGTAGACTGTTCTCGAAAGTGTGACCACGTGGTGCCTTGCGGACGCGGCATGCAGCGAAATAAAAGAACGCCGCAACCTCCAAGCCCGTGCAGACGGCGACGTGTCCAGCAGTTGAAGGGTGGCGTTTGACCAGGGCGGACGCCTTCAACCTCGCTGGGTGCAGGTGCCCTGCCCAGCGTCGATGGTGGAGCTGATATGAATCTTCAGCACCTGTCCTGCGGCTTCGCAGTCATCGCTGTACCATGTGAGCAAATTTTTAATGAGTTTTCACTTTGTACTGAAAACTTGTGTGTTTGTGGAGAAATCGCTTGGCATAAGAATAAGTCAACCTGAGTTGAGATTGCTAGTTGTTTATTACCATATTTAATTCCCGAGTTGAATTTGCGAACTATATTAGGCCAGGCGTTAGTACCGCTTCCTTTTTTTTCCACATAAACGCAGCTTTTATGCCTAACCGTGTATGTCAGTGCACGTTGAAGAACCCCAAGTGGTCGAAATTTCCGGAGCCCTTCACTACGGTGTCCCTCATACCCTCAGTTGCTTTAGAACGTTAAACCCCAATAAACCAATAAACTAAAATCGCTTCTCCGGGATGCGTACCTTGAGTTGGTCTTTGTTCAGTCAAAGAACTCTAAGCCAATTTAAATACCGGTGGTCGAATTTCCATGTGAAGGTGAAATTCTAGAGGTCCGTGTACTGTGCGGTGTCAGTGCACGGTACAGAACGCCACGCGGCCGCAATTTCCGGCGCCCTTCACTGCAGCGTCTCTCATAGCCTGAGTCGCTCCGGAACATTAAACCTCCATAAACCAAACCAAACCTACTTAACAATGCAATTCCCCATCAAACGTCCTCGAGCCTCCCTATCTAATTAGCTCATTTATTCATACCGTGCATCGGCATTTCTATTCAGCTGGCGTTCAGAAACGCGTTTGCACGACTCGGGTGGAATTTTCGAACACTAGCGTGCGGGTTTTGTTCATAAGCGTTTCTGCGTGGCTCGGTAGACTCATTGCTTCTGCGGGATGCGCCGCTCTGATTTTGTCTCCGCAAAATCATAAAACGGACGTTCGTCAGGAAAGGAAAGGAAAGGTTCATAACTGCCTTCTTGGGTCAGTGGACACCTTAATCGCACTTTGAGGTACTACGTGGCGGTATATAGTGACAAAAATGTGCGCGGCATGCGTTCACGTTCACGACATTGCGGCAGAAACACGGCACTAGGCACCTCTTCCTTCTTTCCCTCCGACCTTCCTACCTTTCTTTACGGTGCGCTTCAGGTGCCCCACCGAGATGAGACAATTACTCCGCCATTTCCTTTGCTCAAAAACCAAAGTTTTCGACTTTTCAATGCGCAATAGCCGCCATCATTCCTTGGCGTTTGCCGTCGACGTTCCTTGGCGTTTGCCGTTGGTGTTCCTTCACTCTGGCCGTTTGTATTGTCTGTTGGTGTTAGCGTTGTACACTGATTTTGAGGAAAGTAAAGGCGCATAACCAATTTTCGCATCTAAATTTTGACGCAACCGTTCGTCATGCGCTGTTATCGGTGGTGCCATAAGATTTCTCGTTGCATACAGTTGGCTTATGGTTTGTGGCGGTTTAATGTCCCAAAGTGACTGAGGCTATGAGGGACGCCATAGTGAAGGGCTCCAGAAATTTCGACCACCTGGGGTTCCTTAACGTGCACTGACGTCGCACAGTACACGGGCCTCTATAATTTCGCCTCCATCGAAATTTTACCGACGTTACCGGGATCAAACCCGCGTCTTTCGGGGAAGCAGCCAAGCGCCATAACCGCGGAGCCACCGCGGCAGATCTCATTCATTGCATATAGCTTGCGTCTCTTAGTCACGTTGTTAGTTCGCAGCTTGCGCACTGAGAAATGCAACAGAGACGAGCTTCTGAACGGTGATTCCACAACGCTGAATCCACGAAGGTCTGAGTGAAACTTGTTCACTCGAATATCTCTCGCGAACAATCTTCAAATCTTCTTAATCACGCGGCAAGATAGTTCGTGGGAGGTATTCGAGTGTGGAGTTTTACTCAGACCTTCGCGGATTGAGCGTTTGTGGAATCATCGTTCCGAAGCGCGTCTCCGTTGCATTTCTCAGTGCGACAGCTGCGTCGCGGTTGAGCGCTCACGATGAGGGCTTTCACCTTTACAGCACATAAGCAGTGTAAAGTGCACTATGAATTCTTGCTTTCAGTGCTTCATCTTAATTACGTCTTCGTTCTTGCGCAACGCGCTCCTTGCTGACACGTTGTAATTCACTGTTTGGCTTCTAGTCGCACACAGTGATCATTGCATCCTTGTTCGGTAGTGCTGCGTTCTTATATGTTAATTTTCGCTCAAACTGACGCGCCCAATGGGAGGGGATAGTATTGGCATGCTGTGGTAGCTTATTTGTTTTCTTTGGTTGTATATATTATTTCAACGCGCATTTGTTTGTTAGTGTGCTGCGTTCCTCGTGTTGGTGTTCCATTATTCGCTCTTCTGTTGTGTTAACGATGGGAGGCGGCAGTGCTGGCATGTTTTATTCGCTTTCTTGTTTAATTGAATGCGCTTTTGTTTAACTTTGTGCTCTTTTTCTTTTCCGCCTTTTTCAGTGCGCGTTAAAGATCCCCAGGTGGTAGAAATTATACAGGACCCCTTAACTTCGGCCCCTCTTTCTCTCTTTCACTCCCACCTTCGTCCCTTCCCTCACGGCGCGGATGAGCTGCCCACCAGGGAGTGTTACCACGCTTTTCGTTTCCTGATGAGAGGTTTGGTTGGTTTATTGCGATTAAACGTCCCAAAGCAACTCAGGCTATGAAGGACGCTGTAGTGAAGGGCTCCGGAAATTTCGACCACCTGGGGTTCTTTAACGTGCACTGATATCGCACAGTTTACGGCCCTCTACCAAACCAAACCAAACCTGATAACCAATCCTTATCCTCCGCCATGCATTGATTGCTGGCACATCATTGTCGTCTTTGATGTAGGCGCTGTTGCTTTGCAGCTTCCATTAGTGCGAAAGCAGTTCTTGCCGCACTCTTTGGGTTTCAGCGGTGTATGTCTAAAATCTCTGCAAAGCAAGTGTAATTGGCTCACTGGGTCAGTGGACACCTCAGTCACGCTGTGCGTAGGCGGTGGCATCCACCGGTGCATCCACAGGCAGTTTCACCGCCTCTCTTTCTCTCATAACCACCGGAAGCTTGTTTCGACTCTGTAGATTTTAAGGAAAGGAAGGGCGCATAACTGGCTCCCTTTTTTTTTATGGACACCTCTATCGCGCTTTGGTGTGTGTGGCAGTGGTGTCCACCTGCAAAAAAAACTCCTTTCATGCAATAATTCTAATTCGTGCTTAGCGA
The DNA here is from genome assembly GCF_055824585.1 of Amblyomma mixtum. Lineage (NCBI taxonomy): Eukaryota > Metazoa > Arthropoda > Arachnida > Ixodida > Ixodidae > Amblyomma > Amblyomma mixtum. Next base: position 102,956,780 of record NC_143015.1, read on the forward strand.
TGCTAAACTCCAAGCTGTTTTCGTAGTGTGAGCTACACTGGCCGCAGTCTCACCGTTTCGTGTGCTCCCTCCGTCGACCATACTGCGCATGCGCAAGGAGCGAGTGACGTCACTGCGCACAGCTGGCGCGCTTTGCCGCGTGCGTTCGCGGTCATCTCGCTGCGCGCGCTCGCCGCTGATGCCGCCGGCGCTGAGCCATGTGACGTCACTGCTCACGCTATGTTGGTTGGTTTGGTTTATGGGGTTTAACGTCCCAAAGCGACTGAGGCTATGAGAGACGCCGTAGTGAATGACTCTGAAAATTTCGACCACCTGGGGTTCTTTAACGTGCACTGACATGGCACAGTACACGGGCCTCAAGAATTTTGCCTAGAGGCCCGTGTACTCTGCGAGCTCAGTGAACGTTAAGGCTATGTATATACTGGCACAGCAGAGCTAAGCCACTGCCAACTTTTTTTAGTTGCAGGCGCCATTTTATTATGTCTTTGTTGAGGCCTGCTGCGTTCATTCTTTTCCAGCGTTTTCGGTTGGGTGCTCTATTACTATCACGAGGTAGGGTCTATGAACAGGGAAGGAGAGCGATTTTGAAGCACAGTGAAAGCATGAGGTCGGGGTAACTATTGGAATGCAATAGAGAAAGTGAAGAAAAAGAAAATTCGACTATAACAATGAAGACGCTGAAGGTAGAAATAGGTTGACTTGTGGTTAAAGAACAGTGAACACACGGCGGTAGAAAACAGGTGTTACAGTAGCATATATATGTATCTATAGTCAGAGGAGAGATATGAAGATTTAGTAATTTACGCTGGCCTCTTAAGGTCCCTATATGCTGTCAATGCGAAAGCACCTTTTCACATAAAGTCCTTTTCCCTAAATATCTTTGCCCTACAGGTGTTTGACCTAAAGGTTTTCGTCCTTAAGGCGGTTTCCCCAAAGACATTAATTATAAAGTACTTTACTCGGAAGACTTTCACTCTAAACGCCTTCTACCTAAAGGTGTTCCCCATAAAAGCCTTAAAGCTAAAGACCTTTACAATTGTTATAGTTAATAATGGGCCTGATCATTTTTTTCATGTCCTTTATCGTTCCACTACTACCGCTATCACTATCACTCACTGCTGTCTCTTCCAATGTCTACTTCATTCCCTATGATGATCCATTACTACCTTATGCTACACTGTTGTGATGTGATGACGTGATGGGGTTATGGGGTGCCGCTTTATCACGGACATCTGGTTTTGCAGCTGATAAGCTTTTCATTACTAATGTGCAGAATATATTGGGCACTTGATAGATGATGATGACGATGAAAACGTTTATTAAAGCCACAATGCCTTAGTTGAAGGGAAGGCTGATCGGGTCTCTAGACCGGGACGCCGTTGGTGAAAGCCGCTGCCCGTGCCCTGGCGACGAGGGCTCGTTGTTCCTCGAGGTCCGAGCTGGACAGGGCCGCCTCCCAGCCCTCCCGCGTTGGCTGATTTATGATCTCAATGCTGTCATTTTTCTGACAAGCCCATACCATGTGGTACAAGTTTGCCTTCTGGCCACAAAATTTGCACTGTGCCGAAAAGGACTCGGGCTCAATGGCGTGAAGCATAGCTGGGTTATTGAAAGACATAGTTTGTAGCCTGCGAAGGTGACATTCCTCTGATTTACTGAGACCCTTAGCGGGCCTCGGGAGTGTCTGCCTTTCAAGGCGCAAATGTTGCAATATTTCTGAATATGTCGTTAGCGGAGAGGGGGAGCCAGAATCAGGAAGGGAGGACGTAGAAGGATGCCGGGGAAGAAAAGCTCGGGCAGAAGCGTGTGCGCGCTCGTTTCCTTCAACTCCCTGGTGACCTGGTACCCATATTAATTCCTTCCGTTCAGCTGAAGTCCTACATTGACTAAGAAATTTGCAGGCTAGCGGCGTGATTCTGCCACGCATATAGTTTCTATAAGCCGCCTGGGAATCTGTAACTATGTATTTAGATTCGGAGTGTGTTGCAGCTAGGGCTATCGCTACTTCCTCCATAACCTGTGTATCCCCGTTACGAACTGAAAGCCCGTCCACGACTTGCATTTGGTGCACCACTGAGATTGTTGATATTCCTTGTACAGGACCCGCAGCGTCCACGAAGGCTCCTCCTTTTGTTGAATAGCATTCGTTCATCTTCTTGCTCCTCGCCACTCGTCTAGCATGACGATGCTCCGGGTGCATGTTTTTGGGAAGCGGAAGCATAAGGAATTTGCTCTTCCACTCTTTAGGTATATCTTGTCTCCCAGCCACTTGCTGCGGAAAGCAAATGTTTACATCTTCTAAGACCCTGCGGCCGGTCGTAGTTGTGGCCAGGCGCACTACCTGGCTTGTAAGATGGGCGCTAATCAATTCATCAGCCGTGTTGTGTACCCCTAGTTTTAGTAGACGCTCCGTAGATGCTTTCATGGGTAGGCCGAGTGCCTTCTTATAAGCCGTTCGAATGATAACGTCCAGATGGTTTAGATCGGTCTTCCTCAAACGAAGGTACGGGGCCACGTACACTATCCTGCAGATGACAAAGGCCTGTATTAGTCTAAGGGTATCCTGTTCTTGCATGCCGTTTTTCTTGCTTGTGATCCGAGATATCATACGGAGGACTTGTTCGCACACCGTTCGGAGCTTGGTGATCGCTGCTGCGTTCACACCCTTGTTATTGAGCAGCCCCAAAATCCGTATTGTTTCTATTGTTTCCACCTCGGGAATAGGTGTATCATGGACCGAGATTTCCAGCGATGCATTATCCCCCTTCCCTCGCAGGACGAGGAGCTCCGACTTGTCCGGGGAACAGCGCAGTCCGCATTCTTCAGCATACTTTTCAACCGTACTGGCAGCTTCTTGGACGGCCTCCTCCATTTGTCCCATGTTTCCCTCCGTTGTCCATATGGTTATGTCATCCGCGTATAGGGCGTGGCGGATTCCCCTTATGGCATTAAGTTGTTCCGGCAGGTGCATGAGGGCAACGTTGAAGAGCAGTGGAGAAAGGACTGCTCTCTGAGGCGTCCCCCTGGTGCCCATGCGTATCGCCTCGGACCTCGTGTCGCCAATCCTGATGTGCGCTTGCCTACCTTGCAAGAAAGCCTTGATGTAATTAAAGGTACGCTTTCCGCAGTGAGTACCCTGTAGATTGTCCAGAATCTTGGAATGCTTCACGTTGTCGAAAGCCCCCTTCAGATATAATGCTAGTATGGCCCTACTGTTTCGTTTGCGAAGGGGATCGATAACCTCCATCTTCAGCTGCAGTAACACGTCCTGGGTTGACAAGTGGCACTTGATAGAGATCCATGCCTGTCAATTCTTGGCTGATACTGATACCCTAGTGTAATTATACGCCATCTTATCTAATAACAACAACAGAAGAGCTGACGTGGACAAGGGCAGAGCTTTCCAGCTGTCAATGGGGTTTTATGTCGTCTTCATTCAGGGAACATGCACATTACGCACCTTCACTCGCACTGTCAGACTAACGGAGACTACAAAAGAAAACGATATGGGGAATGGCTCCCTTTTCACCCTAGCTTAGTCATAGGAGAAAATGCATTTCCCCAGGTGGTCGAAATTTCCGGAGCCCTTCACTACGGCGTCTCTCATAGCCTTAGTCGCTTTGGGACGTTAAACCCCATAAACCAACCAACCATTTGTTGACATTTTTTTTTGTTTCTAAGATACGCAAAGCTTCATAATAAGCTTTGATCTGTAACTTAAACTTTTCGTTCTTTTTCATAAATCCCGCGAACTTAGTCATAGGCAAGTTCAACGTTGTCTTAGCCGCATGGTAACCTTGTTCAGTAATGCAACGAAAATACAAGACAACAATTAACATTCGTCCTGGATCCGACGCCTCGGGTATCCGTCAGTAACATCTGCAGTTTAATTTTGCAGCGAAACGAAAAACTTAAGTGCTTAGCTTCCTTACTGAACGGAAATTTCCACGCGATTCCACTTGCACCTTTCTTTGGCGGTTGGCTGTACCATCCGAAGCACCTTGAATTTTAACTGACAAGAGCCATCAGCTGCTAAAAGACACCAGTCGCGCAAGGCAGCCGAGTAGTACAGAGTTGGTGGTGACTTGAAGAAATCTCACCTCCTCCGAGCAGCCTGCTCGTCCCACCATGTTTGCGGAATGCCAGGCAAGTTTATGCGACATGCAGTGGCCAGGCTCATCCTATCCAACATTTCACGCAAGGTTTCAGTCACGCAAATGCTCAAACAGCTAAATTTGCCTGCTTTATAAGATCGCCGGAAGTAAGCTAGGCGGAAACTACTTTTTTTATTATCCTGGAACTTCAGCAATGACAGAACACATTACTTCTTTCTTCTTTCACTTCCACTTCCTCTCTTCCTGTACGGTGCGGTTGAGTGTCCACCGAGATGACAAAGAATTACTGCGCCATTTCCTTTCCTGAAAACGCGTTGCGTTCAAAGGGCAAGGCATCACGCCGAACGGGTGTTGGCGCTCCGTGGACTGCCTGGCAGCGCAACAACACGCTGTCGCGTTTCACTCCTAAATGCGCAGCTGAAGCATCATTAATTAGCAGTTAATTTGTATTTAGTCATTAAACGGTAATTACTTGTTAATTAGTAATTTGTCATTACTCAGTAATTAGTACTTAATTACGTGTAACGTCATCCAGTGGTGACGTCACCAGTGCCACAGAGGCAGCCAAAGTGGTTCGGAAAACGCTTTCGCCTCTACGCACTTTAGACAGTCAAAGTGCCCCCTGAGATGCCGCCGCCGCTGCGATTGCCGCCCCGTTGGTTCCGCAATTCTACTCTGGATGGCCATTGGTCAAACCACAGCCAATTTTAAGGCGAAAGCCTTTAATGCCTCATACTGTCGTGCCCAAGACGCGTTAGCAAATGTGTGCGTATTTCGGATGCATTCCTTATATGGGCATATGACAATCAATAACCAATCGATACTTAATCGGGTGCAATCGAAACACATCGAAACATAATATAAAGGTATTTCATGATTATATCATTGTACTTAGTGATTAAATGAAAAATTGGTAATCAGTATTAAAGTGCCATGTGGGACTGTGCCCTGCACCTGGACCATAAAAACACTAATCAATCAGTTTACTAGTTAAGATCACGTCAACTGTCACTAACCATAAATTAACTAGTATCATGAAATGTGCCAGTCATGCTTAACTATCATTAACCGTCATTATTATTTAGCCGTTTCTAGACGTTTCATACACATTGTGTCGAACTCTCTAGAGAGTTCCATCACTTGACAGGTGAGTGACAGGACATGATCGATGGCATTAGAACAATGGTAAAGACCAATTAGCCTAATTAACCTTTCTATTCAGACCACATAAATAAATAAAAGAGAGTACGAAATTGGTCGAGTTGGGGAATCCAACCAGGGTCTCCGGAGTGCGAGACGTTCACACTAACCACTCCGCCATGCCAGCTCGAAGGTTTGGAATGAAGAAAGGCGCGTCTAGCTAATACGGCGTCTTCGTTCACTCCCATCTTCCACCCTTCCCTTACTGCGAGGTTCAGGTGTCCACCGATATATGCGAGAGATACATTTTCCATTCCTCAAAAACCAGTTTACCGTCCAACAAGGCATAGAGCCGAATGGGCGATGGCGTTCTGTAGACTCCCTGGCAGCGTTGCAAGACGCTGTCGCGTTCCGCTCTTAGAAGCGAAGCTTAACATCTTAACCACACATCAGTGACACAAGCAGCAACACTGCGCTTAGGGATTTCGCCTCACTGCACGTTAGGTCAACAAAGTGCCCCCCTGAATTTCTTTTTCGGCGCGTCTAGCCGACAAGTACATCAGCAACTACTACTGCTACGAACCCGACTGCTTTTCGACCAAACGAGCTGTATACGCTGTCACGTAATAAATTTCCGACAAAGGCATCATTATAATTGCCACTCTCCGCAATCACACATGAATGCATAAGCCTATTCATTCCTCTCTAAAACATTGCAGAGTGCACTTCCTTGCCAACTGCTGTCAATGTCATGTCCGTTCTCATCATGTGAAAATAGAATTATTTTGAACCTCTAAAGTGCATTTTGTCTGCGTCGAAACTTTCATGTTTTTGTTTGTATTATAACCTTGTTCTATTCTTACTACAACCTTTCGTTTTTGCTGTGAAAAAGTGCGGTTTCTGCCCTCCACCTGGTAACTGCCTTTATCGACCAACCGTATTAAAAAAATGATTTATCTCTGCTGCAATATTCGGTGGGCACTCTATTACTGGGCCTCTTCGCAATCGCGAGGAGGGTGTGTAGAGTTTCAAGAGTTAAATGGCCCCCTTGACTGCGAGAACTGCTTCCTCTCTGAGAAATAGGCCTTCACGCGCCCATCTGCCTCTAATTATTTTCCTGTCAGCGCTTCCATGCATACGGTGTACGCTTATGAACATATGCGGGATTTTTTCTTACGAAGCTCCTTTTACATTTTATGACCATCCACTTATAGCAATCATGTAATCCTTAACCTGAATGTCTTCCAAAATGACGCATTACCAAAGGTGTACGTTAATGCTTACAAATCATCTTTGCTGCAATATTCGGTGGGCAATCTACATTACCGGAACTCTTCGCAATCGCGAGAAGGATGTATACAGTTTCAAGAGTGAATGGGCCCCCTTGACTGAGAACTGGTTTCTCTCTGAGAAATAGGCCTTCACGCGCCCTTCTGCCTGAAATTATTTCCTTATCAGCGCTTCCATGCATACGGTGTACGCTTACGAACGTATGCGCGATTTTTTCTTATCAAACTCCTTTTACACTTCATGATCATCCACTTATTGCAATCATGTGATCTTGAACCTGAATGCGTTCCGAAATGACGCATTACGAAAGGTGTGCGTTAATGCTTTCAAACTTTTCAGTGGACGGAAGGATGCAGTGCGCTGGAAATTGTGCAGCAATATTTGCATTACGCATAGATTTCCACGGGGCATTTTGGAAGTGTTCACTACAATTGGAGACGATGTTCAATTTATATGCAGGAGAGCAAACTGTTCCGAATGTAGGTTCTCAACTGGTTTCATTTTGCCCCGCTGTTCTAGGTATACGTGAAGGGGCGCCTCTTCCTCAGCCGTGACGAACACAGCCAGCAGGGGCCCCTGGCCTCACACTACGTAAGCGCGGAGCCAACAACGCGTCTGGGCGGGCATGCCTTTTATGTCCGTTCTTTGCCAAAGAAAAGGCTAAAATGATGAGTACCGTAATATCTCCTGGTAAATGCCGCTGCGGTGGCTCCATGGTTGTGTTACTCGCCTTCTGATCCAAGATACCCGGGGTTCGACTCCAGCCGCGATGGTCGCATTCTGACGGAGGCGAAATGCTAGAGGCTTGCGTATACTATGCACATCAGTGCACGTTTAAGAGCTCGAAGTGGTGGAGATTATCCGGAACCGTCCACTACGTCAACCCTCATAGCTCGTGTCCCTTCGGGACGACAGAAAACCTTTTCCATCACTTGGTAAATACAGCATGCCGCGGAGAAGCTCCTTTCTAAACTTCAAGGAGGTTTCCTTTACTTGAAGAAAAACCTACTACGCTTAGGCGATATTGCGTAAGTTGGGCAACTCGCCGAGAACAAGCGTAAAGGTACGAGCACCCACCCTACTACCCTGGCAGGCAGCAGTTAATGGTTGATCGCCAGAGTTTGCTCATCCAATGAACGCTGCGGTCTATTGCAGCAGTCCCGCGTGTCTGCCACAACGTTGTCAGCGCTAACGCGTGCAGCCCACATCTCTCTCTCATCCGGCCGTGGCGGCCGAATTTCGATGAAGGCGAACTTCAGAGGCCCGTCTACTGTGCGATGTCAGTGCACCTTAAACCCCAGATGGTCGAAATTTCCGCAGCCCTTCACTAAGGCGTCCCTCATAGCCTTAGTCCTTTTGGGAAGTTAAACACCAATAAACGAAACCAATCATCCCCCCATGTACCTATAAACGCGATTCCGGCGTCCACTGACCCAGGCAGCCAGTTACGCGAACTCCCTTTCCTTAAAAATCATCGGAGTACGTTGTCAACGCCAACGCCAGTGAGCACACTGAATGCCGACGGCCTATGGCTTCAGTTCCGTGTTTTCGGCACAATGTTGTCAATGCCAACACATGCAGCGCGCATCTGTCACTACCGCCACGTAGCTTGAAGCACGTAACTTTAAGCACGACTGAGGTGCCCATTGTTCCAAGAGGGCAGGTATGCGCCTTTCCTTTGCTTTCCAAGCTCCCGCTCCTCTGCTTTCATATCTTAAAGCGCAACTAACGTCCACTGTCCCAGGGGACCAGTTATGCGTCTTTCCATTGCTTTCGAACTTCAAGGTCATTTGAAGGTGAAAACCGGGCATCCGGCGACCGAAGCTCGAGGTCCCGTAGTGAAACATTCGTTTCAAAAAAGATTGCCTGTAGCAACATGCCTGGGCTACATGGGCTACAAATATAGGCTTCCTTGTAAAGGTACCACGTGTTTAACACCATTTTAAGGCGGAAGCCTTTATTGCCTCATCGTTGTAAGCAGAAGTTGTCGACAGAAATGTCACCCTTTTCAAGTGGTCGAAGCAGTCGTGACGTCACAGTGCGCGAATTTCAAACGGGGCTAATTGTACCTTTTCTAGTAACCATGCAACCTATTAAAGGGATCGCATAGTGATGCTCCAATAACTAGGAACGAGTTTAGCTAATTGCTTAATTACTCAATTAGCATAATTAACCTTTGTAGTCAGGCCAGATAAATAAAACTGAGCAGGAAATTGGTCGAGTTCCGGAATCGAACCCCGGTCTCCGGATTGGAAGAGACGAGCATGGTTGCAGCTCTCCCATGTCAGTTCGATGGTTTGGAATGAACAAAGGCGTGTCTAGTCAATACGGTGTCCTTCTTCACTCCCATCTTCCTCCCTTCCCGGTTCAGGTGTCCACCGAGGTATGCGAGACAGATACATTTTCCTTTCCTCAAAAACCAATTTACCGACGATCAAGGCGTAGAACCGAACGGGCGATGGCGTTCTATAGACTCCCTGGCAGCATTGCAAGCCGCTGTCGCGTCTCACTTTTAGACGCGAAGCTCAACATTTTGACAACACATGAGTGACACAAGCAGCAATAACGCGCATAAGGCTTTCGCCTCACCGCACTTTAGGTCAACAAAGTGCACCCCTGAATTTTCTTCTGCTTTTTTCTTATTCCAGTTGATTTCATCACTGTTTATGCTCAATCAAGATCATATACTTGTTCACGTTTACATGCCACTGGTCTACTGCAGCTCTTTTGACTAGGTTTCAGTACCTCTTAATCGCTACGAATGTCCAATAAGTCCCGTTTGTCAACCCCTTTCACCTTGTCATGCATGAACAACCCGATTTAAATGAAACATGAAACATTATTTCGGCGCTTTTTCAACCGTGAAACTCTTGCCTTAGTAAACCCGTAAAATCGATAAATTGTGTTTTGAGGAAAGGAAATGAAGCAGTCTGTCTCTCTCACATATCTAGGTGGACACCTGAACCGCAAACCGCGCCTTAATGGAAGGGAGGAAGGTGGGAGTGAAAGAAGAAATAAATAGGTGCTGGAGACCTCCGTAGTGGAGCTCTACCGAATAATTTCGACCACATAGGAATCTATGACGTGCACTGACATCGCACAGCACACGGGCGCCCTTCGCGTTTCTTCGCCTCCAATGAACCCGAGAGCGCAGACTCTGGCCCCCGCCGCAGTGTGTTTGACAAGTGCTATTTTTCTGCACGAACGCCCAACGCCCAACACGAGGACGCTTGCTCGCCGACGCGGCTTTGTGCACGCTTTCCCTTTTTCGCTATCATCCTTGCAGAAATAGCCTCATCGACGCGCCACCTGTCGGCACTACCCTGAAATGAAACGCTGTGGAGACCAGGTTTGCAGTAGTTGAAGGCGACGTGCGAGTGCACCGCCAGATACTTTTCTCTTCGCCACCGGATTTGGTAGCCTAATGGCTGCCCCCTGGCCTGACATTTCCAGCTTTGCAATCCCATCCGTGGCTCTCAGTGCATCCGCCTTCGTAATGGAATTACTATTGGCGGTGATTTAACTTCTGCGTTGCTGGCATATGTAACCCAGAATAAAAGCTTGGTAACTCCGCGGTGGTTGAATTTCCATAGAGGCGAAATTCTATAGACGCCCGTGCACTCCGCGATGTAAGTCCACGTTAAAGAACCCCAGGCGGTCAAAATTTCAGGAGCCCTCCACTACGGCGTCCCTCATAGCCTAATTCGAAGTGGGACGTTAAACCACCATAAACTTAAACCGCTCAAAATAGCTTTTACTGACAGTCCTACAATTATCTAAAGAAGCCTGACTGAACCTTTTCGTGTCTTGTTCGAATCTAGACTGTGATAGTTGAAAACCGTTAATTTAAATGAAGATCTCACACTAATCTGCCCGCAATAATAAATATCAACATAAAAAGGGCATCATGTTCGAAAATCTATCGCATATTTATGAGAAGCTAGCTGTGATTCACATTGTCTGTACTGATCTACGATTGTCGTTATGAGTCAACACAGAAACGGTGGGCGAACAATTGCAAGATACAGCCCTTCGCGTGCATTAGATAGCAGTTTTTTTATCTATACCGATATGTAGGAGGTCCCATTTCAGGCTGTGGCTTCGGGGCATCCTAAAGCATGTAATTATAATATACCGATATGAAAGAGGAAATGATCTGATTTAAGCGCAGTGATCTGCTTGATTACTGAACAGTGCTATTTCGTATAGGTTAAGAATTAAGAATGTTTTCACCATGTTACATTCTTCTTTAAACTTACCCGTATGCATATCGTTGTTTTCCTATAGCGACAACGTTTCTCTACACGTGGTACCTCGCTGCTAATGACGCGGAGGCTGGATTTGAGAATTTCAGTAAGCAGTACCTGAACCTGATAGGTAAGTTTGCCGCTATTTTATCGCTACTTATTTGCATTAATAAATTTCAACGCGAAAATATTTAGCTCCGGGGGCGTTCGGCGCAAGGGTAGCGCATCTGTGATCGGTGCACACCGAAGCATATATATAAGGCAATTTGGTTTTGTGACTTCGTGGTGTTAAACACTTTATGTATGCGCAAAATTGACGCAAAAAAAATAAAAATAAAAATCGGCGCCACATTCAGTTCTAGTTTAAAAATTGTAAATGTTCATCTGATCTCATGCTCAGTCTAAACCGATAACTCACCAATTCCTTCGCTAACACGTAATTGGCTAAATATTGAGAGTGTATTGGCGCATGATGGTCATAGAACGGACTGTAGTAAAACCATCCATTTGCTTTATTAGGGCCGATTACCTGTGCTACTTGCGATGCTCCTAATTTCGAAATAACCTTTGTTCATTTGCCACTTCAGCATCCTAAGAAGCTGGGTTCGCTAACGGGTCTATTTTTTACGACGTACTGTAGTTGCTCAGAAGACTACAAAAAATTCTGACGTCGCTGCTGAAAGCGAAAGGAGAGATAAATTTCGTCGCACCGATCACAAAATTGGTGGTACTTAAAAGGGCAATTGCATATGGTTAGAAACCGATGAACTTAAATGTGTCGAATGTATGAAACTTGCAGGTAAAGGATACCAAGTCCTTTTGGCTAGTGTTTCAAATGGTGACGTAATCGACGATTAAAATTGCGATGGCCTTCACGCTTGGCCTCCGCGCACAGTGGCAAGTGGGGGCGCATAATGACGTCCTTGAAGGTACTGGTACGTTTCCAACGCATAAACACTTAGTTTCGACGGAAAAAAAAAACAAACGTCACCGAAGGCAAAGCCCGCCGAGAGTTCTTCGGCAGCATCAAACAAGGCACATCGGGGTGTGCTTGATGGCAGAGATAGGTGGAAATCTTATCTTCCGTGACGTCACATCGCACTTACGCACACTCAACCGGAGCATTGAGGAGAAGCATAAATAAAATTTAATCCTCGATTAAACCACTATTTTAAATGCTACCGCAAAAACTCTTAGCATGCTCTACCTACTGGCTGTATACATTTGAATCTTTCAATTTCGCGCAATTCTCTAGTTGTACAGTTGTCTTTCAAGGTGAAATAAGTACTGAAGGCTTTGATTTTTTTTTTGCCTTTGGGTAAACACGAATTACGCGTCACAAATTTATTTGGAGCCGCTCCTAGCCGTATTTCTCCTGTTATGTGCAGTGGAAGAGGACGCAGTTTCTTCGTTGTCATGGAGACATCCCCCAGAAGCATCGTGCGTCATGTCCCTGCGTGTTTCATTTCATTTCATTTTCATTTTTCTCTTTATTTCCTTTCCTTTCGAAAAGGTAGGAGCCGGGACTAAAAGCTGTAAGAACAGCTTGACAGGGGCCCCGGCCCCCTACATGGTGGCACTGCAGCGTGTCGGAAACAACATCAACATAACAAAGGAAAAATAAATACACATACATATTACAGAGGCAATATAGTTCAAGCGCAACAAAAAATACAAATTCAACATTGCAAGGCAAACAACAGTTTGTAACGCTTCAAACACAGAAAAAAAAGAAAACAAAGAAAAAAAATAGATGAAGTACAATGTGTTGGACATTCTGGACACAGTATGTAACGAATTGAAGCGACAGTAAATTTCTACAAGGGACATGGGTACAATAATTACAGCGCAGAAAACTTCTCACATTACAAGATCTAAGACAACTATAGTAATTTCTGCCGACAGAACAGACTAATGGTATGTTTAGGTTCGTATGCTGGATCGAAATTCGACGACTCTAAACTATTGAGTAATGTGGGAGTAATATATTTCAAAGATTGCGTATGGTATGAGGTGCGAGGTGTAGGTACAAGCCATTTTTCCTTGTGCCTCGTAAGGCGAGGTCTGGCGTTTTCTTGTAGTTGGGCTAAAGATATTAAAAAATTACTTTTTTCTTTCACAAAAGATTTATATATTAGCATTAACCTATAGTTATATAGGCAAAACACTGGGAGAACATTATATTTCTCAAAAAGGGGGGCCGAGTGGTGCAAAAAAGACACATTAGCGATATACCGAACTGCTTTTTTTTGAAGTGCAGTTTTTTTAAGTCAGTCATACCAGTCGTGCCCCAGACAATAATACAGTACTGAAGAAGAGATAATACTAGGGAATTATAGAGAATAATTTTAACCTTGGTAGGCAAAATTTCTCTCAGTCTCGCAATAACACCAACAGCACTGGATATTTTCGATTGAAGGTACTCAACGTGTTTGTTCCAAGTTAAATGCTTTGAGAAATGAACACCAAGTATTTTCACTGTATCGACTATTTGGATGCGATCTGTACCTAGACGTAGATTCAATGAAGCCAGCTGATGTTTTCCTTTTGGTGAATATAAAATTGCTTGTGTTTTAGACGGGTTTATCCTTAAACAGTTTGCGTTAACTCATTGGTGTAAATCGCCAAGCGCTTTATTCGACAGCAATTCAATGTCTGCTTCTGTCTTGCCCTTAACAAAAAGCGTCGTATCATCTGCGTACGAGACAAACTGAGCGCTGTCTGTGCATCGAACAATGTCATTGACATAGATAATGAATAACAGTGGCCCAAGTATGCTTCCTTGCGGGACTCCAGTTGATACAGCCAGCACGGAAGATTTACTGCCCTTTATGTCAACGTACTGAGTTCTATTTCCAAGGTATGACTTAAGCAGTGTGTGAGCAATGCCACGGACTCCGTATCTATGATGAAATAACAGCGCAAGGAACGGGACGAAAACACGAAGGAAGAATACACAGACACGGGCGCTGACTAACAACTGAAATTTTATTTCGAAGCAGGACACATATATAAAGTACAAAGAGGGGGGTGTGTCCAAGGCGATCCTGCACAATCACCGAAACAGTGTAGTCACGTCCAAGGGTAAAAACGATAAAAAGGTGAAAAAGCCGAAAGAAAGACAAAAAGCGATAAAACCACGGTGTAAGAGGCCGGGACGGAAGTAAAAGCGATGAAAACGATGAAAACGGATATGCACATAGCCAAAAGGCAAAAAACAGCGTTAAACTAACGGTGAAAAACGGAACTAAAATCGCGCACGAGGTGATTAACAAAAAACACAGAGAGGGGCATTTAAGAACAGAATTAAACATTTACCCTGCCCCTAAGAAAGTCCAATTCTTTTTGCGACAGGCACAGGGAGGGTGCACTCACACATTGTTCTTTTGCGTTGTGGATTTCGAATGCTTCTACGATTTCCCTGGATATCCTATCCCGTCCTCTGGCAAGAATTTTGCAGCGATTGAAATCTGGGTAACAGGTTTCGTCCGGATCATTACGTTTGCACTTTTTGCAGTGCTTGGCAAGGTGCCCAGAAATTGCAATATTGTCTACATTATTCCTGTGCTCTTGAAGCCTAATGTTGAGGCACCTGCCTGTTTGGCCAATGTATCTCTTCCCACAGGATACGGGCAGAGAGTAGACGACGCCGGTTTTGCAGGGGACGAGTTGTTCCGAATGAGTCTGCCCACACCCACGGGCGATCAGAGGTTTGTTCACCTTCGGGCATAGGGCGGAAAGCTTGTTTGGCGCTGAAAAGACAACGTCAACCCCTGAACGTTTCGCGACCTTTTTGAGGCGGTGGCTGACCTCATGAATGTAGGGCATTACGACCACTCTTCTATTCTCCCTGTTGGACGCCTCCTGCGCGTCATGTCGTCCTTGTTTCTTGGCGACGGACCCGGCCACGGACACCAGAACGTTCAGGGGATATCCGGCGGTTGACAGGCGCTCGACCTGGTTGCTGAAACTATCCTGGAAATGATGTTCACAGGACTTCTGAAGCGCATTTTGAAAGCAAAGTCTTACTATCCCTCTCTTAACGAGTTTTGTATGGGCAGACATAAAAGGCAGAATAGGTTTTTTACCCCTGGGCTGATAGGACCAGCAGGTATGCTGGTTAGAGAAATGCAGTCGCAGGTCCAGAAATCTGATTGAGCATTCATGCGGTGTTTCATGCGTCAAAGCCAGAGGAATACATTGGCCAAACATAGAAAGAATTTCGGATACCATAGGGTTAAATGCTTCGTGGCTGCAATTCAAAAGAACGAGATAGTCATCCACGTAACGAAAAATTTTTGCTACGCACGTATCAGCGATCCTGTCATTCAACATCCTATCGTATCTAGCAAGGAAGAGTTCGCTTAGTATAGGTGCTACGCAAGAGCCTATGCAGACACCTTGTTTTTGTATATATGCATGTTCACCTGACGTAACATAGGAAGAATTCAGATAAAATTTCACAAGACGTAGAAAATCACCGATGGACAGGCCTACTTCGTTCTGAAAATTCACGGCTCCGAAGGTGTCGATAGCTTCTTCAATGCAAGACAGCAGTTCTCTGTGCGGTAAAGAATAATATAAATCTTTGATGTCGACCGAGAAGGCGTTAAGGTTGTGGTCATGTTTAATACCACAACCGTCGATGACCCATTTGTGATCGATGGCTCAAAAAAGGTTATAGATTTTTTAAGTATTAAACATGACCACAACCTTAACGCCTTCTCGGTCGACATCAAAGATTTATATTATTCTTTACCGCACAGAGAACTGCTGTCTTGCATTGAAGAAGCTATCGACACCTTCGGAGCCGTGAATTTTCAGAACGAAGTAGGCCTGTCCATCGGTGATTTTCTACGTCTTGTGAAATTTTATCTGAATTCTTCCTATGTTACGTCAGGTGAACATGCATATATACAAAAACAAGGTGTCTGCATAGGCTCTTGCGTAGCACCTATACTAAGCGAACTCTTCCTTGCTAGATACGATAGGATGTTGAATGACAGGATCGCTGATACGTGCGTAGCAAAAATTTTTCGTTACGTGGATGACTATCTCGTTCTTTTGAATTGCAGCCACGAAGCATTTAACCCTATGGTATCCGAAATTCTTTCTATGTTTGGCCAATGTATTCCTCTGGCTTTGACGCATGAAACACCGCATGAATGCTCAATCAGATTTCTGGACCTGCGACTGCATTTCTCTAACCAGCATACCTGCTGGTCCTATCAGCCCAGGGGTAAAAAACCTATTCTGCCTTTTATGTCTGCCCATACAAAACTCGTTAAGAGAGGGATAGTAAGACTTTGCTTTCAAAATGCGCTTCAGAAGTCCTGTGAACATCATTTCCAGGATAGTTTCAGCAACCAGGTCGAGCGCCTGTCAACCGCCGGATATCCCCTGAACGTTCTGGTGTCCGTGGCCGGGTCCGTCGCCAAGAAACAAGGACGACATGACGCGCAGGAGGCGTCCAACAGGGAGAATAGAAGAGTGGTCGTAATGCCTTACATTCATGAGGTCAGCCACCGCCTCAAAAAGGTCGCGAAACGTTCAGGGGTTGACGTTGTCTTTTCAGCGCCAAACAAGCTTTCCGCCCTATGCCCGAAGGTGAACAAACCTCTGATCGCCCGTGGGTGTGGGCAGACTCATTCGGAACAACTCGTCCCCTGCAAAACCGGCGTCGTCTACTCTCTGCCCGTATCCTGTGGGAAGAGATACATTGGCCAAACAGGCAGGTGCCTCAACATTAGGCTTCAAGAGCACAGGAATAATGTAGACAATATTGCAATTTCTGGGCACCTTGCCAAGCACTGCAAAAAGTGCAAACGTAATGATCCGGACGAAACCTGTTACCCAGATTTCAATCGCTGCAAAATTCTTGCCAGAGGACGGGATAGGATATCCAGGCAAATCGTAGAAGCATTCGAAATCCACAACGCAAAAGAACAATGTGTGAGTGCACCCTCCCTGTGCCTGTCGCAAAAAGAATTGGACTTTCTTAGGGGCAGGGTAAATGTTTAATTCTGTTCTTAAATGCCCCTCTCTGTGTTTTTTGTTAATCACCTCGTGCGCGATTTTAGTTCCGTTTTTCACCGTTAGTTTAACGCTGTTTTTTGCCTTTTGGCTATGTGCATATCCGTTTTCATCGTTTTCATCGCTTTTACTTCCGTCCCGGCCTCTTACACCGTGGTTTTATCGCTTTTTGTCTTTCTTTCGGCTTTTTCACCTTTTTATCGTTTTTACCCTTGGACGTGACTACACTGTTTCGGTGATTGTGCAGGATCGCCTTGGACACACCCCCCTCTTTGTACTTTATATATGTGTCCTGCTTCGAAATAAAATTTCAGTTGTTAGTCAGCGCCCGTGTCTGTGTATTCTTCCTTCGTGTTTTCGTCCCGTTCCTTGCGCTGTTATTTCATCATGGATTACCAACTAGCCCGGCATCTTGCACTTTTGCACTTCCGTATCTATGTAGCTTGGAAAGAAGGATGAAATGATTTACAAGATCAAACGCTTTCGTAAAGTCGATATAAATGCCTGCTATAATCTCTCTTTTGCTAAAAGCTTCTAAAATGATCTCTTTTTGTGCTACAAGGGCCGTCTCTGTTGATCGGTGCCGTCTGAAACCATGCTGAAAGTCAGAATACAAACTGTGTTGTGAAAAAAATGAAGAAATTCTTATGTGTAATATTTTTTCGATTCCCTTTGAGAAAATAGGTAATATGGAAATTGGACGGTAATTGCTTAGTATACCTTTATCCCCATGTTTAAATATGGGTATTACACGAGCGACCTGCATTTCTTCAGGAAATATGCCTGTAGATAAAATTAGGTTATAAATATGAGTGATAACTGGACAGATTAGGTCAAGAACGTACTTTACCGGGATCACCTGCATGCCATTTGAGTCTTGAGCTTTACTGTTTTTTATAGCATTCATGGAAGAATAAACTTCTGAGCAGTTTGTGGGTGCAAGAAATAGTGACTGACTGCTGTACATTTCCGGCAGATACCGGTCAAAGTTGTCCATACTATTATTACTACAAACCTTAATCTGATTAGATTGTTGAATGAAAAGAGTATTGAAAGCGTCGGCTAGTTCCTTGCCAGAAATGCACACCCCATGGTGCTGGAAATTATCAGGAAAAGCCTCTGAGCCATCACCTGAGAGCAGTCTCGGGTCTCGCGTGGAGCATGATCAGGGCGGAATCAGCATGCCACGTCGGGTGCAGCTTGAACCAGCCCGGTACAAAGACTATTTCCTGGTTGACATGTTTCGGCAACGCATACAGAAAATAAGGAAAACAGCCTATGTTAAGCGTCTGGAAATCTTGTGGTCAGTAGGTCAGAAATCTGTCATTTCTGGTTGATGAACAGACTTCGTTGTATGCAGGATCATTTTTGTTGTCATATTTTTGTTTCTTCTTGTTTTGCTTTTCTCCGAAGGTGTGGTGAGGTTTACGTACTGATTTGAGAGCCGTCAGTGTAGATCCGATGCTTTAAGTGTCAATTGATGCGTCGCTAGAAGGGATTATGTTTGCATTATATAGAGTGTTTACATTTAAAAAATATAGATGGATTATAGCTGTGGTGAGGTTTACATATTGACTTGAGAGCCGTCATTATAGACCCAATGCTTTAAATGTCAGTTTATGCGTCGCTCGAAAGGATTATGTTTTCATTATATAGAGAGTTTACATTTGAAAAGTATAGATGGTGTATAATAGTGTTTATACACTTAGATTTCTTCATGTGTGGAAAAGTGTCTGTGAGAAGGGCAATGTATATTTAAGGCGAGTATTTTAAGATTTGTGCTAAAACGTCTTTGTCATTCGTTTGATTAAAACTGCTTTGATTTGGTCGGAAAGCGCTGAGTTCGTGCTGCGAATCTAGCACAGGTTATAAAACCGCTACCCGAAAGGCCGCATGCAAACGCTCTGTAGAATCATACGAGAGACCGTTAGTACCCTCATGTCTCAAAGATTGTCCGTGCCGGTGTTGGCTACCGTTTCAAGCCTCGAAGTCTGAGCATGAAGTGTTTCCGCTTTGGTTCAGAGTTGTTCCTTATGTAAAATTATTGTTTCAGTATTTGAAAACAAGTATCTTAAAGAAGTTTAAAGTTGCTTCCATAAAAATCCAAGCAAAAGTAACAGTATGAGTACATGTATAAAGTGAGTATAAGGGCTTTCTCGTACTGCAATGACATAGCCCTGAGCAACATAAATCAAAGGCTGAAAAATTACTGCAGTTGCTTTTTAAGCAGCTGAAAAGCAAGTGTGGTTCGATCCGCGTAATATTGCGGTCTTACCGTCACCCCTAATTCCTTTTGACCGACAACTTTTCAGGTAGGATGTACCCTATGCAGGAGAGCCAAAGCCACACTTCTACGTGTAAGACACCTGCGTCGCTCATGGACGCCCTCGACATTCGTTGCACTACAGTCCCGGTGAGTAAGCCTCGCTTAGTATAAGTGAACAGTGGTTGGCATTTCAACTCTAGCGTTTTGACACTGGAAATATCTTAATCACCTCACAACTTGCCGAAAATGTTCATAGCGCGAACACCATAGCATCGATGCTCAGCGTTGGATGACCAACATGAAAACGAAGGGTTTTATTGCGAAAGCAATACTACGCCAGGTCTAACCGCTCGTCGCGTGGACCGGGGCCCGTGGACCCCCTGCTCCTCGAGGAGCCGCCCCCGCACCTAACAGATAGTCGGATGTCAGACTCTATTGCTATGCGATGCGTGACGTCAGCTTTTTTGGTATCACTTCATAAAGTGGCGTACAAAATCCAATGTAAGTGATGCACATAGATGGGCACATAGATGGGCAAGCATTACGTCTCCCACGTTCTGTGCTAGCGGCGCGGTTGCCTCTCACCCGATTTGGTTGCGAAAGCAACACTACTGGAGCCCAGCTCGGTTCGTCGCCTATGCTCGTGGCGGTGCGGCTACCAAACGACCTTGAGTCGCCGTTGCCTAGCAACTGCCTCAGAGGGTGCTCGGGAAGAGCAACATGGGTCGCTCATTCTCTACCGTTGGCTGTGATAGAAACAGCCACCTGCCAGTGCAGTGGTGCATCATTTAAGCGCTGCGTCACTTTGATGGTAATAGTATGAGCACTCGCCGAAATCTATGAATGTTAAGTAGGGAATTAGCAATTCTCCATTTATGGACATTAACGCACTACAGCTATCGCGTCATACTCTTAAGCCGAAGCTTAAGCGTCCTCTCCAACTCAAGAATGAACACCTGCTTCCGCACATGTACTCAGTTTAACAACTTTAAATCCCTACCACTTTTTAGAGCAACATGTTGACTTGTAGTAATTAACAAATGAGACTAAGAAGCAGGAGGTGTCTATAGCGTGCTACTGTGCCTCAAAAACAAATTATATAGTGTAACATGTGAGAAATGAAGACAACTTCAAATCTTTATAGAAAAAAATTGGCTGCGGTTTAGGTCTGGTTAAACCTGGAGTGACGCGATAGCTACAGCTGGCCGAGTGGAACTCGCTCAGTCGAATTGCAAAGTCACTCTTTCGCCGCTGCGTTTAGCTGGGCGTTCCTTCCTCATGTTCGTCGTCCCTGGACATGGATTCACTCTCCCCCCTCTCCACTGCCCCACTCGGTTTCGCCGCCGCCGGCAGCTGCTCCGCACCACGTGGCCAACCACGTGACCAGCCATTGCACCGCCACGGTGGGTACGGCGCTGCCACGCTGAAGGCCCGAAATGCTAGCATAATATAGGCGTCGGGCGCGCACACCAGCTGCGTGATCTGATTTCACTCAGCGCATGCGCACACCCCACGAGGCGGGTGGCGTCTCCTCCACCGCGAGGCCCGACGTGCGCGTGTCCACAGCTGGCGAAGCAGTGGTGCCACGGTTCAGCGCGCAGCCACGCTGACCTCCCGAAGCTGCTGGCGTAGTTTAGCTACACTACAAAAGAAAAACATTTGAACCATAGCCCTGAAGAGGAAAATGCGGCACGAATTAGATTGCCTGATATGGAGTTTACAACGAGTGTCTAATACTCTTCTTGTGATTTTCCCGCCAATACTCAGGTTGGAACAGGTTCCATTGCCCTCTATCGTTATGCGTGAGTGGCACCCTTCCAGAAAGTCTGAGTACCTTCCATATGTTCACCTGTGGGATTATATTAATCCGACCCAGAAATCAACCTTAATCCACCTTTGCGTATTTTCTAGTCTGGCTCTATTTTTAGGGATCATTGGGAATTTTCTGGTGGAGGGGAGGGGAAGCAGCATCCAAATTTTGGGGGCCCTAATATTTTCTACTAGATGGACTACTCAGATTTTCTGCCAGGTTGCCACCTGCAACCATGGGCATGTTTTGAAGTTGTAAGGTCACGTGACCTCTCAATCCAATAAGCCGGTTGTCACCTGTCACGGTGGGCAGGTTGTGATGACGTCACAGGGCCTCGTGACTTCACTCGAGCAGTGAGAAAATATTCTGACCGAGAAGCCGGAATTTTTTTTTGTGACAACCTAAGTGCTTTTGCATTAAAAACACTACAGAACTTCAAAGATTTTTCTACACTGCTGAACATGTGAAGCAAAGATGGCTATAACATATTCGGTCGGCTTCGAGCCGCATGAAGTTGTGCATGTCACCCACGATGCGCAGTGTCCTCTACAGCAATGCCAGTTCGTTACTGAAATGTTCTTGTGCAGTTAATTTTGCCTGTGAGTCTGGCAACCCTTACACAGCTCTCCAAAGCTATAAGTGCTACGTGTTACTGGCCGTGCTTCCAGCGGCATGGTAATGTTAACAGATTATTTTGCCAAATGCCATAATGCGAGAATTTATAAAAACCTCAGCTCGAGGAAATCATCGAACAAGTTTCTGTAAATTAAGCTGCCTTAAAATTGTGACATTTTTTAGCTTAGAATTGTCCTTTTTCTTGTTTGTAGTTTGAGAGATGAAACTACTTGCGTGTCCGCTTGTGTATTAGATTTCGCTTTGGATCTGTTCATACATATGTGCCTGTTAGCGGGCTGTAGCTGGTACTCCTAGTAAAATTGCTGTTTCGATATAAAAAACCATCACATTGGAATCCTGTACAGCGAGCCTTCTGCTATGCAGACCTCATTCATTGTACATGTGTATATGGCTCAGAGACCATCTTTTTTTCCCCGATGTGCACTCAGGCGAGCTTTTTTTCTGACAGCAAGGCTTTTTCTATGTCTGTGTTTCAAAATATCTAGTTATAAAGAACTAAGTGAATGTTCGATGGTACAGGTAACTAACTACTTTTAGTATGCATACCAGATGTGTGATCGCCTGTCATCTGCATTTTAGCTCATTTTCTTAGTAAAAACGTCGTGTACCTCACGATCTACAGGTTGTAGTCAGAGGAAAGTTTCTGGTGTCGGCGGCAGGAGTAATACAGCAGTTTTTCCAAAATTTATTTCTTTTAATTTTTTGCCCTGCTCCTTATTGGTTCAGGCAAACCTGAACTCTAGCCAAGCAGGAGTGACGGAGGGCAAAAATAGCAGAGAAAGATTCCTTGTATCTTTTCTGGACTGCATTTCATTTCATCGACCATTCTAGCACATTTACAAATATTAAGCAAAGTGCACTGTGGGTATAAAATATGCGGAACAGTAGAGGCTTGTTCCTCTCGGTACTAACCTGCTCCGACGATTGGAGACGTCCAATTCTTGTAAAGGATCAGTTTGGTTTATGATATTTAGGCCGGTGGCTAAGCATAGCAGGTGATCAAGAAACCTAAAATTCTATCGTTGGGTTCATAATACATCCCGCGAAATGTTGTCACTTGCTAGATTCTCCAGAGGACATCTTTATCGATATTTCAGGAGGATGATGAAACAGGGAAAGGAGCACGAGGCAGCAGTGATTAAGATACGGGACTTTTACTTCCACACACCATGGTAAGTCCCCCTCAATGCTGTTTTAACAGAGTGCACCAAATTTTTAAACTGCAGGTAGATGACAGAATTACACACGAACTTCCTGGTTTAGTTTTGAAAGGCCACTTTTTCAGAAGCGCCAAAGCTGCCTTCTCCAGCTTGGCCTGTTGCACAGCCATGAATTTTAAGTTTGCCTTCTCACCGAAGATTTCCTTCGGAACGGCGGTGACCCTAACCAGCTTGTCAAGAATTGCTCTCTCGAAACTTTTTTATGTGATTGTTACGATGTTGTGTTTGTTCATGCTGAAAGCAGCCGGTCACGCATGTCCCTTTGTAATTCGCAGCTTTTCGTTTAGCTGTTTTTCTCAACCACAGAGAGATATTTTCGACAGCTTAAATAACCATTAGACCAGTTATTCAAAACTCTCCGAGACCTTTCGAAACATGGATCATTCTTCTTGGTTATTTGATTACTTTCTTTGCAGAGAGTCCGCACGATCCCAAACACATCGTTTTTTCCTCTTCAAACTTGTTTTTCATATATTCCATAGCGACTCTGTATGCATCATACTGACTCCACAAATTCTATAGAAACATACGGAAATTATCTCTAAAGTAACACTCTCCAGACACGCATCTCCTGTCTTAGTATATTTTGCGTGTTGCGCTACGCATGATGCTGCATTCTGCTTCATCCATTCGCAGACGGGAATGTGCCTATAGCCTGTGTTTGGAGCTGTCTTCGCGAAGCCAACCAGGTTGTTTAGAACCTTTGCTTCTGACGGGAGTGCTGCGTCCTGCTTTGCGTCTCCTGCAGCCATTGTCATACTACTGCGACGAGGTTAGTAATCTCAACAGCAATGCTCTTGTTGTGCTATCTCAACTAATTTGTCCATCTACCTAGCTCATTGAAGAGTCGTGCTGGTCATATCGCTGCATGCAAACTTGAAAAATCTAACTCTATCGTGTTGTCCGAACTGCTTGTAGTTGTGGCTTGCGGTCGTGTAGAAGGGTGAATGCACAGTCATGAGTGGGAATAATCTTTTTGCAGTGAATTGCGTAGTTTCTGTTCTTCCTCTAGAAATTTTGAGACATTTTCTAGATTTTATACGCCAAGAAGAAAATTCGTTAGACGGCTGAAATAACTATGCTTATCACATATGATTGAGGAGTAATCAGTAAATAAAGTTTCTTAACTTATTCCCTGTCATAATCCTTACGACTGTACACGTTTTGTAAACTATGCAATTATTCGCCCGCCACTGCCGGTCTCCACGCGAACACGTTCTGCAAGGTGTCGCTGACGAGGTAGCACTTGATTCCTCGCGTTTCGCAGAACCATGGACGCAATGTCTTGTACTTGCCACCAACCCCTTCACGCTATAACCACCGCCATTCATCTCCTTCGTCCTATACACCCCATTTCCCAGCATTCCTAGCGCAGCCAAGCTGCTCTGGCAGTGCTGCTGGCATGCCAACAGAACTGCGGCCGTTCATCTCTGCGAAAGTCTTATCAATGCGATTCGTAGATACCCGCAACTACCGGCAGCACAACTGCATATTCATTGAATTCAGCTTGATTTCCGATGACAGGATGCCCGTCACCTCCTGGTCCATCTCGGTGTGACCAGCCGCCAAACACCCGACATCCCCTGAGCCCGAGCCTGACCTGAGTTCGTGTGGAATACCTGCGCCGCGTGCGCGTGGTAGTGGTCGTCACGCAGTCCAACAGATGGGTGAGAAGTTAATTAAGACGTGAGCATATTCAGGAAGATCCGTTGATGACACTTGGATCATTTACTATAAATTTCACAAATATGGCACAATAGAGCGTGACGGATTCATTTTTTTCAAAACGCTTCCATCCTAGAGACCGTGGTGGCCAAATTGGCTCTCATGGTAACGCCAGAAACTGTTCGAAGCTTAGAGCTGTCGGTGACTTGGCGCTACGGCTACATAAAGGCGTGGTGTCACTGTGGTAGCCATAATATCGAAATCGACGACTGCGGGGCCGGACTTTTCCTGGCACTTCCTTTCGCCTAGCACATGCCTCTTCATCTTAGTTTTTACCTCGGAAAAAATGTGACGGATGATTTGGCTTTTTTTATATAGCATCCATTATTCCTTGCATAAATGTAAAAATCAGTCGTAACACGAAATGACGGTCTAGAGTGTCGATGAATCCGTTCAGATATAGCACAGAACCATAGTTCGTTTCCCGCCCTGCTGTAACGGCTTCAATTAGGGCTGTTATTTTTGCCCTATTGAGGCGAAAATTTAGCATTATAACATTTTTCGCGTAACCTCTTGATAGCAGCCACAGTCTCTTTTTGTTTATGACATTGCTTGTTTGGAGATCAGTTTTAATGGCAGAATAAAAGAATTGTGATCATTTTCTGCTTAATAACTCTCTGGAATCATAGAATATGGGAGAAAAACGAAGAGGATATTGTTTGGTTTGGTTCATGCGGTTAAAATCCCAAAGCGAGTAGAGCTATGAGTGATGCCGTAGTGAAGGGCTCCGGAAATTTCGACCACTTGGGGTTCTTTAACGTGCACTCAGATCGCAAAGTACACGGGCCTCTAAAATTTCCCTCCATCGAAATTCGACCACCGCGGCCGGGATCGAACCCGCACCTTTCGGGTCAGCAGTCATCAAGGTGCCATGGCGCCCTCTCCTGTGCGAAAGCCCGCATGCGTCCACGCTGGAGAGGCTTAGCGAAAAGTATAGGGCAAAGAATCTAAGGCTTTCCAAACGCAAAATCTGCACGTTTAGTTTGGGTGCATTACTTCAGTAAAACAAGTGGAGAAGAGAGACGCTGAATCTCGCAATAAGAACCTTGCGCAGCTGACCAAGAGTGGCCGCACATAGGTAGCCACTTCGCATCACCAACTCTCCTTGTGAGATAGTCGTACCTTGACTACCTTCTGACAAGGACACTCACAACGGAGCCGAGAAAGGCTTTATTTATACGCTTTTGGTCAGATCAGACTACTGTGTCGCGCTAACGGCGTGCACTGAACATGATCTTCTCAGCTGGCAGGACAATTCCGACATCACCCCATTACTCCCTACCTCCTGCAAAAATTTTGTTCTCGACATCTGCCAATTTGATGAGATCCATTTGCTTCCCTCGGATATATTATATAGTACTGTAATCTCAATATATCTTGTAAAGAAAAAAATGGTCGGCAGCTGCAGCCAGCTGCGACAGTAAGCGCGGCGAACGACAGAGGTGGACAGCGCCGTGAAGCGAAGGCGTCGGACGGGATAAAGATGCTAGGGTCGTCGGGAGTAGAGTCGCAGTTAACGGAGATCAAGACGTCGTCAGCCGCAGTCAGTTTGGCGCTCGTGGTTGTGGTAACACCCAATGGGTCTTCGCCGAAGGGAACAAGTTCACTTCGGCGCGAGTGCAGTTGATCACGACGTGATGTTGGGAGAGAAAATCCCCTAAGGTGACGTCTTGGGAGAGCACAACGAAAAGCCGCCATAAGTGGCGATTTTGCGACGCAAAGCGAAAAACCAGCCAGCGTCGTCGTCATTTCTTTGCAGTTGGCGGCACAGTTTCTCGCTCAAGGCAGGTACAGCAGCGCCGATGTCAGCCAAGGCAAAAGCATCGCTGCTGTGCGCAGAAACTTGCTCCATATTCGGCAGAGAAAGTCGAGGCCTTGAGCAGGTCAGCTCGTTCCTTTCCCAGATCAAGCGCTTTGTCCGTGAGAAGATTGCTCGGACACTCTCGCATGTTCCCCCTGACCCGCCTGCACGTTATCGGGCGCAACTGTCCGCGGCGCTACCATCGGTTTGCTTCCAGCCTCCCATTGCAGCGCGGTTTACCTACACCGAAGCCGTCAAGCGACCCCGCCAAGAACCTTTGGTTTCGTTTCACCTCCAACATGGTCTTCTCCCTTTCCTGCCACCCGACCACCACCGCAACGTTTGTACCAATGGCGCACGACGAACAGCCTCCGTATTTGTTATGGCTGCGGCATTGTCGCCAACGTGATGCGTCACAGCCGCCGCCGGACCCTGTCCCCAGTGGCCGATGCCAACCCTCAAACCCTTCTTCTATACGTCTGTCCGAAGCCTTTTCGCCACACCCCGCATCTCCACAAAGATAAAACGGGCGTTATTTCTTGCAGGAGTATATCTGTTGCCAAAGCTGGGTACAGAAGTCAGACAGGTCCGGGCTCAAACAGTTGGCGCTGTCGTCTCACGGAACGTGTTCACTCTGCCCCTGCAGCTGCCGAACATCTTACTCTTCACAATTGTAGTACACCTCCCTTCCTCCCTTCCAAGAACCCGGCTGCTGAGGCTGAATTTCGATGGAAGCGAAATTCTAGAGGCTCATGTACTTACTGTGCCATGTCAATGCACGTTAAATAACCCCAGGTGCTCGAAATTTCCGGAGGCCCTTACTAAGGCGTCCCTCATAGCCTGAGTGGCTTTGGGACGTTAAACCCCAATAAACCAATCCAAGAACTCGGCGGAGAGGGAGCTAGGGATAACAAATTTTTAGTGGCATGAAATACAGAGTTCCAGCTGAGACTACAAGTAAATTGTCGGTGCCTGTTTTATTGGTGAAGCAATATATGGCTCTCTGGCAATGAAACCGGGTGGTGTTGAGTGCAAAAGTTGTCGCGAAAAATCATGGATGACGTCAACGTGGTTACAAAAGAAAAATCAAATTTCCTGGAAAGGCGTGGGACTGAAACCAGGTCTTTCAAATTGCGAGGCCAGCACGCATCCTATAGTCCACAAAACATCTGCTATTCCTTTACTTAGGCCACAGAACCGCATTGCTTCTTGGAGAACAGATCTGCCTTATTACATATGTCGCGCCTTATGACTGTGTGTTAATCAGTAGGTGAGCCATTAGAAAGATAGAGACTATATTGAGCAACTCAGTAAGCCATGCACAGGAAATAAAAATAAAAAAAAATGCTCTCGTATCCAAACCGCGTATGTAGTGTTAAATGCCCTCCGTGACACACCCGGCTATATTCTTATGTGCCGTATTCGCAGGAAGCTGTCCGCTCTTCGCCGCGTAGCAGACGACTTGTTCGTCCTGAACTTCCGGCGTCTATGCTGCGTTTGCTGCAGGATAACGAGCAGCAAGTATGAAGAGTCGTACTTCTCACTGCACTTCACACTTTGTTGCACAGGGCCACACATTCTTACTTAACTAGCGAGCACCTTCTTAACGAGCAACTTCTTAACCAGCACCTTCTTCTCTAATGAGCACCTTCTTGCTTAACTAACGAGAGTAGAGCGCTGTGCGTGGGGTATGAACACTGTTGCCCCACTACATTCAGCT
Organism: Amblyomma mixtum; assembly: GCF_055824585.1. NCBI lineage: Eukaryota > Metazoa > Arthropoda > Arachnida > Ixodida > Ixodidae > Amblyomma > Amblyomma mixtum. Next base: position 102,984,783 of record NC_143015.1, read on the forward strand.
CCATTCGTGCCCACAGCTGCTGGGTTCGACAATGTGGCAAAATTGGTTTCAGGATCCGCGAGAGACATTGGCACTACTCTCCCGTGATCACACGCTCGTTGAACAGCACACAGTGTGGGAGCAACATAAAATGCATGTCATGCGTGAAATAATGTTTGACGCTGTTTGCTTCATGTCACTCTTCCTAAAGATTACGTACAATAGGATATTAACCACTTTTAAATAAATACTCCCACGTTGCTTATATAGAGTAGTCAATACCGCGAAAAAATCCTTTTTAGTGCATCCCTGCGTGTATGTGTGTGTGTGTGTGCGTGGATGGGATCGCTGGAAAACGCAAGGCTCAAATGCAAAACGTTATGGCTGGCTAGTTGGAAAAATGCACCATAATATCGGGCCAAATGACTTAAAAAAACACATAGTCAGTAGAAGGATCGTTGGCTGCATGCTTTTCTCGTAGTACACTATAGCTACTACCCACGCTTGGTGTCCGTCTTACAATAAACAAACTCTTCGGACAACCGATGTAGTCGTTTAGCGGTTTTTAAATGAATTACGCAATGGGCCAGACAAGTGCTTTTCTGCCAACGAAATTCATCGATATGAACGTCGTAAGCACACTTAGTTTCCAAAGTGCGTTCCCGTAAATAGAAACCTAATGTCGCTCAGTGGTTGTTGCACGCTTTATTTCATTGTTGGGTGTGACGTGTCTTTGTTATTCGGCTCGGCTGGAAGAGACGCAGTGTGTTTTTATGACAGTTACCCTCTTTCACAGCCACCAAGCAGCCGTCAGGTTTCGCGCAGTCGGAACCCGCTCAGGGCCGGAACCCATGGTGGTTGCAAGATGCAGCGCTCATCGTCGCAGCCTTCCTCACACTACGCGGACGGGTGAGTGCCTGTTCATGAGGGCTAATGTGGTATCGCCGAGGATGGTGTAATGATAAGTGTGTATCGGCAACACAAGTGGGGAATAGCCTTTTTTGTGTAGTAAGTTTTTCAGCGCAATTTTATTCGAATATGTATGATCTTAGCAATTTTCCCATAGCAGAATATTCTGAAACCAGTGAAGGAACCCTTTTGGCTCCATGCAACATTCTTACCACAGCTTCAGGATTCGATGATGTGGCAGAGTGCCTTTGAGGACCGATGAAAGACGTTGGAACATCTTTTCTGGAACCCCTAACATTGCACACAGTGTATGTTGCCGCCCTATCCCTATCTTTTCTTACTACCGCACCCGCCTGTGTACTGTGCGATGTAAGTGCACATTAAGGAACTGCAGGTGGTCGAAATCTATGGAGCCCTTCACTACGGCGTCCCTCATAGCCTGAGTCGGTTTGGACGTTAAAACCTCATAAACCTCAACCAACTCTGGCTCTTCCCTCTCTTTCCCTCTCCCTGTCCTTTTATTCCCGCTTGCCACAGCTCGGGTGATTAAGGTTTACATGGTAGATGCCGCGGCTGACTACATCTTTTCCTTCCATTGTTAGCTTTATTTATAAAAACCACTAAAAACAAAACAACAAACTAATGCTCTCTCCTGACTCTTCAGTATTTGTGAATGTGGTAATAAAAAAAGTTGAATTCAAACCACAAAGTCGTCACAGGGTGCCAATCCATTTTAATTCTAGTGGCGGCAATGTTGCTTAAAAAGTCAGTCGCATATGTACTATGTGTGCAGAGTTGTTTTTTTTTTAATATTTCGTGAAAACAATGTATACCGTATGGCCATTTTATCGCGTAGGCTATAACGAGCAGGCTGACATAGAGTGCGGATAACTGTGTGAACCGCCTCACCCCTAAAGCCAATTAAAGATTTTGGCTGGCTGAGTTAGCGCACATCATTGTGGACGCGATATAGCTATGTATTCCATCATGTGCCAGGATGATTCAACACACTGGAGGGGTCTAAGAATTCGCTTTCATGGAGGTGGGTGTTGTGCACTGAAATGTCAGTGCAAGTTAAATAATCCCAAGAGGTAAGGATTATTCATTTACGTGGCAACCAACGCTTTTCCATTCAAGAATCAGTGGAGCACAATTTCGGTGTTGTGTCGCATATTTTGGCGAATGAGTTTAATAACGTTTTTTTCGTTGAGCAACGGGTCGCAATCCAAACTGTGAGCTCGACGAGAATGACAAATAGCGTATCGCCATCGGCTTTCCTTCCTTTTATGGCAGAATCTGACCTTTTTAGCATTTTTTTTTGTACAGTTGTTGTACAGTTGTAAGGATTTAGCTGTACAGTTGCGACCCCTTCCAGAATGTTTAGCCAAGTATCTTGTCATTTTTGTATTTTCCTCCAATTTCAGCGTTCAGGAACCGACCACCGTGCCGAGCTGACCCCGAGCCGTCCAAGGAGCCGACAACCGAGCTGTCTACTTCCAAGGTTAACCCTTTTTTCACACTTTGTCGAAACGCCTTCCGAGCGAACGCTGTGGGTGATAGCTTCTCGAATAGGGGAGAGGAACAAAGAACAGCGCAGCTCTGGGCTGGTTCTTGGGCTAGAGGAACCCCCCCCCCCCTCCAACCACTAAGGTTCAAATACTGAGGTTCTGCCCGCGCATTTTCCGCTGTTGTCTATGAAAACAGCATAACCCTGCTGAAAAAATGAAGAAAGCTATATCATGGGAAACTTCATAATTGTTGCGTCATATAATTTTTTGCACAAATATTATACGCGTGTCAAACAAGGTGATTGCATTCTTAGGACAAAACGTGTATGCGGTTACTATTGCATCACACGCTTCTGATATCCAGGCTTATTTTTTTTTCCAAATGGACCAGATTCATAAACCGAAGCTAAGTCGAATTATACTGTGATAGCAAGCAAATGCAAATAAAGCTCTAATTAAACGAGATTGTGGCCGTCGCGGTGGCTCAGTGGTTATGGCGCTCGGCTGCTGGCTCGAAAGACGCCGGTTCGATCCCGGCCGCGGAGGTCAAATCTCGATGCAGGCGAAGTTCTAGAGACCCGTGTTTATTGTCACAAAAGGAAGAGTTAGGGAGCAGGGGGGCGGTGGGGATAGGTAGATGTGGAGCTCCAGTGGTCGGTCTTCCCTATTCCAGGATCCCGATGGACTCCGCCGCTGCCTTGGCCCTCGTCACCAGCATAAGCTGTGTGCTCGGGTCGGAGTCAGTCAGTCTGTGTCGCTGTGGGACGTTAAACCTCCATAAACCTAAACCGTTCGAAATAGTTTCTACTTGTTTAAATCTAGACTGTCATAGCTGAGAACCATTAATTTAAATGAAGATCAAATAGTAATCTGCTTTTTATAAAAAATATCGACATAAAAAGGATGTTATGTTGGAACTTCTATAAGGTATTTATGAGAAACTGTGTGATTCACATATTCTGTATTGAGCTACGATTGTCATTATGAGGCAACACAGGAACGCTGGGCGAATACTTGCAAGACATAGCCCTTAATTCGCGTGCGTTTGATAACAGCTTTCTTTATCTTTACCGATATGTAGGAGGTTCCATTTCAGGATGTGGCTTCGTGGCATCCTAATACATATTGATGCGGGTAGACGACGACGACAAAGAGCGATGGCACGAGTGGGAGGAGTAGAAGACGACAACGAAGTTCGGACTGTGTTTAATCCTATGAAAATTTTCTTGTGTATACCACTACACCTTGGCCAATCCCCCCACGTGGGTATGTGCCATTATAAAGAGGTGAAGAAGAAGAAGAAGTTCTCGGTGGTGCCGCTCGCAGCTATTCTTGTCTATTTGTAAATATCTGTAAATATATTCTTTCCCGCAACATATTTGGTGGAGGTGCGGCTTTCCCCTACGTCTACCGACGACGGAGCTCCGCAGCGGCCGCCAGTTGCCTTCACTCATCATGACCCAAGACGCCGCCCAGCAAACCTCAGCCCCGGCCATGACATCACTCGTTCTTTCTCCCCCTCGTGACCCTGGGACATTTTCTGGTACCGACAACACTGACGTCGACGACTGGATCAACATGTGCGAGCGAGTGAGTACCTACAACCGCTGGGATCCGACCCTTATGCTCGCAAATGTAATATTCTATCTAAAAGACACCGCCCGGGTCTGGTATGAGACGCACGAAGACCATCTGACCAGCTGGGACGCGTGCAAAGAGAAACTCCGCGAATTGTTTGGACGGCCGCTCGGCCGAACGCTTGCCGCTAAGAAGGACCTCGCCTCCCGAGGTCAAACATCTACGGAGTCCTATGTGTCGTACATTCTAGATGTGCTGGCCCTCTGTCACAAAGCTGACGCCAACATGCCCGAGTCTGACAAAGTCGGCAACGTGTTGAAGGGAATCGCAGACGATGCCTTCAACTTGCTCGTATAAAAGAACTGCACTACAGTCGACGGATTTATTAAGGAATGTCGACGCTTCGAGGAAGCCAAAAGCAGGCGTATTAGCCAACCGTACACACGCCTCCCCAACACGGCTGCGACTTCTTCATGTGAAGACCTGCGACACCGGGAAACTCCAGCACCCCGAGAAAATGTGACCCGCATCATCCGACGCGAGCTCGAAGCTATGTCCCCTACCCCCCTGCATCTACATGATGGCGACAACCGCTTACCTACCATCTCTCTGGTACAGGCTGTCGTCCGCCAAGAGCTTGAAAACCTTGGTTTTCAGCCCTTCAGCCCTGTACGGTCTTCACCACCACCCGAAATCACTGCGATTGCTCCTGGACGACCTTCGTACTTCTCTCCACGTCGCCGAAACCCTAACGATTGGCGGACAACCGACGACAGGCCCATTTGTTTCCATTGCCACCGCATTGGCCACATCTCCCGCCACTGTCGAAATTATTGGTCCCGTCGCAGCACAAACCGTCCTCTCAGCTCCCATCGCGACGACGAACAGCCCAGCCACTACACGCCCCCTCCAGCCCAGCACAGTGCTACAGTCGACGGCCAGATTCCCCGCTCCAGCCGCTCCCCGTCCCCCCTGCGTCGACAGTCTCGTTCGCCCCGATGCCGTCGCTCCACTCCTGGCCCCTACGGACGTTCGCAAGCGGAAAACTAGACGCTGCAGTGTCTGGAGGTGATGCTGCTGTACAGCCCCAGTCCCAAAATCCTCGATTAGCCCTTCGCGCACACCATAATTTGCTCGCCATTCATGTCGATGGAGTGCCTGTGCGAGCCCTGATCGATACAGGCGCGCACGTATCCGTCATGAGTTCAGCCCTACGACGCCGCCTCCGAAAAGTACTGACCCCTGCACCCAAAGCCGTTCTCCGCGTTGCCGACGGCGGAACGCCTCATGTTGTTGGACTATGCACAGCCCGTGTGACCATATCCGGCCGCCGTACATCCGTTCTGTTCTCTGTTCTGGACCAGTGCCCTCATGAAGTCATTCTTGGCCTCGACTTCCTGTCTGAGCATTCAGCCCTCATTGACTGCGCCACTAATGTTGTTCAGCTTGACCTTCCTCTTTCTGCTGAGTCGCCGTCCCCAGTTATACACCGTCTTTGTGCTGTCGACTTTGTCCGTCTACCGCCTCAAGCCGCAACTTACATTTCTTTCTTATCTGTTCCCCCTGTACCTGATGGTCACTACGTAGTCACTCCGGAACTTGACGTCACCCTGACACGCAGCATTGCGCTTCCACACATTGTATTTACAATGTCGGCCAACCGAGCGTACCTTCCGATTCTGAACTTTGGTTCATCCATCCAACCGCTCCCGCAAGGCATCTCACTCGCCACGCTGTGCCCTGCTGCCGAATGTATGATATCAGTGGTGGACAGCTACTTACCTTCCACTCAGCAATGCCGGCTGCCTGCGGCCCCATCAACAGTGAACCCAACGGACGACTACGCCGACATGATCGCTTCTGACCTACCGCCGATGCAAGCTCGCGATCTTAGGTGCCTCTTATCATCTTTCCGCGACATATTCGACGTTGATAGCCGTGTTTTGGCTCGGACCTCTGTGGTGACGCATCACATAAACACCGGTGATTCCGCTCCTCTCCGCAGACGTCCGTACCGAGTGTCCAGCGCCGAACGCACCGTCATAAATCAAGAGGTGGACAAGATGCTCGCAAAAGACATCATCGAGCCCTCGTCAAGTCCCTGGGCTTCACCAGTCATCCTGGTGAAAAAGAAGGACGGCACCTGGCGCTTCTGCGTTGATTATCGGCACCTCAACCGCATCACAAAAAAAGACGTATATCCACTCCCAAGGATCGATGATGCATTAGATTGCCTCCACGGCGCCAAATATTTCTCTTCAATTGATCTCCGATCGGGGTACTGGCAAATTGCCGTTGATGAAAAGGACCGCGAGAAGACCGCTTTCGTGACGCCTGATGGCTTATACCAGTTTAAAGTCATGCCGTTCGGCCTCTGTAACGCCCCGGCTACCTTCGAACGAATGATGGACTCCCTTCTTCGTGGCTTTAAATGGTCCACTTGCCTCTCTTACCTAGACGATGTTGTGGTTTTCTCGCCTACTTTTGCCACGCACCTCGAGCGCCTCTACAATATTCTGACAGTGTTTCGTAACGCCGGACTTCAGCTGAACTCATCGAAATGCAAGTTCGGTCGTCGCCAACTCACTATTCTCGGACACCTCGTTGACGCTTCTGGTGTACGCCCAGATCCCATCAAAATTCAAGCTGTGAAGGACTTTCCTCTTCCAAGGTCGTCGAAAGATGTGCGCAGCTTTGTCGGCTTGTGCTCGTATTTTCGCCGTTTTATCAAAGATTTCGCCGGCATCGCTCGTCCCCTCACCGATCTTCTGAAGAACGACACCCCCTTTACCTGGGGCCCTGCTCAAGAGAACTCATTTTCATCCCTCGTCTATTTGCTGACCACTCCGCCCATCTTAGCACATTTTGACCCGTCGTCTCCCACAGAGGTTCGCACGGACGCCTCCGGATTTAGCATCGGCGCCGTCCTAGCCCAACGTCAACAGGGTCAAGATCGAGTCATCGCTTATGCCAGCCGCCTACTTTCAGCCGCAGAGCAAAATTACACCATTACTGAGCGCGAGTGTCTTGCCCTTGTCTGGGCAGTAGCTAAATTCAGACCCTACCTGTTCGGCCGTTCATTCGCTATTGTCACTGATCACCACGCTCTCTGTTGGCTGTCTTCACTAAAAGATCCCACCGGTCGCCTTGGTCGCTGGGCATTGCGCCTACAAGAATACTCATACTCCGTCCTGTACAAGTCAGGGCGCCATCACCAGGACGCTGACTGTTTATCCCGATACCCAGTGGACCCACCTGACCCAGAGGACGCTGAGACCCTGCCCTGCCTCTTAGGTATCTCCGATCTTGCCGATATTGCCAACGAACAGCGCCACGACTCATCTTTACGTCCTATCTTCGATGGCATCCGTTCTGCAAACCGATCTCCGTCTCTGAACCGTTATGTGCTCCAGAACGGCATTTTGTATCGCCGAAACCTACGCTCCGATGGCCCTCCGCTCCTGCTCTCGTGATACCCCAACGTCTACGCTCTTCTGTCCTTGAAGAACTGCACGATCTGCCGACAGCCGGTCACCTTGGCGTGTCCCGCACGTACGCTCGGGTGCGGCATCGCTTCTTTTGGCCTGGTCTCTATCGTTCCGTCAAGCGTTACGTGGCCGCTTGCGACCTGTGTCAACGTCGGAAAAGGCCCTCCACTTTGCCTGTCGGTCTTCTGCAACCCATCGACATACCTCCGGAACCTTTTCACCGTGTTGGCCTTGACCTTCTTGGCCCTTTTCCAACGTCCCTCTCCGGCAACAAGTGGATCGCTGTCGCAAATGATTATACGACTCGGTACGCCATCACGCGTGCTTTGCCGTCCAGCTGCGCTACCGATGTTGCCGATTTTCTTCTGCAAGACGTCATCCTTCACCACGGCGCCCCTCGTCAACTGCTCACCGACCGCGGTCGTTATTTTCTATCCAGAGTAGTTCACGACATTCTTCGTTCGTGTGACACGCAGCACCAGCTCGCGACAGCTTACCACCCACAAACCAATGGGCTTACGGAAAGGTTCAACCGCACGCTCACCGACATGTTAGCCATGTACGTGTCGCCAGACCACCGAGATTGGGACACAGCCTTGCCTTATGTGACATTTGCATATAACTCTTCCCTTCATGACAGAACAGGCTATTCTTCTTTCTACCTTCTGTTTGGTAGGCATCCCACCTTGCCTTTGGACACACTCATGCCGCCTTCTTCAGCACCCACCACTGCTTACGCTCGGGACGCCATCTCCCAGGCCACGCTGGCGCGCCAAATAGCACGTAGTCGGCTCCAAGCCTCTCAAGTTTCCCAGAAGTCAGCCTACGACCGCCGTCACCAGGCCGTCGAATTTACTCCAGGATCACTCGTCCTTCTCTGGACGCCCTCTCGCAGCGTCGGTCTCTCCGAGAAGCTCCTTTCGCACTACCGTGGCCCTTACCTTGTCGTGCGCCGTGTTACCGACGTAAACTATGAAATTGCTCCCCTTGAAACCTCGCCATCGTCATCTGGCGCCACCACCGACATCGTCCACGTCTGTCGCCTTAAACCTTATCACGACGCTCATACGTCGCCGCCCTAACGCCGAGACGGCGTTTCAGCAGCCGGGGGTCCTGATGCGGGTAGACGACGACGACAAAGAGCGATGGCACGAGTGGGAGTAGTAGAAGACGACAACGAAGTTCGGACTGTGTTCTCGGTGGTGCCGCTCGCAGCTATTCTTGTCTATTTGTAAATATCTGTAAATATATTCTTTCCCGCAACAATATAATTTTGGTATACCGATATGAAATAGGAAATGCACTGATTTAAGCGTAGTGATCTGCTTGATTACTCAACGATGCTATTTCGTATAGGTTTTTTATTTATTTAAATACCCTAAAGGCCCAAGTGGGCATTACATAGGAGGGCAGGGCATGAAAACAACACAATACAGATTATTGGCACACAGTAGTTAACAAATACAAAGAATAACTATATACAAATTGCAAGTACACATCACTGCAGTCGCTGAAAGATACATAGGTTGAGCGTATAAGACAATGCTTCGACAATACTGAAAATATCACTGTGAATTTTGTAGGCCAAAGTGCGATGAAAGTTTTGTTTGGAAATGTGATAACTCAGTTTCAGAAACTATGTCAGCCGGTAACGAGTTCCACTCTGCCATAGATAATAGTAAGGGTGATGTTTGATATTTCAGTGTTCGTGCGAAGATGGGTTGCACTTTGTGGGAATGATCAGACCGGGATGAAACATGATGGGCAGGGGCGATGCGATCAGCTGTGAACGGGGAGCCATCGTAGTACAAGGAATGAAAAAACGATAAACGAGAGAACTTGCGTCGAGTGATAAGGTCGGGAATACTGATAGTTTCCTTCAATAATGACACACTTTCATACGGTGAGTATGAAGAAAGGATGAACCTGACAGCTTTATTTTGCACAGACTCAAGACGGTTAATTAATGAAACGCCACTTGGACTCCATATTAAAGATGCGTATTCTAAAGCTGACCTTATGAGTGTAGTATACGCGCGAAGCTTTGTCTCGGGGTTGGCAAGATATAGACGACGTTTGATGAGTCCCAGTTTCTTAAATGCTTTGTTTGTGATGTGATTTATGTGGGTGTTCCAGCTTAAATCAGCACTGAGATAAACACCTAGCTACTTAAAACAATCATTAAGGAGGTTTTCACCATAACTTACTTTCGCCTTTAAACGTACCCGTGTACTAAGTATTGTTGCTATGTTACAGCGTCAGCGTTCCTCCGGACGCGGTACCTCGCTCCTAACGACACGGTGGCAGGGTTCAAAAACTTCAGGACATAAGCCTGAACCACAAAGGTAAGTTTTCAGCTATTTTACTGCTACTTATTCGCATTAATAAATTTTAAAGCGAAAATATTTAGCTCCGGGGGCATTGGGCACAAGGGTGGCACATCCTGTTCGTCGGTGCACATCGAAGCGCTATATTAGGCATTATGGCTTTGTGACTTCATGGTGTTAAACGTGCACTTCCTGTATGTGCAGGATTGACGCAGAAAAAAAATTTGCTGTCGCACTCAGATTTACTTTCAAAATTCAGGGGGCACTTTGTTGACTTAAAGTGCGGTGAGGCGAAAGCCTTGAACGCGGTGTTGCTGCTTGCGTCACTGATGCGTTGTTAAGACGTTAGGCTTCGCCTCTAAGACTGAAACGCGACAGCGTCTTCCAACGCTGCATCGCCCGTTCGGTTGTACACCTTGCTCGTCGGTAAATTGTCTTTTGAGGAAAGGAAATGTATCTGTCTCGCGTATCTCGGTGGACACCTCAACGTCGCCGTAACGGGAATGGAGGAAGATGGGAGTGAACGAAGACACCGTATTCACTAGACGCGCCTTTGTTCATTTCAAGCCATCCAGCTGGCATGGCGGAGTGGTAGCGTGCTCCTCTCGCTTCCGGATACCGGGGTTCGACTGCCGAACTCGACCAATTTCCTACTCGGTTTTATTTATTTATCTGGCCTGACTAGAACGGTTAATTAGGCTAACTGGGTAATTAAGCAATTAACTAAACTCAGTCCCACTTGGAGCATCACTATACGATCCCTTTAATTGGCTGCATGGTTACTAACCAAAGAACAATTCGTCCCGTTTGAAATTCGCTCACTGTGACGTCACGACCAATTGAAAAGCGTGACATTTCCGTCGACAACTCCTGCTTACAACGATGAGGCATTAAAGGCTTCCGCCTTTAAGCAGTACTTATTCTTCTAATCTCATGCCCAATCTGAACCGGTAACTCATCGATGTCTTCCCAAGCATCACATGTAATTCGCCCAATATTGGGAACGTATTGGCAAGTGCCGGCCCTGCAGTGGAGCAGAGTAAAGCCATCCAACTGCATTATTTGGCTGATTATACCTTTGCAGCTTGGGTTGTTCCCACTTTGGGAATACCCTTCGTTCATTGCCACTGCAGCATATTAAGAAGCTGGCTTTTTTAACTCGTCTATTTTTTACCACGCACTGCTGCTGCTGAAAGCGATGCGTCGCTGCTGAAAGCGATAGGCGCGAAAAATTTGCCTGCTCCGGTCACAAAATTGATGGTAGTTAAAAGGCACTTGCATGTGCTTGAGAAATCGCTGAGTTTAAAGGGGTCGAATGTGCGAAGCTTGCAGGTAGAGCATATGAAGTCCCTTTGGGCTAGCGTTTGAAATGGTGACGTAAAAGACGATTAAAATTGCGGCCTTCACGCTTCTCCACCACGCACAGCAGCCAGGTGGGGGACGCAGAATGACGTCATTGAAAATACGGGTACATCTCCAACCCATAAACGCTTACTTTCAAAGAAAAAAATGCCACCGAAGGCAAAGTTCGCCGAGACATGTTTGACAGCACCAAACGAGGCACGGCGAGGTGTGGTTGACTGCACCGATAGTTTAAAATCTTACCTTCTGTGACGTCACACCAAAACTACCCACTCTCCTCCGGAGCTTTGAGGAGAAGCCTAAATAAAATTCAATTCTCGATTACATCACTCTTTTAAATGCTAGCGCAAAAACCTCTTAGCGTGCTTTACCTACTGCCTGTATAGATTTGAATCATTGCATTTCGCGGAATTCTCAAAATGTGGTGCAGTTGCCTTTTAAGATAATATGAATACTGAAGGCATTGCTTTTTTTTCCACTTCGGTAAACACCAATTGCACATCACAAATTATTGGAACCCGTTCCTAACCGTATTTCTCTTGTTATGTGCAGTGGAAGAGGATGCAGTTTCTTCGTTGTCATGGAGACAACCCGCAGAACCATCATGCGTCATGTCCCTGCGTGTTCGTCTGGGGTCTCGCGTGGAGCGAGATCGAAGGCGGAGACAGCATGCGACATAGGGCGTTGCTCGAGGCAGCCTGGTACGAAGAACATTCACTGGTTGTATGCTGCGGCAACGCATACAGAACATAAGAAAAACAGCTTATGCTAAGGGCCTGGAATTCTTGTGGTCAGCAGATCATGCATACGCCATTCAGTAATTTCTGGCTGATTAATAGACTTCATTGTATGGAGGGTCATTTTTGTTTTCATATTTTTGCTTCTTGTTTTTTTTTTGCTTTCCTCAGAAGCTGTGGGGAGGTTTACATACTGATTTGCGAGCCGTCAGTGTACACCCAATGCTGTAAATGTCAGTTTATGCGTCGCTCGAAAGGATTAGTTTGCATTACATAGAGAGAGCTTATATTTGAAAAGTATAGATGGTGTATATTAGTGTTTATACACTTCCATTTGTTTATTTCAGGTAAAGTGTCTCCGCGAGGGGCAAAGTATATTTAAGGGTAGTATTTTAAGATCTCTGCTGAAATGGCTTTGCCTTTCGTTTGGATAAAAACTGCATTTTATTTTTTTGGAAAGCACAGAGCTGGCGCTGCGAACCTAGCGCAGGTCGTAACCGCTACCTGAAAGGCCGCATGCAAACACTCTGTAGAATCACTTTTAACGCGAGACCATTAGTACGCCCATGTCGGAAAGATTGTCCACGTCGCTGTTGGCTACCGTTTCAAGCCTTGCAGCCTGAGCACGAAGAGGAAATGTGGCGCCTGTCTAAGATGTCACGTGACCTCGTGACGTCGTTCCAAGTTCCCTACCGTCGCAGGTGGCTGCCTGAACACCGGATTGTGAGCAAACTGCCCGTCGTGGTAGATGCCATTTAAATGCATGACTGATCAAGAGCAGTTGCTCGGGGAGAAAAACCTGTGCCTAACAAGGCCCCCCCCGGTGGCAGCACCTGCAATCGCAGGGCAGTGGCGCATCGCGTAACCAACTGGCGGTTCAAGACGACGATTGGCTGAGCACCAACGTGACGTAAAGAACAAGAAAGTGACTACTGAAGCCCTGCGCCAGGAGTAGTATGAGGACTCCATGAGTGTGAAGTAGAGAATGAGGAATTCCGTATACATGGACATTAACTTATTACGCTCTAGCGTCGTAGCCTTAAAGCGGGGCTTAAGAATCCCCACCAATTTTTTTCGCGATATTCAAGGTAGCTCAACTGCACAGGGGCCACTTTGTTCCGTCGGGAGCAAAAAATTCAGGGGGCACTTTGACTGTCTAAAGTGCGTAGAGACGAAAGCGTTTTCCGAACCACTTTCGCTGCTTCTGTGGCACTAGTGGCGTCACATATAATTGAGTACTAATTACTAAGTGATATGAGAAATCATATTTAATGGTTAATTACTGATTAATGCCTGAATCCTAATTAACTGCTAATTAATGGCGCTTCAGCTTTGCCTTTAGCAGTGGAACGCGACAGCGTGTTGTAGCGCTGCCAGGGAGTCCACGGAACGCCACCACCCGTTCGGCGCGATGCCTTGCCCTTTGAACGCAACACTTTTTGAGGAAAGGAAATGGCGCAGTAATTCTCTGTCATCTTGGTGGACACCTGAACCGCACCGTAGAGGAAGGGAGGAAGTGGGAGTGAAAGGAGACAATGGGCCCGTAATGAAGAAAATGAAAATTGTATTTGAGGAAAGGAAATTACGCAGTAACTGTCTCACATATCTCGGTGAACATCCGTCAAAATTCAGGGGGGCAATTTTTTGACTTAAAGTGTGGTCACTGATGTGTGGTTAAGATGTTAGGCTTCGCCTCTAAGAGTGGAACACGACAGCATCTTGCAACGCTGCCAGGGAGTCCAGAGAACGCCATTGCCCATTCGGTTCTACGCCTCGCCTCGCTCGTCGGTAACATGGTTTTTGAGGAAAGGAAATGTATCTGTCTCTCATATCTCGGTGGACACCTAAACCTCGCCGGAAGGGAAGGGAGGAGGATGGGAGTGAGCGAAGACACCGCATTCATTAGACGTGCCTTCGTTCATTAAAAACCATCGAGCTGGCATGGCCGAGTGGATAGCATGCTCGTCTCGCACGCCGAAGACCGGGGTTCGATTCCCGAGCTCGACCGATTTCCTAATCGGTTTTGTTTATTTATATGGCCTGACTAAAAGTTAATTAGGCTAATTGGGTAATTAAGCAATAAACTAAGCTCAATCCCACTGACTTGGAGCATCACTATACGATCCCTTCAGTTGGTTGCATGGTTACTAGCCAAAGTACAATTAACCCCGTTTGAAATTCGCGCACTGTGACGTCACGGCCGTTTCGGCCAATTGAAAAGCGTGACATTTCTGTCGACAACTGCTGCTTACAACGATGAGATATTAAAGGCTTTCGCCTGAAAATAACAAACCTCTCCCCCCAAACTCCGTTTCGAGCCGTGCCAGTCTGCGTGGGGGCACAACCTAACAAAGCACTTCTGTGTTCAAACGAGCCCAATGCACCAGTATCACCACCAGAAAAGTTTTGACGGGTGACGCCCCCACGCAAAGCGGCACGGGCCGGAACTTGAAGAAGGGGTCTGTTACTTTTGCCCTCGACGGTACTCGAACGCAAACGCTTAGCAGCAGTATAGTCAGTCTGAGAATTGACTCTAAGGAGGATCCAGTGACTCTGAGTAGAAACAGATTCACCTTGGAGTGCTCCCCTTCGTTAACGCGCTCAGATCTGCGAGTGCTCCCCCCCCCCCCTTCAGAAAACTGATCATCCTGGTCAGGCCTCCTTTCTCTCGACGGTGGGTCATCAGTAGATGGTGATTCATTTTTACTCACGTTATTTATGGAGTCATTTGTGCTGTTCTGTCGCTGACTGGCTGTTGGCACATCGCTGGAAGCTCGCACATGCGGCTTGCCTGTCAAGAGTGGGATCACATCATGGCGGACGTCGCAGCTTCCGGACTACGCGCGGAAGTTTCTGTTTTGGTTGAGAGCTTCTGCTTATGTAAAATTATTTTTGCAGCACTTCAAAACAAATATTTTAAAGAACTTTAAAGTTCCTGCCAGAAAAAGAGCAATAGTAACAGTATGAGTAAATGTATAAAGTGAGTATAAGGGCTTTCTTATACTCCTGTGTTACCGTCACTGCTAATTTTTTTTTATGACTGACAAATTCTGAGATAGGATTTACCCTATGCAGGGGAGCCAAAGCCCCGGTTCTTCGTGTGAGATACCTGCGTCGCTCATGGACGCCCACCCTGGGAAGCTGTCCATCCCATCATTCGTTCCACTACAGTCCCGGTGAGTGATTGTTGCTTAGTATAAGTGAACAGTGGTTGAGATCTCAGCTCTAGCTTTTTGACACTGGAATTATTTTATTCACCTCACAACTTGCCGGAAACGTTCGTAGCACGAACACCGTAGCAGAGACGCTCAGCGTTGGATGACCAACATGAACACGAAGATTTTTTTACAGCAGCATGTTGACTTGTTGTAGTCATTAACAAATGTGACAAAGAAGCAGGAGGTGTCTAATGCCTGCTACTGTGCCTCAACAACAAATTATGTAGTTTAGCATGTAAGAAATGAAGACAACTTTAAATATTATAGAAAAAGAAAAAACACATCAACTACCGTCCTAAAGAGGAAAATGCAACAGCAATTAGATAGCCTGATATGTCGTCTACAATGAGTGTCTAATGCTCTTCTTGTGATTTTTCCGCCAAAAATCTAGTTCGGACTGGTTGCATTGCATTAGGAGAAAATTAGGAGTGGCGGAGGGCAAAAATACGAGAGAAAAAAAATTCTTGTCTTCTCTGGACTAGATTGCATGACATCGTCTATTCTAGTACATTCACAAATAATAAGTGAAGTCCAGTGTGGCTATAAAATGTGCTGAAAAGTAGGGGCTTGCTCCTCCCTTTACTCAGCTATGGAGACGATTAGAAACGTTAAATTCTTGTAAAGGATCAGTTCGGTTTACAATATTTAGGCCCATGTCTAAGCATAGCAAGCAATCAAGAAACCTAAAATTCTGTCTTTGGATTTATAATACAACCTGCGCAATTTTGTCACGCGGTACATTCGCCAGAATACACCTTTATCGATATTTCAGGAGGACGAAGAAACTAGGGAAAGGACCCAGGAGGCCGCACTGATTAAACCACGGGTCTCTTACTTTCACACACCATGGTAAGTCCCCCTCAATGCTGTTTTAAGACAATGCACCTAAATTTTAAACAGCAGGTACAGACAGACGATGATAGACTTGGACAAGACCACCAGTTTGTGGGTCTTGACCAAAGAAAAAGCTCAATTCAACTGCTCTGTCTTCGACGTCAGGGCTTCCTGGTTTAGTTTTGAAAGACCACTTTTTCCAGAAGTGCCAAAGCTGTCTTCTCCACCTTGGCCGGTTGCACAGCCGTTGATTTCAAGTTTTCCTTCTCAGCGAAGAGTTCCTTCGGAACGGTGGCGAGCCCACCGTGCTTGTCAAGATTTGCTTTCTCGAAACTTTATGTGATTATGTTACGAAGTTGTGTTTCATTGTTCATACTCAAAGCAGCTTGGGCACGCAAGTCCTTTGTAATGCGGAGCTTTTCGTT
The DNA here is from genome assembly GCF_055824585.1 of Amblyomma mixtum. Taxonomy (NCBI): domain Eukaryota; kingdom Metazoa; phylum Arthropoda; class Arachnida; order Ixodida; family Ixodidae; genus Amblyomma; species Amblyomma mixtum. The sequence continues at coordinate 103,001,148 of NC_143015.1, forward strand.
GGGGCTGCTTTTCTCCACCACAGAGAAATAAATTTTTAGCAGCTCTAATAATCTTTAGACCAGTTCTTCGAAACTCCCCTAGACTTTTAGAAGTATGGACCAGGCTTTTTGATTATTCGATTAGTTTCTTTGTAGAGAATCCGCAGGATCCAAAACAAATCATTTATTTCTGCCAGTTCAGTCGTCGTTCGGTACGCTATACTGCTAGGCTCAAAGAAAAGTGTAGTGCAAATTAAACCTTTTGGCTCGGCCGTTTACCGAGTTCATTTGTGAGCGACCAACCAGTATCGATAACTAATGTGTCCTACAGCCCCCTCGGAAAAGGTACTGGCACTTATAGCAGTGGTAGAGCACGAATGAGGCACGACATCTGCAGTGCTATCCATGTATATCGCACGATGAGTGTTTCTCCACGGCATGCAGGGTCCCCTACGTTGCACAGGTAGATGCCCTTTGTACGTGAGCACAAGCGGAGAACAGGAGCAGGTTCACCTTTCAGTACTCCCCGTCGTTCACGTGATCAGCCAACCTTTGTATAATATCCGAAGTCCAGCAGTTGTTGCTCGGTCGCTATCACGGTGGCCTTTATTCGATGCCACTCCCCACAGTGCCAGACATGTTAGTTGGTGGTTATACCGACGGTGTGCCTCACAAGTTAACTATCGTAACCGGTTCCACCAAACGCAAAGCGCCTCCAGGTTAGAAATCCGAAAAATGTTTTAAGGCTGCGACGCATGGTTCATCATGTCTCCTAGATTAGCATCAGGGGCTATCCAGAATATGCACTGCAGGGTTGCCATACGTCTCTGTGTCACTATACGCGGTTCTGGACCACCTGATAATTTGACTCGAGGCGTCGTACATGGTATGTTTGACAACAAAGCCGTATTGTGACAAATGCGGCAAAAAGACGGACAAAAAGCCAAATTTGGTTCTAATGCTTCACTACCTAAGCGAGAGCTCTAGACGAATTCATCGCGGGGAGATTCATAAGTAGTCGCTCTATTTTGAGCATCCTGATGAATGGTCGACAGCATCAAACTGATGCCGCAGGCCTTGACAGCTCTTCGTGGATGCCGTTACTCTCTAATCTCTATCCAAAGCACCGATCTCGTCAAGAGCAGTGGTAGAATTATCCAGGAATCGAGACAGAGACAGTTTATAGCAGCTCGTATGTAATTATGCGAATATGGAGTCCATAACATAAGAAAAAATATATAGAAATCTCATCCAGTTACAAATCTATATCTTGTGACTTGTCTCTGCGGAGTCCATAAGCATTCCACATTATTTGCATTTGATTTCTGCACAGTGTACAATACGCCATACGCGCTCTCCCGACTCCGTATGCATAATACTGACTGCATAAATTCTATGGAAACGTAGGGAAATTTTCAGCAAGGTGACCCCTCCTGACGCGCATCTCCTGTCGTAGTATGTCTTGCGTGTTGCGCTAAGGTGGACGCTGCATTCTGCTTCATCCATTCGCAGACCGGAATGTGCCTACGACCGGTGTTTGCTTCTCCTGCAGCCGTCGCCATACTGCTGAGACGAGGTTAGTAATATTGGCAACAATGTTCTTGCCGTGCTATCTCAACTAATTTGCCCATCTGCCTAGCCCATAGAAGAGACGTGCTGGACATATCCCTGTGTGCAAAGTTGAAAAATTTAACTGTCTGGCGTGCTATCTGAACTGCTCCTCATTGTGGCTTGCCGTCTTGTAGAGTGGTTCTTGTACAGGCGCTAGCAATGCGACAGCAAACAAACTTTTTGAACAAAAGTGCGTTTTTTTAGCTTTTCTTCCGCTAAATATGAGAACGAATATTCGATATTATACGCCCAGAAGAAAATTTGTTAGACAACAGAAAAAACTGTGCTCACCAAATAAAATTTTCCATTAATCGGGAAATGAATGCTCATAATTTGTTCCTTGTCATATTTCACCCGACTGTACAAGTTTTGTAAACTATGAAATTATTCGCCCGCCTCTGCCGGTTTCATCACGAACACGTTGAGCAAGGTGTCGCTGTCGACCTAGCACTTAATTTCTCGCGTTTAGCAGAACCATGGACGTTAGTGTCTTGTACTTGCCACTACCCCCTTCTCCCTATAACCACTGCTTTTCACCACCTTCGTCCTAGACACCCCACTTCCCAGCATTCCCAACGCAGCAAAGCTGCTCTCTCAAGTTGCTGGGAGCTAATGAGAGCTCCATAGGTTGGCCACAGAACTGCGGCCCGTCCTCTCTGTGAATGTCTTGTCAGTGCGATTCGCAGATATCCGCACCTGTCGGCAGCACAACTGCATATTCAGTGAGTTCAGTTTGATTTCCGATGCAGGATGCCCATCACCTCCTTGTCCATCTCTTTCAGTGTGACCACCCGCTCAACACCCGTCATCCCCGGAGAAGCCTGACAAGACAACCTGTGGAATACCTGCGCCGCGCGCGCGTGGTAGTGGTCGTCACTCAGTCCAACAGACGGGTGAGGGACTTAAGACACGAGTGCGTTCAGGAAGATCCGTAGATGATCCTTGGATCATCTAATTGAAAGTTCAATGTATAGGGCACGCTAGAGCGTGAAGTATATTTTTTAACTAAAATGCTTCCATCCTACACGACCGTGGTCGCAAAGATGGTTCCACAAGAAACTGTTCTAAACTTAGAGCTCTTGGTTACTTGGCGCTACGGTTACGTAAAGCCATGGTGTCACTGCGGTAGGCTTAAGATCGGAATTGACGATTGCGCGACCGGATTCTCCCTGGCGCCCTCTTCCGCCTAGTGCATGCCTCTTCATCTTAGTTTTGTCGCCGTAACAACGCGACTGATGATTTGGCCTCCGTTTATATCGCATCCATTATTCCATACATAAATGTAAAGATCAGTCGTAATGCGAAATGGCGGTCAAGAATGACGATGAACCCGTTTAGATGTAGCATAGAAGCCTAGTTCATTGCCCGCCCCGCTGGAATGGGCTTAAATTAGTTCTCCTATTTTCGCGCTATTCAGGGGAAAATATCGAATTCTAACATATTTCGCGGAACCTCTCGATAGACACCACAGTTTTAGTTTATGATATTCCTTGTTTGGAGATCAGTAATATTATTCGCTGTGTTGTTTGCTCATTCCATTAAAATCGCTCCCCTTATGTAATACCCCTGATATAAGGGGGCCTTTAAGGAAAATAAACTGAACTGAACTGAACAGTTGTAAGGGCAGAATATTAGAGATTTGATCATTTTCTCTTTAAGAATACCCTGGAATCCTAGAATATGGGAGACAAACGAAGTTCTGCCGATGCCTTGAGAAGCTTGCATGCTTCCACATCCGCCCAATACAATTCGGGCTAGACGAGCTAAGCCTCTGGCACTCATGGTAACATGGGACAAGCCGCGTTACTGCCACCTCTACAAAGTAATTTCCCAGTACTTGCTGGGGTGTAAAGCTAGTGTTTCTTTGAATCAACCTCTTCAGAAAACACTTCGCTCGATATTATACGGAACCAGGTTACGCATTGATAACAAGCATATTTTCTGTGTCCTTTCAGAGACACTGCGAGAAAAAGCCACCTATATTAACGACGCCACGAAAAAGCTGATACAATCATAAAAAGAAGGCAGTGCGGGTCGTTAAATAAGGAGAGAAGGGAGTAATGGCCAGGAGGTGTAGGGGAGGGGAAAAAAGGGGCGAGCGGGCACAGGACTCTGCAGCACGAGACACGGACTGCAGCAAGAAGGTTTGGTTTGGTTTATGGGGGGGGGGGGGGGGGGGGGGGGGGGGGGGGGGGGGGGGGGTTATGGCTCAGGCTATGCGGGACGCCGTAGTGAAGGGCTACGCAAAGTTCGACCACTTAGGCTTCTTGAACGTGCACTGACCTCGCACACTACACGGGCCTCTAGAATTTCACCTCCGTCAAAATTCAACCACCGCGGCCAGGATCGAACCCGGGTTTTAGGGTCAGCAGCTGACTAAGTGTCATGGGAGCCGCAGCTGCGCGAAAGCCCGCATGCTTACACTCTGGGGAGGCTCAGCAAAAAATATAAGAAGGTCGTTCCTATAACTTATTTTTCAAACTTAAAATCAGCACTTTAGTTTAGATGCATTACTCCAGTCAACCAAGTGGTGAAGCGAGACGCTGAATCTCGCAGTAAGAACCTTGCGCAGCTGATGAGAGTGGCCGCACATAGCTAGCCACATCGCATCACCAACTATCCTAGTGAGATAGTTGTACCTGACGAGGACACTCACAACGGAGCCGAGCAAATCCTTATGTGCTTTTCGCCAGATCAGACTGCTGTGTCGCGCCTACAGCCTGCACTGAACAGTTCCTTTTCAACTGTCACAACTGTTCCAACGTCAACCCATTACTCCCTATACCTCCTGGAACACTTTTTGTTCTAGACATCTGCCAATTTGATGACTTCCACCTGCTTGCTTCAGATATAATATATAGCGCTGTAATCTCCACATATGTTGCAAAGCAAAAGATGGCCGGCAGCTGCAGCCAGCTGCGACAGGAAGCACGGCGAACGGCAGAGGTGGACAGCGCCGAGAAGCGCAGGCGTCGGACGGGATAAAGATGCTAGGGTCGACGGGAGTAGAGTCGCAGTTAATAGAGATCACGAAGTCGTCAGCCCAGGTCATTTTGGCGCTCGTGGTTGCGGTAATGCCCACTGGCTCTTCGCCGAAGTGGACAAGTTCACCTCGGCACGAGTGCAATCGATGACAGCGTGATGTTGGGAGAGAAAATCCCCTAAGATGACGTCTTGAGAGGACGACGAAAAGCCCCGATAAGTAGCGAATTTGCGACGCGACGCGAAAAACCAGCCAGCGGCACTGTTTGTCGCTTAAGAAAGATATAGCAGCGCCGATGTCAGCCAGTGCGATGCATCGGTGCTCTGCTTGGTTCATATTCGATGGAGAAAGTCCAGGCCTTGAACAGGACAGCTCGTTTCTTTGACAGATCAAGCAGTTTGTCTGTGAGGAAATTGCTCGGACTCTGTTGCTTGTTCCCGCTGTACCGAATCCATCTAAACTGGCTCCGACACTCCCGCACGTTTTCGGGCGCAAGTGTGCGCGGCGCTACCATCGGTTTGCTCCCAGCCTCCTGTTGGAGCGCGGTTTACCTACGCCGAAGCCGTCAAACCTTTCGTTTCGTTTCACCTCCATCATGGTCTACCTTGTTTCCTCCCACCCGACCACCACCTCAACGTTTGTACCAACGACGGACAACGAACAACCTCCCTATTTGTTATGCCTGCGACATTGTCGCCAACGTGATGCGCCCAGGCCGCCACCGGGCCCTGCCACCAGTTGCCGCTGCCAACCCTCAAAGCCTTCTTCTTCACAAAGATAAAACAGGCTTTACTTGCAGCAGTATATCTGTTGCGAAGGCTGGGCACAGAATTCAGACAGGTCCGCGCTTCAACAATTGCCGCTCTCGTCTCGCGACGCGTGATCCCTCTGCCGCTGCAGCTGCCGCACATCTTAATCTTTACAACTGAAGTACACCTCTCTTCCAAAAACTGGCGCAGAGTTCTCGCTCAGTGCTCAGTGGAGAGAGAAAACTCAGAGCTAAGAATGTGAAATTTTTAGTGGCATGAAAGAGCGAGTTCCAGCTGAGACCTCGGTTAGGTATTCGGTGCCTTTTATGCGAAGCATACTACTTTAGCTACCACTTCAGCCCTTCACCGTGGTTATGCGCCTCCAAATCACGTGATACATGACGTCACACCACGTGACACGATGACGTCACGACAGTAGAGAAACGGGGCCCCACTTCGCGCCGTCGCTGTGGTTGTGCGCCTCCAAATCACGTGATACATGACGTCACACAACGTGACATGATGACGTCACGACAGTGGAGAAACGGGCGCCCACCTCGCGCCGTCGCTGTGGTTGTGCGCCTCCAAATCACGTGATACATGACGTCACACCACGTGACACGATGACGTCACGACAGTGGAGAAATGGGGGGCCCGCCTCGCGCCGTCGCTGTGGTTGTGCGCCTCCAAATCACGTGACACGATGATGCCACACCACGTGACACGATGACGTCACGGCAGTTGAGAAACGGGGGCCCACCTCGCGCCGTCGCTGTGGTTGTGCGCCTCCAAATTACGCGACACGATGATGCTTCGCATTCTCCAGGCTTAACCAAGTTAAGCCTCAGCCCGTTTTTTATTGCGAAGGCATTGTGTGGCTCGTCGCCAACGCAACCGGGTGGTGTTTGACGTCGCCGTGTCATAAAACACACAATTTCTTCGGAAGGCGCGGAACTGAAACAAGGGCTTTCCATTTGCGAGGGGCGTGCCCGCATCCTATAGGCCAGAAAACCTCTTCTATTCCTTTACATAGGCCACAAAACAGCGTTGCTACTTGGAGAACAAAGGTGCACTTCTTACATATGCGTCGCCTTATGACTCTGAGTTAATGAGTAGGTGAGTGATTAGAAAGGAAGATTGAAAATTCAGTAAGCGAGTAAACAATACGCCGGAAATAAAAATAGAAAATAATGCTCTCGCATCTAAACCGTGTATGTAGTCTTAAGTGCCCTTCGTAAATTTTTTTGCGACACGCGTGGCAACAATCTTATGTGTCGTTTTCGCAGGATGCTGTCGGCTCTTCACTGCGTAGCAGTCGCCTTGTTCGTCCTGAACTTCGGCGTCTATGCTGCATATGCTGCAGGATAACGGGTGGTAAGTGTAATTGGTGGTACTACTCACTGCATTTACTCTCTGTTCCACGGGGCCACACATTCTTACTCAACTAGCGAGCACCTTCTTAACCAGCACCTTCTTGTCTAATGAGCACCTTCTTTCTGAACTAACGGGAGTGGAGCGCTGTGCGCGCTGCATGAACACTGTTGCCCGACTACATTGAGCGCCATTCGTGCCCACAGCTGCTGGGTTCGACGATGTGGCGAAATTGGTTTCAGGATCCACGAGTGCGATTGGCACTTCTCTCCCGGGATCACACGCTCGTTGACCAGCACACAGTATGGGAGCAAAATAAAATGCACGTCATGCGTGAAATAACGTTTGACGCCGTTTGCTTCATGTCACTCTTTACAACGATTGCGGACAAGAGGATATTAACGACTTTGAAATATATACTCGCGCGTTACTTATATGGAATAGATGGTGGAAAAACAGCGCAAACTAAGACAGAGAACACAGAACAAGAGGGGAGACACTGTAAGCGCTTGTAGTGTCTACCTTCTTGTTCTGTGTTCTCTGTCTTAGTTTGCGCTGTTTTTCCATTATGAATTCACACCAACTAGACCAAATGTCTGCTTTGCTGTATAGAGTAGTCAATATTACAGATAAATCCTTCTTAGTGCGTGCGCGCGGGCATGCGTGTATGCGTGGATCACTGCAAAATGCAAAGCTCAAATGTAAAACCTGATGGCTGGCGACTTGGTAAAATGGACTATAATATCAGGCAGGCCAAGTGATCGAAATAAACACGTTGTCTGGAGTACGATTGTTGGCTGCATGCTATTTTCATGGTAGACTATAACTATTCCCCACTTTTGATGTGCGTCTTAAAATAAACAAACTCTTCGGACGACTAATGTCGTCGTTTAGCGGTTTTTAATTGAATTACGCAATGGGCCAGACCAGTGCTTTTCTTCTATCGAAATTCATCGATATGAGCGTCGTAAGCACACTTAGTTTCCAGAGCGCAGTCGCGTAAATAGGAACATAACGTCGCTCACTGGTTGTGGCACGCTTTCTCTCATTGTTGGATGTGACGTGTCTTTGTTATTCATTTCGGTTTGAAGAGATGCAGTGTGTTTTGATGACAGTTTTCAAAAAGCTCCGCTCTTTCACAGCCATCAAGCAGCCGGGAGGTTTCGCGTCATCGAACCCACTCGGGGCCGGAACCCATGGTTGTTGCAAGTTGCTCCCATCATCTTCGCCAGCCTTCCTCACACTACACGGACGGGTGAGTGACTGTTGATGAGAGCTAATGTGGTTTTTCAGCGCAATTTTATTCGAATACGTATGAGTGGCTCTTAGCAATTTTTCCACAGCGGAATATTCTGAGATTAGCGAAGGACCCTTTTAGGCTCCTTGCAACATTCTTAAAACAACTTCAGGATTCGATGATGTGGCACAGTGCCTTTTAGGACCGACTAGAGACGTTGGCACATCCTTTCCGGAACCCCTAACATTGCGCATAGTGTATATTTCCGCCCTACCCCTATCCTTACTGTCGCTCCCGCCAGCGTACTGTGCAAAGTCGGTGCACATTTAAGAACCCCAGGTGGTCGAAATTTATGGAGCCCTTCACAACGGCGTCCCTTATAGCCGGAGTCGCTTTGGGACTTAAAGCCCCCATAAACTTCCACCTAAACCAACTCTGGCTCCTTCCTCTCTTTCCCTCTCCATGCCCTTTTATTCCTGTTTGCCACAGCTCAGGTGCTTCATGTTTAGATTTTAGATGTCGCGGCTGGCATCTTTGCCTTCCATTGTTAGTTTTAGTTATAAATAGCCAATAACAACAAAAGAGCTAACTAATGTTGTCTCGTGACACTTTTGTATTTGTGAATGTGGTAAGAAATAAGTTGAATTCAAGGACGCGGGTTCGATCCCGGCCGCGGCGGTCGAATTTCGATGGAGGCGAAATTCTAGAGGCCCGTGTACTGTGCGATGTCAGTGCACGTTAAAAAACCCCAGGTGGTCGAAATTTCCGGAGCCCTTCACTACGGCGTCTCTCATAGCCTGAGTCGCTTTGGGAAGTTAAACCCCTTAAACTAAGCTAAACTAACTAAACCACTAAGGCATGTCACAGGGTGATAATTGTTCTTAATCCTAGCAACGGAAATGTTGTTTTAAAGGGAGCTGCATAGGTACAATGTGTGCAAAATTATTTTCTGAAATTTTCGAGAATACAATTTATACCGTATGGCCGTTTTATCGCGTAGGTCTTAAATGCCAGGCTGAGATAACGTGCGGATAACTGACTCTGCGAACCGCGGGCCCTTCCGGCTCCTCCCATCGACCTCTCACTGTAAATAGGAATAAAAGTTTTCCTCCTCCTCCTCCCCACTAAAGCCTATCAAAGATTTTGGCTGGTTCAGTTAGCGCCCGTCATTTCGGACGTGATTTAACTACGTTGTCTACCATGTGCAAGGATGATTCAACCCACTTGAGTGGTCTAGGAATGCGCTTTCATGAGTGTTGTGTTCACTGTATTGTCAGTGCAAGTTATAGAATCTCAGGAGGTAGGGATTTTAATCGACAGTTCTCCACTACAGAATCTCTTATGTAGTGGTTGGGCATTTCAGTTTTTAGTTTTTGGACATTCGATGTACTTTTTTCAATGTTTATTTGAGAACCGTTTCTTTTGGCGGATATCCTCGACGAATGAACTACCAACAGTATCCGGGGATTTCGTGTCGCAATCCTGTGTGGTCAAAAGTCGCTTAGTCTCTCTCAGCATTTATGCACCGTGAAGAGTTTCTTTAGAAGTATTCAACGTAGAAATGCTAGAAACGGGGGTTGTGCTTAACGTGTTGCTACAATCGGTATAAATTAACCCAAATTAAGTTCATTTCTAAGAGCTAGGCTGACATGTTATTGTCGGGTGGCTGCGCTGGATTCAGTGAGAGCGCGGAGCATATTGATGGCAGAGATGGAAGTGCCACTTAATCGTGGCGGTAGCCAGAACATATTTGTGCCACCTATAGACGGTTTCGTGTCATTGTGCAGTTGATAAACCTGCTCAGCCAGCTAACTGGCCTAATATGGTGATAATAGTGAATAAGCAGGGCTTAGCTATAACTTCCGGTGAGGGTGTGGTGCTCACCGCTCTGCAAAGGCGTGTACGCTAGCGGAATTTTCAACTTGAGTGTAACCCGTACTCGACAGCCAGCCAGCTGTGCATTGCATGACAAGAATACGGACCTCACAAAAACTGAATTCGGCGTACTTTTGTCGGGCCCCTTTTTTCGTTCAAACCGAACGGACGAACGACAGTTACAGCTGCTCATGTGTCTCTTCCGGCACTAGACACCGCGATTCTCAATTTTGGAACAGAAACTGCGACGCGATTTTTGTTCGAGTAGAAACTTTCAGTAAGTTTGTATGTCTCGGAAAACGCAATACACGAACGAAGGATTTAGTTGTACAGTTGCGACCACTTCTAGAATGTTTAGCCACGTACCCTGTCATTTTTGTATTTTCCTCCACTTTCAGCGTTCGGGAACCGACCACCGTGCCGAGCTGACCCCGAGCCATCCGAAGAGACAGCGAAGCTCTCCACTTCCAAGGTTAACCCTTTTTCCATACTTTGTCGGCACACGTTGAACTTAGCAAAGCGCAATTAAAAGACAGGAACATAGAAGAAGAAGCACACAGGACAAAAGCGTTTGTCCTGTGTGCTTCTTCTTCTATGTCCCTGTCTTTTAATTGCGCTTTGCTAAGTTCAACATGTATTACGAACTCGCCCAACTTTCTGCATTGGTCGAAACACCTTGCGAGCGAACTGTGTGTGCGATAGCTTCTTCAATAGGAGACAGCGACGAAAGAATAGAGCAGCTGAGGGCCATTTGTTGAACTAGAAGACCCCCCCCCCCCCCCCCCCACTAAACCAATGACGAGGAGGAGGAAGAACAGCAAACGCCGGGCGGTTAACCGGAATAATAATCGGTTTTCTATGGAAAGGGGTGAGGGGGTAAAGAAATGAAAGAGAAAAGAGAGTAGCAGAAAAGTAAAGCCCCTCTAAAAAGTCAGTGTTCATTGAAGGCACAGCTTATCGTGCAGGCCAGAAGTTCGCGTGAAGCGGAGCAGTGAGGCCTTCGCCGCCGACGATCGCCGCGGCCAACGGCCGAGAATCTTTTCCGTCAGTGGACGTGGATCTAGACGCTCCGGCGCACGCCTGAGAGACTGCCTTTTGGCGCTGTAGGCAGGGCAGTCACAAAGAATATGGGTTATAGTCTCGTCATACCTGCAGATGGCTCATGCAGGGCTATCAGTCATACCGATTAACAAAGAGTAATGGTTGGTGAAAGCTAAACCAAGCCAGAGGCGGCACAGGAAAGTCTTCACGTCGTGGTAGGCTGGATTCAAGCCGGAGCTTGATATCTGGATCCAAGGATTTAAACGTGAATTTGAAATTGGCCGGAAATCCACGCGGCAAGCGTGATGTACCGCGCAAGCGCGCGAAGCCTGCCCGCTGTGCCTGGTCTCGAAATGGCGATTGACACAGGATCGCCGTCGTGGTGACATTTTCGCGCGACCTTATCTGCGCGGTGATTGCCTGCTATGCCGATGTACCCCGGTAGCCATTGGTCGATAATGTCATGTCCTTTGTTGATGGCAGGGTGATGTAATTGTCGAATTTCCGCGACCAGTTCTCCATGGGCTCTACGGCGGAAAGCCCCTTGTAAGCCTTGGAGGGCAGCTTTGGAATCGGTGAAGATAGACCACCGCTTAGGGTGCTGCTGATTTATGTGTTCAATGGCTACACGAAGCGCGGTAGTTTCTTGCGGGGATGACCACGGAGCCCGCAGAACTGATAAGGTTCACTGAGCCGTCAGTGTAGACGTGCAGCCTGTTTGCATGGTGCTGATGGAAATATTCAAGAGTGACTTATTTTAGTTCTATCGGCGAGAAGTCGATGTTCTTCCTGATGCCATATATTGAAAGAAGCATACGGGGATTCTGCAGGCTCCAAAGTGGCAAGGGCGGTCTAGAGGCGGGTGTAAACTTGGACGGCAGAATGGCGCGATGTGCTTCAGTGACGTCTGTAAATGATGTTCGTGGCTTGGTAATGAAAAGACTGGCAGGTTAATGAGAGGGAACCCGGAATATGTGTTGGAAATGTGCCCTGAGTGCGTCAACTGTTAGGCAGGTAGGGATTGGTTGCTCCTGGGCGATAAGTACAGATGCTTAAAAAGTGAAAAAAAAAAAGTTCTATCATGCAAAACTTCATAAAAGCTTCATCATAAAATTTTATACAAATATTATACACATGTCAAACAAGGTCGTAGACTTTCTCATATTTATCGTGCTGTCTTTATTGGACAAAAAGTGTGTGAGGTTATTATTGCATTATACAGACAGCATTTCTTCATTAGGGTAAGCGAACTTTTTGTTGTTCTCGTTGTTACTTGAAGCTCTTGGAACCCATTCACGCATTAAGTCCCGCATAAGCACGCTCAAGAAATTTTTTCTTGGCCTTATGCAAAGATACAGAGATCGTATACAATCATGTAACAGATAAATAATTTTAAAACAAGGGAACGGAAATGACGGGCTCGTTTGACGTGCATATAAAGGAAGCCAACACCCACTGAAACCAAGGTACATAGGAGAATGTTTTTTTTTTATGCCGTTGATCCATGGGAGAATGATAATTATAATATCAGGCAACTGTACGTGGCTTGGCGTCTGTAACGTTGTGTGCGTTCTGGACACTCGGTACTCACCTTGCCGCCCTGGAGAATGGTAGTTAATGATTGATTCCGAGAGTTTGCTCACCCAATGAATACTGCGGCCTATTCCTGCAGTGCCGCGAGTCTGCCATAACATTGTCAGCGCTAACGCAAGCAGGCCACATCTCGCTCATACCAGCCCACCTACCTCAAATCGATATTCAGGCGTCCACTGGTTCACCCAGGGAGCCAGTTATCCGCATTTCCTTTGTTTAAAAATCATCGCAGTCAAAAACGTTCTCAACGCCAACTCCAATCAGCACAATCAACGCCGATAGCCTATGGCGTCAGTGCCGCGTGTTTGCCTCAACATTGTCGCGTGCAGCGCACATCTGTGACTACCGCCACGTATCCCAGTAAAAATGTGCGAATGGTACAGCTGGCACAGTGCATGCCACGAGTACGGTCAATATTAACAAGACGGTACCACAGCTTAACATCCGTATGTAGGTGCATTTCTGCCAGAATAAAGCACGACTGAGGTGTCCACTCTCCCAGGGGGCCAGTTATGCACTTTCCTTTCCATTGCTTTATCTGAAGGTCAAATAAAAATGAAAACCGCAAGCGCCCCAAAGACAATGGTGAAGCTTACGCTTCGAAAACAACCGTGCCAGCGGTGGGATCCGAGCCCACGACCTCTGAATTTCGCGTCCAGTTCTCTCGAACGGAGCTGTGGGGACGGCACTCCAATCTCCGGTATGGGCAGCCGTCCAATCCACTTTGTTATTGTCCTTAATGGGCAAATTAATTCCAATATTATTCTCCCGTTGATCGACACCACAAATAAAAAAATGAACCCGAGGTGGTCGAAATTTCCGGAGCCCTTCTCTACGGCGCCCCTCATAGCCTGAGTTGCTTTGGGACGTTAAACCTCCATTCCGAGTCGCGTTCGTTCCTATTGCCAGGAGGAACCCCAGGCTTAGCCACCGCGAGCCGCAGTCTTCGCCGAAGCCGTCGACCACCCCTGCAATGGCTGAGGAATCACAGGCACCATCCTCTGACCAACCAGCAGGAGCTTCGTCGAGCAGTGAGTCTCAAGAATTTTTTATTCATTGGTGACCGAAGCTAACAGCAGAGAAAAACAAGTATTACTTTTCCCGCTGTTGAAAAACCCTAAAAGCAAAGGCGCTTCTTTTGTACGTGTGTTGGTGCGCACTGGCTTCGAGTTTATCAAGACTTTCGGGTCACCAGTACGCGTAAAGGACACGTGCCGAAGACATAACCAGTTTTTAAGGGCAGAATGGAGGAATGATCGCTATGCAGTTGGCATTGCTAAAACCGCTAAGGGCAGCAACCACTTGCTCTACTGTGCCCGCAGGGCCAGACTGTGAGCCCATTCGGCAAACTGTTTCTCTTTTTCAGCGATACTGGGATAGTTACTAACGCGCCCCGCAAATGATGATGATGGTCTCTACAATACATCCATTATCCTTGGAGTAGGAACATTTAGACTAGCGTTAAATGTGTGATATTGTGTGTGGTTAAAAGCATGTAATTTATGTAACGGCCGTGGTGTCGATGGAAAGAGCGGTGCTCAGTGCGCCCTGCACCACCTCATCCGCTGTCCCCCACCTGCCCCAATCGCTTTGTAACTTGCAAGTAATAAGTAGGTAAAACACGTCAAAATAAAAACCTGCTAAATGGACCGTTCGAAGCATTTAATTCGACAGAGGAGAAAAAGCAGCACGTAACAGTAAAAAAGATGCACTATTCGGAAGCCACGACGAATATTCTGAGATCTCTGCTAGAACGCGAGCTAGCACCTTAACTTCTCAGGCCAAATAAACCAGTAAGAAATTCCCATTCTCTAATGTGCACACGATGGCTGCTCACTAATAACCACCAGGCTCACTGTCCTCGCTTCTCTCTCTCTCTCTCTTTCTTTCCAGCGCGTAGGAGGCTAATGAGACTCAGTTTTATTCTTCCCCAGTACTGTACACACTGTGGACCGGAAGACGTTCTCGTGGACACGGTAAGTGCGTTTTCAGTGGCTTCTAGCTAAGACTCGATGGACAAGTACAGCGTTATCCCTCGGTTAGCTCCTTTGTATTTCTCGCTCATCTGTAGCTCCACCAACCCTCAGGCCTATAGTCAGTGTGCTTAAATGAGCAAATGAATTTGGGAAGTGGGTCAGGACACTGTCCTGACCGCAGCTTGGTCAGGACAGTGTTCATTTGGATGTTTCTCGCAAGCCATTTTGTGGACCTAGCGTCCGCGGCGACGCTTGGTCCGCAATTACCCCCAGATGCAAGATCGTGTGACTCATTCTGCCCATCTAACCACCAGAACATTTCTAACCTGCACATGCTGCAAAATACTAGAGCATCAGTTTCGAAGCGTACAGAGTCTTCTTCACCCAATTCATCATGGTCCTCAACCGTCTCAGCGAAACCCTTCATGATTTAACTCGAAGGCCAAAGACCGAGAACCTGTCCATGATTTTTATGCGCTTCTCTAAAGCGTTCGGTCGGTCTTCCCACGTCAGATTACTTTACAAGGTAAACCATGTACTTGGCGATGGCCCTCTTGTTTGTCGGACCGTAAATTTTTGTGAAATTGCTCCCAGTAGGTAGAATACAGTGACCGCGTACTTAAATAGGAGAAGGAAGAGGTGCCTGCTTTTTCTACACCCAGCACAAGCGGACGGATTATTCACCTACCACACTTCTCTCACTCCAGCCTCACAACTTATCAATACCAGAGCGAAGACTAAGTGCCTAAGGTTTTATGCGAAGCATATTACAATAGGTAACCCAAGCCCTTCGTGACGGTTACACGCCGTGCACACCACGTGACACAATGACGTCACGACAGATGAGAGACGGTGCTCCAACTCGTGCCGTCGCTGCGGTTGCACGCCGTGCAGACCACGTGGTATGGTGACGTTACTCCACGTGACACAATGACGTCACGACAGATGAGAGACGGGGCTCCAACTTGTGCCGTCGCTGCGGTTGCACGCCGTGCAGACCACGTGGTATGGTGACATCACACCACGTGACACAATGACGTCACGACAGATGAGAGACGGGGCTCCAACTTGTGCCGTCGCTGCGGTTGCACGCCGTGTGAATCACGTGGTATGGGGACGTCACACTGCCGCGCATTTCAAACGCGCGTTCACGCTCGGTATAGGTGAAACGCTCGCTCCACCGGGCAGGCGGACGCGGCTTCCGTGGCAATCCAGGCGCTCACCCAACGCGCGTCTCGGTGTTAGTCGGCGTTCCGCTGTAGCCTTGCCGTTGTCTTCCCCCACGACGAAGGCTTCTAGTGGTTGTATTAAAATGACCAAGTATTCAACCAAGGAAAGCCATGTATTACCAAGCCTAGCCATCAATATGCTTCGCATCTGACTAGGCTTAACCTTAGCTAAGCCTCAGCCATTTTTTATGTCTCGTTCTACACAACGCGGTTAACCTGAGCCCCACAGTTTTGCAGCACACGGACCCGACATAAGCAGGCCTTTACACTAGAATTCATTTCTTGTAACAGTATCTTTAGCTGTTCTCTATTTTTACGAGTTATGGGAGAATAGTACTGTTTAAACCCTGCACCTATTACACAGCCTGGTCGCAGTGCAGGGCGAAGGCCTTTCACATGTCTCGCCTTTACCAACTGCAGCCATCGTATCTCCGCAAGCTTCTTAATCTCATCCAATCACCTAACTTTCTGCTGTCCCCTGCTACGCCTTGAATAATTCAGAAATTCATTAGAATAATTTAGAAATAATTTCCAAAAAACAGCTGCGACCGCTACTTATTTGTGCTTCCCACATCCCAGGTGATCGAAATTTCCGGAGACCTTCACTACGGCGTCCCTCATAGCCTGAGTCGCTTTGGGACGTGAAACACCAATCAACCAACCAAACCTCCATCCCCCCCCCCCCCCCCCATCATTCCTAGCACCTTAGTTTCAGTGGCTGTTGGCTTCCTATATATGCATATGTGTATCTATACAGGATGTTTCACCTAAGAGTTTGCTCAATTTTTAAAGATATTCTTTTTGAGTTAGAAAAGCCCTTTTGGGCATACCATTGTCAGCGATGCAGTACATCAGAATACAGCTAAGACGTGCTAACTAGCAGGATGGTTAACAAATATCGAATTGTCAACTCTTTAACAATTGCTGTTAGGCTCCTTAATTACTGAAAGACGTGTAGCCCACCGTGAATAATATCCATGTAAGTTTTTAAAATTTCAGAAACGTGGTCACTGCCACTACTGTAGCCTAACAAGTTTGACTATTTCGATGAGTTACGTGCAATGCTGGCAAGCTTCTCGAAAGTTTTTAGAATTTCTAAAACGTGGTTACCCTCGGCACTGTGGCCCAGCATATTTTGGCTGCTTCGTGCCAAAATAGATGAACTTGATATGATATTGCTTATGGTGAACTATACGTCTCTCAAAAAAAACCTAACAGTAATAGTTAAAAAATTAACTATTAAACGTTAGTTAACCAGCCTGCTAGTAAGCACATGTTAACTGTATTCTAATGTTTTATCACGATGGAAAGAAACACGAACAGAGCGAAGCCTAGGCGCTCCGCTGTTCGTTTTTTTTTTTAAACGCACTTTTACTTCTGTAGTAGCAAAAAGATGCTAGAGCTGTCCGTGGTGCATTCTTATTTGAAAGGCTGTGAGCTAAAAAGACGTTCACAGGAAAAAGGATAAAGACGACAGGAAAGAAGCGCAACTTTCAACTTTAATGACGACAAAAGAAGCCAGGCGCACTTATATATCCGCTGATATCCAGAGATGAGCTGCGTCACGCAGCTAATCTTTTTAACAGCCTTTCAAATATGAATATGTACCAACTAGCCCGTCAAAAAGCCTTACTGATGCATTCTAGGACGTCTCTAACGTCTTTTTCTTACAAACCAAGTAAAAGCGCCAGCAAAAGAAATTCGAACAGTGTAGCGCATGGGTGCAGTGCTGCTCGCGTTTCTTTCCATCATTGTAATATTACACTGCTCACAATGTTATGCCGAAAAAGGGACTTTTTTAGTTCAGAATGCCAATTTCGAGATTATATCCTATGTGAAACGTCCTCTAAATATGGCTTGGCCTTGACTTCTTGGATGTGTTTAAGACTTTTTCTGCATATACTGACGTGGGTTATGTGGTGCTGTACAGTACATACACGTTGTGCAGCGTGTCGTGCGATCCATGCAATAAACCTGCACATACTATATTCCTGTCGGCCTGGAACAATGCTGCATCCAGACCAGCAGAGGACTAGGGGCTAAAATATTATACAATGTATGCTGGCATTTGTTTTACAATACACATCACCTATATCTGCAACCTTTCTGAGCGAATCGATTTTGAGAAATGAGTCGATTTTTCTCCAAGTATAGTGTTTTGTGATGTAACCCCAAATTCACCTCGTCCACGCGCATCAATGAAAAGAACGCGCCTCACCGTCACAAACCACTTTTCGTTCGTGGTTCACCTGCATCGCGTGCCCAGGATCACTGACTCGGCTCTCGGAGATCGTCATCGCATCTTTTCGCCTTCTACGAAGGACGTGTGAGTGAATGTGACGAAATCGTCCCGATACTTTCCCTTTGCAGCCACTGAAAAGCGCTGGCTCTATAATATTTTCGTTTAGATCTTTTCCTACTGGCCGGGTGTGGTCGCATGAGCCACTGAGCTGCGTCTACCTTATATTCTTAGTTTCCTAGAAAATACTATTCCGCCACTCGACGGCTCTGTATATCTGAAACGGCCGCTCTTCGAGGGTGTGCAAAGCCATGTAAGAACTTGTGCGCGGTGGCCACAACGAGGTCCTAGAATGATTGTACTTGGCAGTGGAGCCTTAAGAAGTTGTCTGGCAACTTTGCGAGAACCACCATCAAGTGCTTCGATCGGTACGTACTAGGCCAGTCTTGTCAATGTTCTTCTGGCTGCCCTCTGCGCGTGTGTGAAGAAGAGTTGCGAAGCGAGCAATTACCAGCGGTTTTGAGGCTTACCTTCTCCGATGGGTATTAGTGAACGCTGCTGGAAGCTTACGCCACTTCACAGAGTGGAATCCCTGAATATCGACATAGCCAGTGCCAGAAAGCTTGACGAAACGGTTTCGTGGTGTAGAATCACTGGCATGTTCGATTAGCATGTAAGAGACAGTCGAAATAAAACTTGGTAGCTCTGCTTCTTTTTCTTGTCTATTTCCGAGAATTAGGGCGCCATGCAGGTGACGGGTGCTAAGCACTTCGTTGCTCACTCTACGGTCTGACAGCTATTGGGATTCAAGGGCTGCGATGCCTCCAGGTCGGCAAGCAACACTGGTCCACACACCACAGCAGGCCTCTGTAACCTAGCGATAGCCATAGCAAAATGTTTTTCTTCTAGTGTTTTCGTCCATGACTCTGCAAAACCTAACGCCGCTCTACACAGTCCAAATCTAACCTGTACCTATTCTCTTTATCCACACGCAGTCTAGATATTCCGCTCCCGACTACATTGATCACATCTGCAGTCGTGAACAACTCGTTTCTTTCTATCGCGTCATATATTTAAAGCAGAGCTTAAGTTCAGCCGCCAATTTTTACATTATTCGATGTTTTAAAAGCTGAAGGCCATCCTGTATTTTTCAAAACGAGATACAAATGATTTTTCTCTAAATGGTTTCATACTTCGGGTTTTCCAGTTGTTGCACATAGAAGCTGGTAATAAGAAATTGCAGGAAGAAAAAATGTGAATACATGTGTTGGTTTTATGTGCTTTCTGGAAAATCTGCTATTGCGCTTTACTGTCAACATTTTCTGTATTTCTGTACATATATTTACAAGTGCCGTAATGCTACGCGCTGCCTAGTTGCGAAAACTGCTAGTCAAATTGCTTTATATATCCATGGCATTGCGGGACAGGGCCTTTTGGTTTAATGTTGCCAGCTGGCTAGCTGTTTAGTGGTTAGTGGTATGCGCAGGCTGAGGGACTGATGAATAACTTCAATGGTGCTAGGGGGCTTTAATGGTGCTTCAAGAGCGCCACGGCGCGAAGGACTTTTTCTTGTCTATGCTAGGTATAGGGTCAAACACCAATTTTCGAAGCATTTCACCAAATGATAAGCCGAGCACAAAACTACGGGAAAGCTTGTATTCATTGCAAATTGTTTAATAACCGGCGACACTGAGAATTTTTCAATAACCAGCGACGCTGAGCATCGAACCTCGCACCTTCCGCATAGGTATGCGATTCTCAAACCACTCTAGCACCGCTGTGGTTCATACTCAGCTGAGGTCCAGCGCTTGCCTTCTTTCGTCTCTTGTATACGTGAAGATGATGTCTGCTTGTTCTAACTATTTAAACAAGGTGTATGACCGCGCAATGTACTCATTTTCGCAGATGCAGATCTGGTACGAAATAATGGGTGCAGCAACCGAGACAATATCAGCAGAGGAGGACAAGCAGAGAAGGACAAGATATTTTGACGCTCACGCCGTTGCCGTCGTTTTTGCTACTGCATCGTTTTCTGAACAATAAAAAAAAATTACGACCTGGGTTTGCAAGTGCTCTGGAAGATTCGTGTGTTTGTAAAGGAGCCTAAGAAGACCACTGCTTCATCTGTGCCTTCATTTTCTGGCGCAGCTTGTGGGTCAAGGTAAAAGAGGTGATATTTTGCATTAGTGTCATTTTGATAGAGAGTCGACAGCCAGGCAATGATGTAGTCAGACTACAGGCCTTGTCTTTATATATACTAAGTCCTTTCTCATTAATAGAGCAGGCGGCACAGCGCGGACATGTTGTACAGCGCAGGAATCCTGTGTCGTGAGAGCGCGGCCGTTATTTCAACTGTTCCGAGGCAGTTTTTCGAGTACTTATAGCGAAAAAGACGCGTATTGCCCGCTACTTTGTGGTCACTTAGCGCTGAGATTTCATCACAGATCATTGGTCGTGGGAAGGCTAATTTTCGTCTACTCAAGGTGGTGTTAAAGAACCGTTTCCCAAGAATTTTACACCGCAGAAGTCCAGCACTAGGCTGGGGAAAAACTCGTACCCACCGAATGAGCTCTGGAACTCCCTCGAACGTCCAGTGGACCCTGGACGTCCGCAGTCCGTCTATTGAAGCTTTAATGTCCATTGGCCATTGCATCACCGCTGAGTACCTGGCCCCACTGTAGATCGAACTTCGCCACCCCTGCCTGCGAATCAAATGCAGCGGCGGCGTTTTTCAGTGCAACGGCGTTATATGTCCCTTTAGCACAAAAGCTGCCCGCCGACGTCTATGGCACGACACTCCAATGATGCAGTATGCCGGTCCATGATGTGACGACACATTTAAGCGGACATGTACAGTCGCAAATGATAAAACTTAACGTAATATGTTGCCTATAAAATCATGACTCGTAATTGTCCTGTGTCATGGCTATAGTCATATAGTCAAGAATCATGGATATAGTCTAGTACCCTTATGTAAGGTGAGGTGTATAGAATGTGTACAAAGTGTGGGCAGTCATGACGCATGACTCAGCACTACTGCAGCGTAGCATAACTGAGCAGTTTACAAGTAACGTAACGAATGTTTATAGTACAGGGTTTGTACAAAGTATGCAAAGCACTGCTCGTGGTCAACCATGACTCATGGCCAATCTGCAACACTTGTTGTTGGGCTTGTTGGTAGGACATGCTTCTAAACAAACCAGCGCAAAAAACACAACGGGCAAGAAAAAGGCTCCTGTCCGTCAGCGCTCCTGTCCGTCGTGTTCTGCCTTTTTCTTGTCCGTTGTGTTTTTTGCCCTGGTTCGTTTAGAAGCAATAAGCAATCTGCAACGCAGCAGGACTGAGAACTTCAATGTTTTCGCACTCTCACTCGCGAGAAGTCAAGTGCGCTTGCCAGTTTTTTTCTTTAGAACTATTAACTCATTCTCATATATGCATGATTAAATTTCTCATTTTTTCACACACTAATTGGTCAAGCTTTGCGCGACTAGCGTTGTACTGGGCAGGCTGGGACAGCCGGGCAGGCAGAGGGCTGAAGAAGCTCTACCACGATGAGATAGGCAGCTTCAACGGAAGCAGCTTATGCCTCTTGCACTGCGTGCAAGAGTAAGTAGCTGCCACTCTTACAAGAACTGCAACAGGCGTATGTATTCCGAACCCGTGAATCTCGAAATTTGGAACAGATTGGACAGGCACAAAAGCCTAAAGAGCGAGAGGTATGCGTGGCGTCGTCTACAAAAGAGATTGAGGTGCACCCTGTCACTGGTCGCGCTCATTTATTCTGATCTGTACAAGCCGAACTGTAGGCACTGCGGCCAAAGAGCCAATTATGATCATACCCAGTGGGATTGCGAAATAGAGCCGCCACCGGGTGATCTAGTTACCGCTCCTTCTCTCGAGCGGTGGGAGACCGTGCTGGCTAGCTCTGAACCAGGAACGCAAGTTTTGGCGCTGGAGTGGGCTGACAAAGTCGTCGAGGGCTATGTACTCTCGGCCATTTAACGCGACTCCTTAACACCAAGCTCTTCCGGACGAATAAAATGCTTTACAATCAAGCTCCGTCATAGCGAAGCAGCACATGTGCCATGCGCAGGTCGTGGCTTGTGATTCTACTGCGAAACCAGTTATAGACCCACTTGCCGGGTTTCAGCGGATGATGATGATGAAAAGCCTTTATTTAATAAAAGAGGTGAGGCTTTCTTAAAGAGCCCCGCAATGGGTGGAGTCCCTATTCCGGGAACCCATTGGTCGAAGCCGCCAGCTTAGCCCTCTTGACCAAAGCCTTTTGGGCCTGAAGGTCCGAGCAGCCAAGCAGGGCCGCCTCCCATTCCTCTCTGGTAGGGTTGGGGGGGGGGGGGGGAGAGAGCTGAGTTGCGCTGGCAAGCCCCAACCATGTGGTAGGTGTCAGCCACCTCGCCACAGTGTTTGCACCTGCCAGTGAACGCGGGATCGAAATGTTTTAATACTGCCGGGCACAGCATTGTATTAGTGAATAGTCTAAGTAGAACGCGTTCGTTTCCTTTCCCCAGTCCCTTTGCAGGGGCTGGGTACACGCGGTGCCTATCCTTATAATAAGATGTTATGTCTTTGAACGAGAGTAAAGAGCCACCTTCAGGTTTCAGGTGCTCAGGAGCCAATGGTTTCAGCGGTGTTCGTCTGTGTGAAGCATCTGAGTAGCAAGTGTAACTGGGTCACTATGTCAGTGGACACCTCAATCGCGCTATAAGGAGGCGGTGACGTTCACCTACAAATTGCAGTTATGCTCCTTTTCTTTAAACCAGCGGAAGGTTTACGCTTCATTGAGTTTGAGGAAAGTAAGAGTATAAATAGCTCCCTGGGTCAGTGGACACCTCAATCGCGCTATCAGGAATGTGACGCCGGTTTTCCACTTGCAAAAAAACGTGCTTTCGCGCAATATTTCGCGTTCGATATGCTAAGCCATTTTGTCATTTTGTATCTATAGTCTAATCAATTTTTTTCGCCTGCCGCGGTGGCTCAGTGGTTACGGCGCTCGGCTGCTGACCCGAAAGACGCGGGTTCGATCCCGGCTGCGGCGGCTGAAATTCGATGAAGGCGAAATTCTCGAGGCCCGTGTACTCTGCGATGTCAGTGCACGTTAAAGAACCCCAGGTGGTCGAAATTTCCGGAGCCCTTCACTACGGCGTCCCTCATAGCCTGAGTCGCTTTGGGACGTTAAACCCCAATAAACCAATAAACCAACCAATTTATTGGTAATGAAAATAAAAAAGATGCCCAGGCTTAGCTTGGTTAAGCTATAGTGCCTAGAATATACTATAGTTAAGCCAAGAATGCGTTGCATATTGCGCGATATGCAACGACACAAATAAAGAGATTATTATTATTATTATTATTATTATTATTATTATTATTATTATTATTATTATTATTATTATTATTATTATATTTTTGCGCGAGGTATTGCTTGGCGGCACTCGATTTTCTCAGCAGCTTTTCCTCCGTGACGTATGGCAGGATGGATGGATGGATATGAGCGCCCCCTTTGAAACGGGGCGGTGACAACTGCAACCATGCTCAGCGTTTTTTGTTTTTTATGCTTTTTTATTTTTTATTTTTTACGTGGTTTGGTGACGTCACGTCACCACGTGCGTGACGTCACCAAACCACGTGGCGTCCAGTCACGTGGTTTGGTGGCTGCCCGGCCGCGCCCAAGGGCTGAACTGAGTGATTGCAATATGCTACGCATAAAATATAGATAAAAATAAAAATATAAGGAATAGATGATGCTAGCGGCGGCATCTCCCATCGAAACCGGAAGCACCTGAGGTGCTGCTAGCGGGAATAAAAGGACAGGCAGAAGGAAAAAAAAGGGGATGATCCGGGCGCCTTTTGCGTTTCTCCTCCATCGAAACGCGGTCGCCGCAGCCGAAATCAAACCCTTTTGTTCTTATTTGTATCGTCGAAAGCGGCTCAAATCCGTCTTCACGAAAACCATTGAAGGGCTCTCGCCAATCGACGAAAGATGAAAAAGTTCAGGCAGCGCGTCATGGTCATCAGCCTAAGGGTACATATTTCGTGAGTAAAAGGCATGTCCATATATTTCGAGTGTAAGTGCAAAATCATCATTAAATAGGGAATCGCACGAAAAATAGCAAGCGTTTTTGATCTCGTTGTCGTCTTTACAATGGCATCTAGCTCTTAGGATGAACCCTCACAAAACTTGCGGTGATCGTCATTCTACCAGAATAGCTCGCCAGCATTGGTGGTCATGCGATTATATGGAGAGTGCTTTGTTTATTCATTTTTTTTTATTATGTTCCTGGATTACTAGTAGTCCCCCTTACCGTGGAAGCAAACATCTCTACTGTGCTCTGGAACCTCGACGCCACAGGTGTCCACGAGCTGGTCGATGCAAACTTGAGGCACTGAATCCTTGAATTTTCTCACGACCCACAGAATACAATCTGTCAAAAAGATTTTAATGAAATGTACAGGGTTCGTCAAAAGTGTCCAGGCCACTGGGTCGGCTTTTCAGCGTCATATCGCGCCACTTATGCTAGTAACAAAACTGTTAAGGTCCTCACAGGTGAGAATGATGTCTCTCTTATCCTCTATAGAGAGTTTTAGCTTCGGGCGTGTCGCTCTAAAGCGGACCCTGTGGCCCAGGAACTTTTGCCCTACGCTCCGCGTGCCAGGAACTGCGCATTTGTCTGCATGTGAAGGCTAATTTCACACCTTAGACGCACAACCAACGACTCTCGACAAAAGCATCTTTACCGTTCAGACGGTAACGTTGTCGCGAACTGTATTAAATTTCTACTATCAATCCACTGATCGTAAGCTAAGCGTGAACTGAAGGTGCCCTGAAACTGCAATGAGCCTGCCCTGAACCGGTATGGGGCCTGCTCTAAGCGTGCGCAGAACAAGTACTAAAACGGCAAGGCATCAGCGTTCAAACTGCGCACAGCCAGGGGAAAAGCTACACTGAACCTGTATAGAACCTGCTCAAAGCCAACAGCTTTTTGAGTATGGATGCAGGAAAGTTAGGGATTGTTAAGAATGACTTAATAATAATACTTTACACCCTTCTTCGCACAAGCCCACGAATAACGCTCCCAATTCACTTGCATTTCAAGGCAAACATGAAAAAAAACGTTCGCATTTCTACGTCAGACATTTCAGCGTGTCATTCTTTCCTTTTTTGTACAGGCCAGACATCTCCTGCTTGCTGACTTGAAACTAGTTACTGCATAAAACTTCTTCTTTAGCAGATTCTGCTTCTGGAATAATTCGATATATATTTTTTTTTCTTGCGGACCGGAAATGTTGATGGAGAAGCAGTAGTAAGACTACGGACCTCTACGAGTGTCTCTCTTCCGGTTCTGCTCTTCATGTCGTGCATCAGCGCTTAAAGTACTTCGCCAACCAGGCTTAAGTCAAGTATACAAACAACTTTATTATTTCTTTAAAAGAAGCATCTGTGCCTCGTAATAAACCGGAAGGATTCAGGTTCGGTTTTGTTTGGTTTATTGGGGTTTAACGTCCCAAAGGGATTCAGGCTATGAGGGACGCCGTAGTGAAGGGCTCCGGAAATTTCAACCACCTGGGGTTCCTAACGTGCACTGACACCGCACAGTACACGGGCCTCTAGAATTTCGCCTCCATCGAAATTCGACCCCCGCGGCCGGGATCGAACTCGCGTCTTTCGGGATCGAACCCGCGTCTTTCAGGTCAGCAGCCGAGCACCATAACACTGAGCCACCGCGGCGGCGTCTAGAAAGATTTTGGAAAAGTACTTGTTTGTATTTGACGTCAGGCGTAGGTTCCCTCAGAGGAGGTGAAGCACTTGTGTAGTGGTAGTGGAGCATCACGTACTGCGACGATGTTCGGTGAGGTGAGAGCCACTCGAGTGGGTAATCGGCCTGTCGTGCAATCGCGGCACACTTGTTGAGAGCCGGCAACGATGTGGCAAGGTACACCGATGTTATCAAAATGTTTGATAGGCGGTGCCACTCCAGTGCTCTCTGCTGTTTCTGTGCTCTCGGCCCACATAGAGGCCGTAAGAACAGCATTGAAACTGTGCTCCAAGGCTGCTACCGCGAAAGCGTCAATGCCCGGGTAGGCTGCCGCCGCACCCGCATACACTGCTTCGGTGTTTCGAGCTATTTGGCTGTTCGCCGAACCCGGACCAGGAGACAGCCTGCGTGCAGCTCGTGATGCATGTGCATTGGTATAGGGGACGCCTGAATGTGGTGTCGCATCCCATACGAGAGTGATTGTTTGGATGTCGGTGCTCGCGGGAGCATTCTTGGTGGATCAAGTAGTTTTCGACGGCGAAGGGAGTGAGAGTGGTATCATCCACAACGAGAGTCTCACCTCTCGACAGCTTGAGTTGTGTACGACGCTTGACGTTAAGCGTCCAGCTCGAGTACGGATGCTCTGGTGGCGTCCCCCCCCTCCCAGAAAATGCATGGCTGATAGTATTGCGGAATGAGACCGAGAACTGGAGTCCTCGTATCCTCCCCGGAACATTTCAAGGATCCGCAGGTTCTTCGAATGGGTTACGTCAATCATAAACGTGAGTACGGCGTCAAACGTGCTAAATTTCTTTCACATTGAAGACGCGGGTTTGATCCCGGCCGCGGAGGTCGAATTTTGATGAAGGCGAAATTCTAGAGGCCCATGTGCTCTGCGATGTCAGTGCACGTTAAAGAACCTCAGGTGGTCGAAATTTTCGGAGCCCTTCACTACGGCGTCCCTCATAGCCGGAGTCGCTTTGGGACGTTAAACCCTCATAAACCTATAAACACACAATGTATCATTCTAGTGTCGAACCTTTGTCTAAAGATTAGAAACCGTCTTTTCGCTGCGCTTCACGAAATGAACAAGGAGAAGAAGGTTTTAACATGTGACGTCAGGAATGAGCTGCATTATAACAGCTCGAAGGAAGAGTTACGGCAACTGCTGCACAGCTGAGAGGACTTGAATGACGCATTCCGCAAGCGCCAAAGTTAAACGGAGTGCCAAGACAAATAGTCGGGCTGTACCCCCCTCTGCTCCTGGGGCAGCTGTGCGAACTGCGCGTCAATAAACGAAAGGGAAAACTTTTGTAGCGCGGTGACAAAGGATTTACGTACAGAGTCGAACGAATTGCCGCTTTCGCGACCACGTACGACCAGGCTTTTCACTAAATATTTTGTTTATTCTTTCGTGTAGCTTTGTTTCATTCAGCTCTTCAGTAAACGGGTGGAGCGGATTCAAGGTGGCGTTGGTCTAGCCGGCAGGCTAATCGGGTTCACAACGCTTACTCACCTGCTTGGGCTTACGTGTTCTAAATTTTTTTTATCAGCAGCATTTTTTTCTCTCTCTTTTCTGGGGTTCAGTATTCGACCCCTGAGAGCAGCCCAACAGCCAACATCTGCCGGCAACTCGTTCTTGAAGGTGGGTTCTTAGATGCCAAAGGTTTTTCTCGTAGTAACCAGATATCAATGCTGACGATTTCCTGGAAGCGGAGATGGTAAATAATGCGTCTACTTTGCGGGTGTGGACGCCATCGCTTGATAATTTAAACACTTTTCTGAGTAGTCAATACAGACAACGTGGAGCGTCACCAGTTTGGTACACTACACTTTCTATTAGCGAACTGGCGCCAATGTTTCCATTTTTTTCATATGTGTTACCGCAAAAAGACAGGCAGGACTTTACATAGGCATTCGTTACAAAGAAATTAACAAAAAACCTAACAGGTTACAAAAAGTAGCAAATAAGCTATGAAGGAAAATGCACGAAAATGGAAGAGAATTAAAGTTAGAATGTTATAGAGCAGCTTTACACGATTAAATCTTGTATAATACGATATATAAGTGCAGCGAAAATTTGTGTTTCTTTATTCATTAATATATGTTTTTATTGGCGCCGTGAAGCTCGAGAAATGGTAATCTAAGTTGTACTATTTAAAGAGGGCGCAAATACTACACAGAAATAACAGCTACTAATACTGTTTGACTGAAAAAAAAACAACTCGGCACATTTTTGCTTTAATTATTTTCACAAAATTGCGGCTTTCTTTAACGTTTCATCACACGGCTTTTGAATTAGGCACGCACAGAGGCCGATTGTCGTTACACATCAGGAACTAGAATAATGGACCCCCAAGAAAATCATGTTACAGACGTATTAAATTTTTCACGTAGCTCAATTTCTACGTCTCAGATTTTAACATTTCATAAAAAAGGTTTTCAATATAAGGGAATCATTACTTTAAGTACCGAAAAACATTTCAATAAACTGAAGCCTCTACTTCAAAAAAAGAAGGTACGCGATTACAAAAATATGTTTTGAGAAATACGGGCTTGAAGCCTTCGAAAGGTGATACCAACTCTCAATATTCCTTGGTTTCTCCCTCTGTGTATGAGTGCAGCCTCTTTATTTGTTCGTTTTAAGTTTTCCATGCTTCTTCGCTGAATCCGCAAGTTTAGAGTAGCTTTCTTCGTATCCATCGTGCATCTAAATTTCTCAGTATAGACGTACAGAGCTCTCCAGGACTGTAAATTGTTGAACACTTTGATTCTTCGCATATCTCTATCATTAAGTCTTGAAAGTGCATCGTCAATAGCCGTCTGAATAGTCTTCACGGTTTTAAAATGTGGTTATGAGTTCCTCGACCAAACAGTTTCGTTGAATGCCCAGCTGGCGTTTCCTGTAACGGTTAACTCAAGCTAAAATAAAAAAAAGCACCAGGAAAGCGTACTAGCTCCAATGAGAAAACTAGAAAGCGATAAGCGAAGTATTTTGTGATAAGAATTGATAAATGATAAAAAGCAAGGCAAATTAGTGAAAATAGGCGTTTTCTGGCTTGGACCTCGGTTCAATTTCTTGTCACGCTCTTTAAAACAAATCGGTAAAAAGTTATTTGGAGTGTAATAACCCTTGCACGTTGTATATCATTCGAAAGCAATGGAAATGCGCTACGAAACGAGTCTAAAATCAAGAAATCGCTTTTTTGCCCACGTGACCACTCGTGGCCCTATCTATCATGAGAACGAGACAGGGAATGTCATGCGGCATGTGCGCCACCAAGTTACGTGTACTGCCTGAAGTCGTTCCGCGAACTCTGCAGCCACGTGACCTTTGAATAGCATCCAAGACGGCAACATTTGGCGCCGCCGCGGTGGCTCAGCGGTTACGGTGCTCGGCTGCTGACCCGAAAGACGCGGGTTCGGTCCCGGCCGCGGCGGTCGAATTTCTTTGGGGGAGAAATTCTAGAGGCCCGTGTACTGTGCGATGTCAGTGCACGTTAAAGAACCCCAGGTGGTCGAAATTTCCGGAGCCCTTCACTACGGCGTCTCTCATAGCCTCAGTCGCTTTGGGACGTTAAACCCCATAAACCAAACCAAACCAACATTTGGTGAGTCACAGTGCCGACGGTAACCGCTGTTCCGAGGTTATAACTGGTAACAGTGCTAACAATTGGCGACTAGAAACCTGTCATCGCAACCAGGCAAATATATACAATAGTTTAAAAGTTACGTATCTTCCTGAGCCTGAGTCGCTTTGGAACGTTAAACCCTAATCAACCATAAACCAAACCAAAAGTTACGTACCGGAATTCAGTTAAAAAGCTAACTCATGGCCAGCTTTCTCGGGCAAATATTTCGAATGTTGAGAAATTGTAAGATACTGTTATGGAAATATTGGAGGTAATGGTCCATTCCTCTTATCTTTAATCGGGGTACAACTTCCAATCTCTATGTGGATGAGGCAATGGCCTTCAGTGCCTCACAGGGTCAAACGGCACTTAACTGCCTGATGGTATGTCCCAGGCTATGGTACAATTACCATGTGATCATATGACTACGACCATTGGGTACATTTGGCCTTGAGCCTTAACCTCGACATTTGAATTGAGTCAGTGGAGAACATATGCTTAACAGAGCTTTGGCTCAAGTTACTAGGGTCAAGCCACATTGAACCGCAGCCTTTTTTTTTGCCTTCAAGTCCTCGTAATAAGTCCGCCTACCTGCCCAGTGCGCCCAATGTTTGCAAATTTTCTAAAAATATTTTCAAAGGTTCAAGTTCCTCCCTTTGTGAACTCCACGGTCACATAGGTAATAAGCAAACCCACCTAGTAACACGAAGGGTGAACGCCTCATTTCTATAGTCCGACATTTTCACAGCTTGAGGAGGTTGGTTTCCAGTTAATGCGATTCTGGCAGCAGCGACCACTGGAGACAATAACGTCGTTTGTCACGCTCCCGGCGACTGACCTCCGGAACGACAAAAAAATGCGTACATTTTTTGCATGAAAGACCCAAAGGAGAGCTTGTTACTGCTCCTGATAACAAGCTATTTTCTCCGCTAGCGCCAGCACATCAGTAAAAAATGTCACCGGACTTATTTCACCCAAAGAGAAAAAGCACCGACTAACCGCTGCGGCCCTCGCTGCGGCCCGGCTGACTAACCGCTCATGTTTGCCCTCATTCAGATGCTGCCCGAAGGACTTACAGAAAGCATAATCAATACCGATCGGCTTATATACGGTAATAGATTGCCAACAGTCAAGAGTTTAAGGTCTCACTACCAATTTCTCGGATTATTTATTTATTTATTTTATTCGGAATATTCGTTCGGACACAATTCATTCTCGGATAATAGGACAAAAGGCAGACTCCCTCTGCCTGACGAGGTCCCTGTTACCCATATAGAACTACAAGAAAGAAATCATATATATATATATATATATATATATATATATATATATATATATATATATATATATATATCTCGAACGCGTCCCTTGCAAGCGTCTCAGGATACCTGATACGGGCCGCCCGCTCGGACCCGGCGGCGTCTTGCGGGGGTGTGCGCGTATTTGGAGGGGGGGCGGGGGGGGGGGGGGGGGGGGGGTAGCGGCTTCCGTGTGCGCCGAGAGCCGGGTCTAACGCTCTTTTGCCCCTTCTATCGCTGTGCTGTTCAGGCTCGTTCTTTGCTACTACTTTACCATTTCCACCTCCCCGTTTGTTTTTTCTGGTTGTTGTTCAGCCGCGGCCCGTTTGAGACTTGTTGTGCTGCCTATTATACGGTCCCCTGCCCTCATTCTCAAGTTTGTTTAGAGGGCGGAGATTATACCTCCTCGCTTGTTCTGTGTCCTTATATTGACGAAACGGATTCATTGTAAGCCTGCCCTGACGAAGGGAATACCATTCCCGAAACTGTTGGCAAAATAAACGTTAAAGAACAGTCGCGTTTGTCGTAATACTGTACCTAAACTAGTAAACTGGGCCATTGGAACCCCTACTGAATACATATATATATATATATATATATATATATATATATATATATATATATATATATATATATATAATTGGTAATACCAGAACAAAAATCAAAACTAAATCATGCAGGCAAAAGCTTTTGGAGATGTAAAAACTGTTTTCGTGAAAACATATAGGAAATACGCACTGCACTGAATATGACAACGGGCAACTGCTGAATATATTCTTAAAGCTTCCAGGCGATCTACACTGCTGCGAGATAGCAAGTATATATGAGTGGGTGTTCATAAAGTTAGGGATGAAACACATCAATATAGCAAAGTACCACGAAACCTAACTGTCCGCAAGGCTAACTTCAGTTATGACGAAGACACTAGGGGCCTACTACGGCAGCATCTTAAAAGGAAGTTTCTTTATTTCACTGTAAACATTTGATTAATTGCGGTTTAACGCCCCAGAGCGACTCAGGCTATGAGGGACGCCGTAGTGAAGGGCCCCGGATATTTCGACCACCTGGGGTGCTTTAACGTGCACATTACACGGTCCTCTAGAATTTCACCTCCATCGAAATTCGGCCGTCGCGGACGGAATCGAACGCGCGTCTTTCGGGTCAGCAGCCGAGTGCCGTAACCACTAAGCCACCGCGGCGGGTTCACTGTAAACAATCGCGCTGCAAAACGCCTGTGCAATAACCTGCCATGTACCATTGTCACTGATACTTCAGAATGGCGGCCTGTGGGGAAAGTTGGTGCATGACTGAGAATACTGCGGCGCAACAACAACAACACAAGAAAGAAAAAGACAACAAATGCGCATGTCAGTCTTTTTTTTTTGGTTGTGTTGTCGTCGCTGCACCGCAGTATTAAGGCGAAAGCCTTTAAGGGCTCATACTATCGTCCGTCCGTTAACAAAGTGTGTCACACGCGTTTAACTTGGGAACTAAAAAAGATAAAGAAAACCAATTTGGTTGCTTCAGATAGAGGAGAAAAAAATTAACCTGGAAGCCACATTTGATTACTGTAGAGTAATTATTTAGTTAATTATAGGCAGAAATTTCGAAATTGCGTCGAAATAGCGCGGACGTCGATATAGCCATGGGAAAGGTGTAATATCACGTCCACTGGAAATCGTCACGGCATAGTGAAAATTATCACAGAATGGTCGGGAAAACATCGGATTCGTGTCATATTAGAATAAAAAACGCGTAATTAAGCGTAATTAACACTTAAGATCCCTGAAAAATGTTTAACTTGGGTATCGATGTAGCCATGGGAACGGTGTGACGACACATCCACCGGAAGTCATGACGGCATAGTGTCCTCGGCTTTCGCCTCTGAACACTTTAGTTGCCAAAGTGTCCTCGCAATTTTTTTCACTCATTGTCACTCAATTCGACGTATCTAAATATCAAGAACTCATCCGCTCAGCTACCCGTGTTTAATGCGTCTTCCACTATTTTTTGTTTGTGTTGAGCATTTTGTATAGCTGTATATATCGTACCTTGATGAATATGTTGTCTGTTGTCTCTAAGCGTTTTATTATCGCATTCTTTTCATGTATTCGATAATATTTTTGCGTTATGTATTTTATGTACTGCAGCTCCCCTCGCCCAAGTAATAGCCTCCTTCGAGGGCCTATAGAAGTATTTAAATACATAAATAAATAAATAATAAATGAACTCTGACGCAAATTTTAGCGAAACATTTTGACACGCCGTTTTTTCATGTTCCTGCTGGTAAGTATGAACGGCGCAAAGAAAATGAGGACAAAGTAACACGTAAGTACAGGCCCCTCCACTATGAAAAAGAACAAGCATGAGCATTCATTTGATCATTACTCGCTAATTATGCACCACAAACACACTTTTTTCTTTTGTCTAAGTAGTTTTCCTTTTGGCTTCACGCATCCCAATGTCATTTTAAAGTTGAGCAGAAAAATAACGAAATAATTCGTCTTTTTGTAGAAACTCGTAGTTCCTTTTGACATTGGATGGACCTGGAGGCACTCGCAGTAGCGCAGCCGTTCAAGACAATAGCCTTTCAGGCTTTCCAGGTTAAATACAAAGGGCTAAAAAACCAATACAATTTACTCTGACTGTAGATTGGTTGAATGTAACAAAGCACTGCGCGCTATGCAACCATGTGTCAATCCGTCTCCTGCGGCGCCGAAATGGTATTAACACTGCAATTTCGACAGCACAGATGAAAGTACCTGCACACATTTGTGCTTTTTTTATTAGCAGATGCTGCACAAGTGCCCTACCTCTAGGACTATAGTCCTCGCTAGGTGCATAGTCCGCAAGGGGAAATTTTGGCTCAAATTGAAAATTTTTACTCATATCGTCCGCTCCTTGTATATATTCCCCAGGAGCTAATTTCGGCTGAAAATACGCTTCTTAGATTCTCCGCAGATGTTTCAGAGAAGCAGCCCACATCTGTGACTTTTTTAATCGATGTCAAATCTTTTATCCGCTGCTCGGTCTGACTTTACTCGTAGCGCACGCTCGTCTAGACTTAGCTGGAATGGTGATGATGACGATGTCGTCAGGCTTAGTGGCACATACCCATGGCGGGGGATTTGCCAGGGTGCATAGCGGACACGAACGCACTCATGTACAAGGAGTGGAGTATTTTGATAATTTTGGGACTTAGAGCTAGAATTTGTAGAAATGCTGCCGAGAAGCTCTTCTCTTCTTTTCAGAGCCAATGCAATAGCTCTTTACGAAAGATTGCGGCGCGTGCGGCGTTATTTCGCCGTAACTGGCGTTACTCATGGAGATTTTGAGCATGTGCTCGGAACTCCAAGTACTGAAAAGCAGCTGCTTTAAGTGCCACTAGGATCGTTTGCCTGCATATCGAAGCTGATTTTGCTGAGTGATTTAGCACGGCAAAAGGTCGCAGGGGCAGTCCAGCCAAGTTTCTTTACATGCGTGTGACGCCATGCTTCTTTAGCTCTCAAGCAGAACAACGCGGCTAATCATAATCAGAACAACAAGGTCAAGAGAACTGGGAAGGAATGGATTATCGAAAGTAAGATCGTCGGGTTACTTCACATATGCGCTTGTTCACGAGCGCTTGTCCTTGTCTTCCTTCTCTGTTCTTGTTCCTAGTCGCAGCGCTGGTGAAAATTTTTTTCACATATGCATTTTTGAGTAAGGGTGCAAGTTCAGTAATCTCATTTGTGAACATTACAAAATTGGTGTTACCATTCGCCGCCGATGAAGTGCTCGCGTTCAGAAGTAGAGCCTTGTATTTGAATGGTCCTGCCTTACTGGTCTGTTCCGTACTAATGAACCGAAATAATGATTGATCAAACAAATTACCTGCTCACATAAAACTTCTTCAAGAAGTATTCTTTTACACTGTTTCGAAAGTGAGTGCCGGAGACTTCTTGATATGCGAATTGGCGAATAGTTCTTTGCGGTTTCGTGTTTTTTTTTTTCAAATACCATCCAAGAAATGATCTTGACTTCTATCAATAAAATAGAATTTGTAATTCGTTCGTTTCAAGTATAATAAGTGCCGAAGAGTTGCATTAAGGATCAGAGGAAGATTTTGACGTCTTGCAAGCAGCGTAGTCGAGCGGTTTGGCACAGGCTATTACTCAGCCTCCATGAACCTGCGAGCATACAGTTCTGTGCTTTTGTATTCATATATAGTGAAGCTGCCTCGCCGCTCAGAAAACACGGCAAAACAAGCAAATAAAAGGGGCAAAAATTGTAATGCACTCCTCAGCCTTCACCATACTATCACACGCTGAATTTCATGTAAAGGTCTCTATAGTTTTACGCTTCGTTGTACGAAGCTTGTTTAGGATTTAAAACTTCTGCATGTATTGTACAGAACCTCAAAAACCATGCCGATTTGTTGATCTAAACTTGAACGTAAATGGCTTTCATTACCTACAATCGACTGGATACAAATCTTCCAGTACTGCAGCGAAACCTTTTCTACAGATATAACCAAAATTATAAATTTGTTTGCTCTACGGAATAGCGTAAGCCAAGTTAAACCCGTAATGTGCTTGGAGTGCTCATCACATGACTGAGAGCGGGGGAAAGGCGAAATCGACAAGGAGCCTAGAGTGTTGGCAGTCTGTGCAATCTAAACCTCGTCCCATCAACGCGCTCGAAAGCCAGTCGTGTGCGTCTTTGGTCAGCTGTAGAGTTCATTGGCCTCACATGTGGAGGCGATAGTAGCGGCAAGTTTAAAAGTATTGGACTCCATCTATAGCGCGTCATTGCGTTCGTAAGCGTGGCGTCTAGGCACAATCAAACTGCGCATTCAGAGACCATCACCTGCGTTTTTGACAGACAGTTGTGCCCTTCGGTCTCGCGTCTAGAAATGGTATTGTTTACTCGTCTACGTCTTTGGAGAGACATCATGGCCTTTAGCCTTGTGTCCAGATGCCATTGTAATTTGTGAACATGAACTCTGTCCTGAAACATCGATGACATGTCTCATACTCAGACTTCATGGAAGCCGTATTGCAGTGATTGTACACAGTGGCTGAAGACAGCGGATATTATTAGTCAATGTCGATGTTGCCGCAGCGTAAAAGGCATGAAGGGCTTTAGATCGAGGAAGTACGCCCCTACCTAGGCGCTACGCGGTCGCCACAGTGCACACGTCATGAACCGCGCCACACGAGAGCCAGTGAACGGTTCTTTTTCATGAAAGTGTTTTTCAAAAGTTGTCGAAGCGAGTTTGTACATTCACACGAAATCATTTACCTCCCGTAACTAGTTTAAGGTCGTTCCAGAGGTTTTTCAAGCTTTCATAAGTTGCGTTTTGTTGCAGTTTCTTATTTGTTTCAGAGAGCCGACAATAATAAACAAAGTACTTTGTGATAGGTCGCATCGCATGGGGCTCGCTTTGTAGTCGTTGGCAGTACAATGGGCCTCTATGCTATGTTAACAGCCCGGACTTACAGCAGTAACTGTAGGGTCAGCGACTAGCATTTAGGAGAATGATGCGCCGAGATGACAGATTACAGCTAGCAGCAACTCGCGAATGATGAGAGCGACATTGACTTTTTAATGAAATTGATCAGAAATATGGCCGGATGACATTAGAACAAACAACAATAATAATAATGCGCCGTAGCGAATCGCTGAGCCCAATGCAATCACAAACTGCAACTTGGACAACAAGGCGCGGCTCGCCGACTCTAGACTAAGCCCCAAGCCACCGATCAAGGTCAGAAGACCGACGACCGTGGTTTTCAAAAGGAACAAAAAATAAAAGATGAAGTCGACACAGCGGTCAAATGGGGGAGTTATCTGCGGCTAAGGACAGATGACAGGAGTCTCAATTAAGGGCGACGTGTATGTCTTGTTCGAAGAAGGCTTTAAACGAATCAAAGGGGAAAGTTGAATTTCGCGTGACATTTTTCCTCCCTGGGGGCCCCTTTTTATACCCGCACTGACACCCGAAGGGAGTGCATTTGGTGCCGAGAACTGCCTCGGCGAAGACGCCTGCAGGAGGCCTGCTGAGTAAGTTTTTTTTTTTTTTAAGTGAACGTTATCCACATTGTGAAGACACTCTAAGCCGACTGTGTAGCTTCAGAACGTAATGTTACACGTAAAGTTAAGCCACCTTTTTTTCTCGCGCTGAATCTTTAGGGGTGGTAGAACAACTAGCGAGCACCCTGTTCACCGCTGATGTACTTGTCCTACCACGCCAGCCACAGCACTATTCAGTCTCAATTTTATTCCCGCATGTGTGTAAGTGAATGCGTTTGTCTATACAAAAGATTTCCCCGCTCAATTTCTACTGAATGCGGCAAGTGAACGATGTCTAAGAGTCATTGTGTAACGTGTAAAAGTGTCTTGATAAGGTAGCTAAGCACAGCCGAGCAGCTGTTTCGAAAATGTTTCGAAAATGTCATTTTTGCTGCTCTTTGAACCTATACTTCATTTCAACATGATGATTCGTCACCGTGAGTAGAGCCGGCTGAAGCAGATACTCCCACAACGAAGTCATCCGGGTCCCTTCTGTTTTCCGTACCTTTAAAAACACGCGGATTATAAATGACGGCTACCAAACAACTATCTAGTGTGGACTCAAATAATGTGGAAAATGTAAAATAGATGAAGAGTAAAATTAATTCTAAAACAGAAAAAAACTACCACTCTAACACAAATATCATGGTAACACACAGAAAATTTCCTGCGCAGTTCTCAATCCAGAAATGACAGCGAAAGACAGCAGCAAAGACCTCTCAGTCACAAAAGCTCCAAAATATGTCGGCTTCAGTTCTAAGGTATGGTTACGCCGGTTTTACAAATCGGCTCTAAAGACAAAAAAGCTGAACCCGAGCTGTCTCTTTTCCTGAACAACGATACACGTCGAGGATGACTTTAATTTTTGTTGTCTTACAGGAGACGAGCTTTGAACATGAGGACTGTGCTGACGACGGCTGCTGTCATCCTGGCGCTAACAGTAGGTGCTAAGGGCGACTGCTACCAACCCAGGGATTGGAACGGCCGATGCAGCCGCGATCCGTACAGGCTTCCGTCGACTCTTTTCGGGACAAAGACGACCTACCCACATGCCACGGGCCTGGACAGCAAACGGGCCCAGCGGGTATACGTCCGAGGTAAGCTGGGGGCGATCCAGAATATCACACCCGATGAGATCGAAAGAGCATGCTTCGGCATCAGTGCTGATTTAAATGTCGAGAAGGAGGACCTGCAGCGAGGCAAGGAAAAAAGCTCCAACTCTGTTATCACACCGGACAGTATACGATTGGCCTGTCAGTAAAGCATGAGTGCAATGAAAGGAAAAAAGAAAAACAATGTGACCACTACTACCAAAAAGATAACTTTCTCTGCCCTGTGAAGCTGTACTTCATACCGACATCCTTGTTTGCTGCCTTAAGTAGATCAGGCTTGAGTAGGCTGAAAATCGAAGCCTTGATTGCCTCAGCAAGCTCGGGTTTCTATTGTCGCAGCACACAAAATTTCGCCAAATACTTTATCGGAGAAATTTAGCTGTTTTATGGCATACATGCACACATGTACAACAATCTTGGGCAAAAATTTTGAACATTGGAAAACAGTCTATATTACATGGAAATATAGATGATAACGGTTCATTCTTCCGATATGTAGGAAAATCTTTCTTTTGTAGTGTTTACATCGCTCGCACCTATACTCCGTTTCATACATAGCAGTCAACGCAGCCAAGGCTGCGGCGCCTGTTCGCGCTCCTCGTCCGCATCGTAATGTAGTGCGTCAAAAGTAAAAATCGTAATGAACTAAAAATTAAAGTAAATGTTGGTTGATATTGCAGTATAATGATAACGGTGTTTTATTTTGCAAAAAGATTGCTTTTTCTTTTATGTTCTACAAAACAAAGTGCCTTAGTTTTTTGGGTTTTTTTCCGGTCCCTCCTGTATCAGGTTTTCGCAGCTAGGCCGCCGCGCAGGCCGGCCGGTCATGTCGTCTGCTTGAGTGGTTCACCTGAAGCATTTCCTTCCTCCGAGACCTGGTGCGCTGTTCTCTTTTCTGTAAAAATCACCGACCGTACAACCGCTGTAGGCCACTCACATGATACGCGTAGCAAATGTTATATATACCATTCCATAACCTACAGCACCAGTTTCTACACTCTTGTGAGTTGTGGCAGCAGTGAAAACCAACGATTGTAGATTACGATCGAGCAATCGGACAACTTTAGTTACACAGATGATATTTACAAAGATTAAAAACATGAGAGCGGATGTCAACAATTAAATGCCAGCCACAACGTTCACTCACGCTGCGCTTACATCTCATTGGTGTGTAAGAAGCCAGAATTTTTACTCGTTTATATTGTTACCGCGAGAGGACGACGACGAGCTACTGTGTGGAGAACTAACAGCGAGCTTCGTCAACCTCTTCGTGCGCCCTATTCAGGAACCACGGAACCTCGTCGTCGGCTTCTCACAATAACAATGTCAACTGCAGCGGCAAGTGCGCTAATATACGACACCACTTGTTGCGTTCGATGACCTGCGCAGCGGAATCTCTGCTCACGGCCCAAATACACAGCTTTCAACAATCCCCATCTCACCGCACTAGCTCACACCCATAACACACCGAATCCGACATCTAATACATAACATCACAACGAACGGAAGCATTTCAAAGAATTTTCCTTGTGACAACAGCGCAAAAGTGGCGACTTCCCGAATCAGACACCGCTCACTTTAAAGCCGCTGAATACGGCGATCAATGTCGGGTTGCCGCTAGCCGGAATAATCGACGCCGCACTGAATTCTATCACCACACAATTAATGATTCATTGTGTGCCGCATGCAAAAGAGTCACTGAACGCCCGAGAGCAGCACTTCGCAATCACAAGTAAGCAGCGCAAGTAAAGAGCGCAGTGTTTTTCAAAGTAGGCATTAGAGTTGGACAGTTTCGGCTTTCTACCTAGTGGTAATTATAAGAAAAATAAAAAAGAAATGAAAAAGAACCAGCCAAGCCGGGAATCGAACCTTGGCCCTTTGTAAAATGAACACACAGGCGCGCGCTTCGTACCACTCAGCCACGACGCGAGGCGGACGGATACATTTTGCTTGTTTTTTGCAGCGGACTACTTTCGTACCTTTGGCAGCGTTGACAGCTATGTATGAAACGGAGTATAGCAGCTAAGACAGCCATATAAAACCGATGGGAAACGCTTTTGACGATAGCAAAAACGTTAATAACAAAATAATGCTAGTCTGTCGACGGGAGATCAGCGGATATATCGACTGCTATAATGAAA
The DNA here is from genome assembly GCF_055824585.1 of Amblyomma mixtum. NCBI lineage: Eukaryota > Metazoa > Arthropoda > Arachnida > Ixodida > Ixodidae > Amblyomma > Amblyomma mixtum. Next base: position 103,041,043 of record NC_143015.1, read on the forward strand.
CGTTACAAAATGTGAAAAAAATGCGTTCATAAGCTCTTTCCCGTTCAGAAATGTTTTTGTCCACTGTGTAGAATTAGTCGCAGCATGCTACAGCATATCTGCTCTGCAAGGCCGCCGAGCGCTCTTTCTCTTTTCTAAACGAAAGTACGAAGTTGACGCGGCTGACGTGAATTCGCAGAAACTGCAGCTCTTATATCAGGATGAAACGGGGGGAAGTTGCTGTGGACGCCAAACTATGCGTTTTCTTGTAACCGACAGCTCGTCCTTTTGTGAGAGGAAGTTGCTTGTCAAGCTTAACCTTTCTGTCGTCCTTTCAGCTGAACACACGAGGACTTACTCAAGTGCGGCGCATTTGGGTCAACCTTTTCCGCGCTCACATAGCGTGACAGCTTGCTGAGAGGCGACAGTGTAGTTTCATAGAAAACTGCCGTTCTTCCTAGGCCCCAACTCAAGCTGCCCAAGTAATCGGCCCAATATCGCAAATGGACGGTGTCACTGTGCTCCTTTGGAGGACCTCCCTTTGCGAATACAATTCAAATATTGGGCCGATTAGCTGTGCAGCTGGGGAATGCGCCCACGAACATTATTGCCTCACCGATATACAAGTGTGAGACCTCTATTAAGGTGGCAGCTTGGGCTTGTTGGTAACACATGTCAGCAAAAATAGCGCAGGAACAGAACAAGGACAAGCAAGGACACACACGAGCGATGTTGGAAAACTGTTGGAAGTTAGCGCTCGTGTGTGTCCTTGCTTGTCCTTGTTCTGTTCCTGCGTTATTTATGTTGACATGTGAGACCTCAGCGGTAGTATTCTGTCACCTTAGTACTAATGCCGCCCACAGCGCTCGACGTGATGCGCGTACAAAATGTAGCGCACTGTGTCGTTCATGACTTGCAACACTCTACACTGCACATCATGGCGTGTTGCGAAGAGGAGTTAATTCTGGTTGGTCGGGGACTATTTTCCTACGCGTTTATTTATTCTCGGCTGTGATTGCCTTGTATAGTAAGCGGTATGTATAGTAGTGCTGCGGGTGAGGTCTTCTTCTATCTACCTCCACCTACAATAAGTACTTGGGGCACTAGTCCAATTTGCGCGCACGCATGTTGCATAACCTTTAAGAATCCTGTAATGTTCGACCCCTATGGCAATTACTTATGTAATAAAATTAATAAGGATAATTGGCAACACGGAAATGAAAAGAGCACTAACTACCTCGTGGTGGATAAGAAAAAATATAGATGCTGTAATGAAAGTCTCCGGACTAAGTTCAGCCATCTGGGGTTCTTTTACATCCACTGACGTCACATAGCCCATGGAAAACCTTTGCATTTCGCCTCCACCGGAATGAGACCGTTTTAGCCGGATTTCCATCCCACAACCTCGCACTTATCCACCGAACGCCGTAATTGCTGAGCCCTTGCGGCAGTTGCGTTCTTATCACCTATTTAACGACTGAACCTTGTCGTAGTTTGTTTGTTCCAAGCGAATGTTTTTGTTTCAAACCGATAGCTCTTGCGTCGAGTGTTTTTTTCTCCTTCGTGGACGTGCTATATTCGTGCTTTGAACGTTCACAACAATTTGTTAGCATATTTGTTTGGCACAAGCCCATGTTACAAGGAGTGACGTCAGTATTTAATCCGAAACATTCTCTCACTATTTGTTACGTTAATAAGGACGCAATTAACTATGAACTATCGGAGCAAGGAAATGACAATAGCTCTGCAGAAAGTCAGTGATTGTCGACAAATCGCGTATGGTTGGTTCATGGAATGAGATGAAACTGATTCATCGAGGACAGTATAACATCGCTGACCGCCAAAGAGTTTTTGTCTCAGTTTTAAATATGTTGAAAACTCTTAAAGGGCAACTTCGCCACTTTTTGAGAATTTCGTGATATTCAAGGATTCAAAATTATAAAGGCTGTAGGAAAACCATGCCAAGTATTTTTGCACTAGCATTCAAAATAGTAACGTAATCGACGATTGAATTTTGCGCTTCCCTCAATGCACCCGAAGAGTGCGGGGATGTTTAATGTGACGTCACGGAAGGTATGATTTCCAATTATCGCTGTCGTCAACCATACCCTGCTTTGCCTCTTTGGACGCTCTAAAACAACCCTCGGAGGGATTTGCCTTCGGTGGCGTTGGTTTTTTCCTTCAAAGCAGGTGTTTGTGCGTTGGAAATGTACCGATACCTTTGATGACGTCATCATGCGCCCCCCACTTGGCATTCTGCGCTACGGAGAAGCTTGAAGGGAGTCGCGATTTTAATCGCCGATTACGTCACTATTTCAAACGCTAGCCCAAAAAGACTTTGCATGCTTTACCTGCAAGTTTCAGCTCGTTGATTTCTAGAACATATCCAGTTTCCTTTTAAGCACACGGTTTGCAATGAGCGCTTCCGGTTAGCGCTTCGTACCGAACTCACGAATTGTCAAGGTTGGCCAATCATAAGTCTGCACACTTATGTTGCCTATAACAGTCGTCGTTAACGAGCTCAGCCAACCAGAGCCGTCGAAGAGCTCAGGCTAACAATCAAATATTTTCAGCAAAACGTTTGCTTGCGGCCCTTAGAGCAATTCTGACGAATGAACAATGCTAGCGTGTAAAGTTAGAGGGCAGAAGCAGATGAGTAAGTGTAGGTTTCGTTGCTTTGTGCGCATCAAAACCTGCTTGATTGTGCAAATGCAGATTTCTCACGTATGCCCTTGCATAAAAAGCCATGATAGCAAAGCTACAATTGTGGTAATTTTCTCTCTTGCACTTTTCCACAGGTTGCACACCTCTCCTTTTAATCCTCGTCATGAGACACACCACAAGATATCCAGGAAAAAAGGATATCATTAAATTTAGTACCAGACTCACAGAGCTTCAGTCCGGAATTCTGAACGCTTCTCGCTCGGAGTCCGGTAAGAAAGAAACAATATTGTATGAAAATTGTGTTTCGGTCGCTTCCTACAAACCATAAAGGCTTCCTCAACATTTAAACAGTTTATTGTAGACTTGTATTGTAGCGCCCATATGTACTCAAAAAGAGGACACTCCGCAATGACCAGAGCAATGTATCCGGAGCTGATTGGTTTATTTTTGTTTTCTAAATGCGCTACTACATAAGCGACTTGTGTGGCCGTGTATAACTCTTGATCTATAAAAGCTTGTTTTATAAGCCATGAAGACGGAATTTAGGTTGTCTTTTCTTTTTCAAGAAAAAAAAACGGCAGCGTACAGACTCGCACTCCGTTCTGCAGCGGGCCAATAGTGTAAATGTAAATGTCTGAAACTAATGCTCGAAGTTGCTTTCTTTTTGCCCGGACATATTTTTAACAACTTCAGATTTTAGTAGCCCCAATACCGGTAGGAATCTGGTGTGTTACTAAATGGGAAAGGGCAGCCTTTGGGACTACGTACTGTAATTAAGCTCACTGTATTGCCTACGACATATTATTCAATATACATGCTTGCGTAATTGGAACTTCTGTAGTTAGAGAACCTGAATTCTGATTTTTTTAATATATTTTTCTCTGTAGCTCACTTGTGCAAGGATCATGTAAAGCTGCTTAAAAAGTGGAAGTACACTTGGAACGAATCTCACGAATACCACGTAACGAAATCCGGCATCAAAGATACCGCACGAATAGGCAAGTACTTTATTGTTCTGGTGCATGTTTCGCTACCTTCTTGTTGCAATAATTGTGTCTTGCTCAAGCTACACTGCTGAAAAAAACTAGAATATAGGCATAACTGCACTGCTGCTCAGAAAAAAGAATTGTGGATGGTTTAAGCCACGGAAGCTATCATTAGTAACACCCTGAGTATAGAATGCAATCTTTTGTCTCCTTTTTTTTTTCTTGTTAGCGCAAATTCTAAATGAGAACCTCGGTAAACTGGCAGCGCACCGTTTATGAAGCTTAGCTAGCTCTTCTAGACACTTGCGGGCTGCCACATGCGGCACACTTTCTTTCTCTTTATTTCAGACTCAGAGTGCACTCCGTTATGTCCTCTGACAGCCTGCCCAGTCCTGCGCCCACGTCATAGATGACACGCTGCAGTCCTTTTCCGCTGACCTTATTTTGTCACTCGCTTTCAGTTCTGCTCTTTTTGCAGCCTTATTTTGTTTGGTTTTCGACGGTTCCTGCCTTACTGCTAGTGTTCTCAGTTTTATGTTTTTTGCCTCACTCTACTCGCATGTCGTCCTTTTAGTTCAATTTTTCATACACACCTGATCCCGTGCTTCAAGCCCGTAAGCCCGGGGTAGTGATACTTCCATATCTGATATGACATTCAATATTCGCACAGAGTCTATACTAAAAGCACTACGCACTTGTAGCAGGATGTTGTTTTTTCTGTAGCATTTATACACTGATCCCAAAGAAGCACCTGGTCAGCAGCTGTATTCTGTCTTCTCACTTATAAAGCCTGCCTTTCAAAGAGCAAGCCTTCTGAAGGAAAATAAGCGTTAAAGGTTCCTTAATAGCACCTGGAGTTAACCTCAAGCACAACTTCAAGCACATGAGAGTCGTTAATTTTCTCGAGGTGCCTTCAACTTTGTGCTCTGGCAAAGTAAATTTTCGTGAACACGGATCTTGAGCCGTAATACTTTTTAACCCAATACTTCGGATATCTGTTCGGAGTTGTCAGGAATCGAGGGAAGCCAGATTTACCTCGAAAACATTGCACCCTATTTGTAAATCATCAGTATTTATGGAACTAATACCTAACTCTGAAAATATTCCAGCGGCAAAAATTCAAGACGCTAAGGGTATCGACGACGAAATATCGCTAAAGCAGATGGAGTCTCATTTTGTTCTAAGCATGACTGCCGACTTTCGAAGTCATCTTCTCGTCTTTACTAGATTTAGGACTTTGCGCCGGTCTCTTTCAGCGCCGCACAAAATGATCGCGTAGTCTTGTTTGATTCACAGTTAGCGCCCCATAGTTTGGTGCATCTCTATAGAAAACAAGCACATACCTTAATTTGGGAATGAATCCCGTGAGCAGTGATTACAAAGGTCGACTTGGCGAAAACACCGGCGGCCACTCCAGAGTTATTGTGTCGCATGAGAACCTGTAAGGCAATTCTTTTTGTACGCAGCCTGCACATTGTTCAGTTGTTATAAATCAATGGAGAGAAAGAAAGCATGAAGAATAACCTCGAATCACGTTTTAAACGCAACCTTTTTTTTTATCTATGTTCGCGCAATCTTATATCAATGCAGAATAACACGTGCAATTGCTGCGTTGTGTTTCTCACAACATTCTTCGTACAAAATCGCTGATTATCCGTGCGTCCGCTACTTACACTTTGTAGCCGCCAGACTTCAGCAAATGTTCCCTAGCCTGCTGCGCGATCGCTTCGAAGAAGACTGGTACACCGTAACAGCGACGACCAAAGTAAGGACGCAAGACACGGCGAAGGCTTTCTTAAAAGAAGTTTTAAAGAAGAAAGGTAAGCACATATGTTCTATTATCTGCTGTGCTCCACCAACAAGGCTCCGTCTCGACTTAGTGGCGCCCCATCCTAACAGCATTGTGGTAAATGTGCACTTACGTGTAATGACATGAACATGTCCCATGAGCCATAACGGAATGCTGACTTGTGACGCTTTACTTGCATCTTCTAAGCTCCGCTGGATTTTGAAGTCTTATAAACTTCGGGAAACTGCCACAAAAAGTTATTATCAAATTTGGTTTTCTGATAGCGATCGGAGGAAAAGGCGTTCGCTTGGCGCCTAAGTTAAACTATGGGGCAAGTAAAAATAAAAAGCACACTCTGAAAAGTGGTTAGTTGGCTGGTTTATAGGGTGTAGCGTCCCAAAGTTACTCAGCACATGAGGGACGCCGTATTGGAGGGCTCCGGGTAATTTCGGCCCCCTGGTGTTCTTTAACGTGCACCCACCGGCATCGCGCAGTGCACGGGACTCTAGCATTTCTCTCCCGCCGAAATGCGACCGCCGAGGCCGTTTTAGTTACCTTAATGGTAGTAATAATAGTAACAAGCGCAAAGGACCCCAGGTGGTCGAAATTTCCGGAGCCCTTCACTACGGCGTCCCTCATAGCCTGAGTTGCTTCGGGACGTTAAACCCCAATAAACCAAACCATTATTGAGCTCAATTGCATTCGTTGGGAGAACGCGCTTCATTTGAATTCAAGATACATAATATCGACTCAGGAGTTGTTTCGTGAGCGAAAGCCGAAAGAGCTGTTCTGACAACGGTCGCTTCAATGTTTTGTAGCGAAAGCTACATTGGCCACGAACTTGCGATTTCGCTGTGGCGGTGCTCCGAGGAGGCACAGAGACCGACCTTGAGCCGTTGCCTAGCAACCGCCGCAGCTGGTGGACGCCCCGCGCTCGCAGCGCCATCTGGCATGACGCAACACCGCGCGCCTCGCCGCCCCCGCTGTTTGGTATGACGTCACACCGCTTGCCTCGTCGTTACGCTCTCTTTCGCTGCGTATATCCTGGCATAGCCGAGATAAGCCACTGCCAATTTTTTTTCGCAGTCGTGAAGACCGGTAAAACTAAATGCCATTTGAAGATATTGAATAAAAGCAATCTCTTAGTGCGACCTATTTCAGAAGCTGGCAGCAAAATTTGGGAGCCAGATGTGAAGTATCTTGACGTATGGCTGAAAAATAATTCAGAATAAATCACTGAGGTTTATGTCCTCGAAGTACAGTTGCCACCAAAAGTGTAACAACCTGATGCGTTAGGGAAGAGATCGCAACTCTGTTTTTTTTCTGGCGAAAAGGTGCTAGAATGAAACTCCTATTCCATCTTTTTCATTATAGCTGAAATAATAATAATAATATAAGAACGACTACTGAAAAGCACACATCAGCCATTTCAGCCGAGCTAACTACAAGAAATACGTCAAGCCACACTGCGCATAGTGGCATATTAAAACGCTTTTAGGCCTTACTTGCCCAATTGAGCGAAACCCCTTCTGTAGATGTGTGATAACACTCGATAATACCCATACAAGATAGCGTCCTCATGCAGACAGTCGGCTCATCCGAATGCAGCCTGATGCGGCAGCTATTTGGGGGGGGGCGGGGTATTGTAGCAAGGGCCACTGTAGGGTGGTGACTGAGTTCACGACGTTAGCGCGGCGTCGCGCCGAAGGCTTCAAAGAGCCATGGAGAGGTAAATCTTCTTTTTCTGAAGACAGTTGAGAGAATTCACTACTAAGGCAGTTGTGTATTCTCCCAACGCTGACACCATTCAGGTTTTGTCGCACCGAGAATAGAGAAGCTGAAGTTTTGCAATATTTTATCTGGCGTTTCGTTGCTTGTCTTTTCACTGTTTTCATTTTGGTCGTGTGATCTAGCCCACTCTTGTATCAACCTCAAGGAGGCCTATATTTTGTATTAAATAACGCCGAATGGGCAATCAGGAAATATGACAGTTTCAGCGTCAACTGTAAGTGAGAAAGGAATGCGGGAGAATGTGAAAATAGAATATTTCGAGGATTCAGTTGCGACTTCATATAACTATAAATATGACACTTAGAAGGTACTGTCACCCCTTAGTGACATGAACTGTTGAAAACTATAGCATATGAATCGACGGTAATGAGGCCTATAACAACAGGTCACTGGTCCTCATGTTGTGTGATGACGTAAATTCATACCGACCACAGCTAGGAGGTAATGGACTAAGAGATAATATGCACCACAGACAGCACCAGAGAGAGTGATTCATTTGGGCGCATGCGACAGGTTGGCCCTGGGCGCAACGGCTGTACACTGAAATAACGTTCATAAGGATAGGTATTCTGCGGTATTGCGGTTCCCATCGAGGCTCAAAACAAGCCACGTGACCCAAAAACTTCTGAGCAATCCTGTATCGAGGTTACGAGATCAAGTGAGCTTCAGAGGGAGTATTTTCATCTATATTGCAATACAGCTATCGTCATCTCGCCACCAGACAATGTCGAAAACTTGCCGGCGTTTTCTTTTTCGCCATGAAATTTGAACTTCTCGTACAAAATACAGTTCACGGAATTTTCATCATTTCTGCCTTTCTACCCGTTTCAGAGTTCAGGAAATTCGAGAACCTTAATTATCTGCAGCTAAACGATAGCCTGTTGGGGTTCGACAGCATATGCGAAGACCGTCTAAAGGTGAGGAATCGTTCCACTTGTCGGACTCCGTTCTTCATGCTTGCATTACACAAATGGAACACCTGCCAAATTGTCGTTTAATTTGACGTCACATGGCTACATACCTCATTCGCAGGCCACTTTTGGTTAGTTCAACAAAAAGTTTTCTCTGCTGTGTATCAGCATCTCGCTGTCTTTGTAAAGCTTTTACCTTTTATTATTCGGTTTTGAATTTTACACAAAGTATTGCATATAATTTTCGATGCTTACAAGTAGTGGTATCATTTTATTGAGTATTTTAATACAAAGATGAACCAAACTGTAAATGACAGAACGCTGGTATCACGAGGGTAACGACGCAGGCTCCGAATCCTAATGAGGGCGAGTCTATCTGGACGATAATTACGATGCTGCTCATAGCAGCATATTATTTAGCACAGAACTACGTGGGAGTGCATTTATTCGAATTTGACCCTGACGTATTTCCTTCTACCTCTATTATCCTAATGTCGGAGCTAAATCGTAACTCGTATATTTACGATGAGAATGCCAACAAGCGTCACGATGACCGCTACATTTATTGTATTTGTTTATTTTGTGTGTACGTGCCGAATGCAATTTGTTTACCCCAGGGAGGAAGGCCCTCGTTAGGCACCACGCCTTTTGGCCTCCTCCCTGAAGTGTGTGTAGAGACACTTCAAATAAAATACTTTTGAATTCAATCCAATTCAATTTTTTCTAAAATAGCTTCCCAGCTTTAACGAAGCTACACTTGTTATGCCGAGTCTATTCCTATTCTTGCTCAAAGCATATTAACAAGAATTTTTATTAGTTGAGCTCCTACACACAGATCAAGCATCTTAAAAATAAAGTATAAGCTTCGACGTACAGATGAACTTCAGTGAAGCAGCACAAAAAAAAACAACGAACAAGTAGAAGAAGGCCGGCGTGAACGGAAGCGCTTCATGCTCATTCTCCTTGTCCGTTCCTGCAAGACCAACTATCCCAACAGCGAGCGCTATACAAATAAGCGCTGCTCTGAGCTGAGATGCTGCACTGTCCCATTCTTGCGCGGCTGGTGATTCTGAACTCAATACTGCATAATTACTGTCAGCATGACTTGCTACATGTAATATTTTCCCAAGGATTTCTATATTAATTCAATATGTAGCACTTAAAAAGAGAACATGTACTCGAACTTCGCAAAATTTGAAAAATAAAGGTGACCTCCACCACGAAGGAGAGAAGAGAAAATAAACATTTATTGCGTAAAAGTAGACCGAAGCGTATTGTGAGTGGGATCCTCTGTCCAGGACTCCAGTATCGTCCACCGACGCTTTGGCGATGGCGACTAGCGATAAAACTTACGTCATAATTTTGCGCTACTTTAAATTCAATTCAATTCGTTTATTTTCCAGAGCGGTACAAATACAAACTCTGATTGGTCCTCTGGAGTTAAGATATCATGTTTTATTAGAGCAGTGCCTGCTGCAAATTAATTAAGTTGTTTTACTAAAGTATAGTCTCATTGAGCCATGAAATCTGCGAATTGGATAAATCCGACTTATATTAAGCATGCAGGCATGAACATGTGCAATACTCATATTTCATATATGAGGCTTCATATTGTCACGTTGTAGTGACGGCAGTCCAGCGGTCAGGAAGACACCAGAAATACTTGGAAACGAAGCTCTTTATTTGGGCTGACTTGCGCCCGCAAAAGAACTGACTCACTCGGTGGCGGCGTAAGCAACAAGCGTGCTCGTCAATCGTCGAACTACGAATGCCCGCCGCTCGCGGCATCGCTCAATTTAAAGCCGGCAAAGAAACTTCCAGATAGCAGGACAAGATCATCTACAGTAATCTGGAAAAACCTAGATGCAGCATTTCATGGCTGCGATCAATCGAGATTAGACTGGTCGCTTCTCGCGTCACGAACAAAAATGATAACAACCCTTTCCTGCAGCCTTGAGCGTGAACGAACAAACACTACAATGATACGTGGCATTACCCCCCTTCCAAAGAAGCATCGTCTCGATGCTTTAAAATTAAATTAAACACCGAAAATGCTTCGAGTCCTTTAGCGTTCCTAATAAGGTGTAAGGGCAGCGGTAAAAGCTTCAAGTCTGGTCGTGTCGTCGTCGTCGTCGGTGTTGTCGTCGGTGTGGTCGTATTTGTCGTCGTCGTAGGGATCGTCGTCGTCGTAGGGGTCGTCGTCGTCGTAGGGGTCGTCGTCGTCGTAGGGGTCGTCGTCGTCGTAGGGGTCGTCGTCGTCGTAGGGGTCGTCGTCGTCGTAGGGGTCGTCGTCGTAGGGGTCGTCGTCGTCGTAGGGGTCGTCGTCGTCGTAGGGGTCGTCGTCGTCGTAGGGGTCGTCGTTGTCGTAGGGTTCGTCGTTGTCGTAGGGTTCGTCGTCGTCGTAGGGGGCATGGTCTTCTGTTTTCGTCGATGGAGGATCTTAGTTCTTGCGCTCAGAAGCAACCTCACCTCCAGAGGCTGCTTTATTCAGTTTAACCTTCGGGGGCTGGGGAAGCGTCCACGCACTGCGTAGCCTCGGCTAGGAAATACAAAGCGCGGTGACGATGGCGACGGAGAACGCGATAGGCGGCTCGGCGATGAGTATCCTTCCCGACGCAAAAAAATCCTCGATTTCGGCTGGTCGCTGGCCGGGTCGGGGTCGTGGGACGTCGTAAGGGAACCCTCGGATGCCCATTCTCCTGTATGGGCAGTACCGGAGAATGTGACCGGCTTCTCCGCAGTGGAAGCATTGTGGGCGGCGCTGGTCGGGTGTTCTCCACTCGACGCATTTCCTCGGCCGTGTACGACGCTCGTAGGACGGGCGAGTTGGAGCGAGAGGGTGGCGCTCCACCGCAGCTGGCTAAGGGCGATAGGGGCTTGGGTCCCGTCGTCGAGGTACAGGACGGCGCACTGCTGCGGCGTAAGGCATGGCTGGAGGCTCCAGAGGCTGCGTGGTAGGCTGGAGTCAGGTCTTCCGGCGAATAACTCAAAGGGCTGGCGTCACGACTAGCAGGGGTTGTCCGGTACCTGGAAGGCTACCCAGCACCTCCACCAGATGTCACGTTGTAGTGACGGCAGTCCAGCGGTCAGGAAGACACCAGAAATACTTGGAAACGAAGCTCTTTATTTGGGCTGACTTGCGCCCGCAAAAGCACTGACTCACTCGGTGGCGGCGTAAGCAACAAGCGTGCTCGTCAATCGTCGAACTACGAATGCCCGCCGCTCGCGGCATCGCTCAATTTAAAGCCGGCAAAGAAACTTCCAAATAGCAGGACAAGATCATCTACAGTAATCTGGAAAAACCTAGATGCAGCATTTCATGGCTGCGATCAATCGAGATTAGACTGGTCGCTTCTCGCGTCACGAACAAAAATGATAACAGCCCTTTCCTGCAGCCTTGAGCGTGAACGAACAAACACTACAATGATACGTGGCAATATATGAAGCGCTGCATTCGGGTTCCGTCCCAACCTTTCACCGTGTCTTTTGTTTCCACAGAAACAAGGTGTGAACAAGACTGAATCCAAAGAAGAAAAGACGTTTCTAAGTGGCGTCCAAGTCAGGAAAATGGTTGAAGCTTTTTCTAAAAGGATTGGTGTAAATGTTTCAGCAGGTTTGTGCACCAGATTCATTGTGACTTTGTGCGAAACTCGTTTTACTTTGAAAGTAAACCGCTCTACAAGTACAATGCTCATTTACTGATGGCTTTCTACGCTCACTCGCTTATTGTGTGCAACGAAAAAAAATGCGCTGAAATAAAAGTGAACTCTCCAGATGTGCGCACTCCGGACAAGCAATGAATCAGTTCAAACGGCTGCAGGGTAGGTAGTCATTCCGGCAGCAGAAATTATCTGGATCTTGCCTTCATAGTGATGGCCGAAAAATGTATCCTCTTAGAATAGGTTTTTAAGAAACATCTCTGTTTCCTGGAATTCAAACTAGCCGTTGCCACTATTAAGACAGCCCGTGCCTGTCAGTGCATCAGACGAGGGTAACCTGAACATAGGCTTTTCACCCCATCCCTTTCGTTGAAGACTATTCATTTTCAGCAATCAAAACTTAGATGTTCTTTAGTTGTTGTGGACTCTATACAATACACTCCATACTTTTGCAGCCAGTCGAAATCAGCGTTTCACAGTTCTCGGGGGATTATTACAAATTAACATAAAACCCAGTACACATATTTACTCGCAAGGACCAGGAGAAAAAGAAGTGACAAAAAAAATATAGAGTTTTAACGCGTTAAACCGAGTATTACGTGCGAAAGCACTTGGGTTCGAATTAGCTTGACTATTAAACATTGTCTTAGCTTGTCCTTCGAATTCGATTGACTATTGCCTAAACACTGCCTTACATTGTCCTCCAAAACAATTCCTTTTAAACTTCTCTACCACGTGACATTCTCCTAGCCACACCGTTTCCATGTCACTTCATCTCCAAGGTCAAGGGTCAAAGGTCGAGGTTTCAGAGACCCATCGGCTTTTTCAGGATTGCTAGTCAAGTAATGTTTACGCACTAAAAAGGCACAGCGCTGTCTTCTTATATTGGAACAGAGCAGGAAGGATGCAGCTTGAGATAGCATATTCCAGTGATAACATACCATTTTCTTTCCTAGGCGATGTCAAGCTAATGGCGAAGATGTGCTCCTTCGAAGTGGCCCATTACGGATGGTCTCCCTTCTGCTACCTGTTCGACAGGGAGGACCTGGACCTCTTTGAGTACGCCGACGACTTGGACGACTATGAGAAGGACGTCTATGGAAACAAACGAAGCGTCGCCATGGGTTGCGTACTCGTAGAAGAGTTGCTGGATAAGATAAGGTGAGCTGAATAACGAAATACAGGTATTTCGAAGCAGTATCTGAGATCGGCCATTTTGTTTTAAATACTCAGTTCTGAATTATGAAGTCGCTCATGAGGCACTGTTATGAACTAGATATGAAATTGACATTCTGTGTTCAAAAAGACACAGATACTAATGATTTCCACGCACCGATTTTAAGGTGAAGATTTACTATTGACCGGTAGCTACTTCGTATATTGAATGTACCGAGAAAATAAACTGAATATTAAAATTTCGATGAGAGCATAAATTGAAAAAAATCGTCGGAACTTGATGGGGTAGATGAAGCACATTTTGAGAACTTTATCTGTGGTCTGAAATAAACTGCTTTCCTCCTACTACAGTTTGATAGATGAAGGTTTCCACTCCACATTCTTCTTTAGAAAACATATTTTCAAAACTAACAGTTAGCTTAATAATATCAGAAAAGAATGCCTGAAGATCGGGAACTATGTATGAATAATACCTCCCCCTGAGGTTCACTGTTTTTCAGCCAGCAAGTAAGTAATAACAGAAGCATGTGCAGCGAAGAGATATTAAAATGGCAGGGTCCAAGAAAATGATTAGGAGTGCAAGCTCTACTGCGGTACTGTTGCGGTTAACAACGATAATCTTGCATCATTAGAGACAGCAAAAATGCTTGCTTATGGTACTTGCGATATCATGCAAGTTCTTTCCATAGCATGCCCTTTGCTTATTTATTTCACTGCGCTCAGCCCATTAGGGCATTGCAAAGGAAAGTGCGCTACGTGAAAAAACGATGACAGAAAACTGCTAAAATGAAAAGTGCAAATGAGGTGAACAAAATAGTAAATTGGTTACGCCAGGAGACCATGCAACTAATGGTCAAAAGTGCAAACTTGGAGAAAGTTATAAACAAGCCAAATGTGCCTTGTAACAGAGCAGAGCCTAGAAGCAAGCAGCAGACAGCTCGAAAAAAAAAATGAGTAAGAGAAGAATTGAGGCTCACAAAAGCAGCAGACCACCATAGTTCTATCATTCGCCACGAAAACAACAGCAAGAAAGAAAATGAAGTAATTTCGAATGAATTGATTGATAACTGAAGTTAACCGAGAAAAAAAATGACAAGATTCACAAATAAGAAATTTTTGTGATGTCGACAGCGAGTTATTTTCGGCAGATTTAAACAGAATGTGAACATAGAACGATTATATATTTCGAAGAGAGATTGGGAAAGCCGATTCCGACTTGTATATGTACTGGGGATGAATAACTTTTAAAAATGCTTCGTTCAGCATGAAGAAATGCGGAGTTTATACTGATGATCTCTAAGAGCCGAAACGCAGCATACTGTTGTTATTATTCAATTCTTCAGAATGGGATTGTCATGATATATCCCAAAGAATACTCAAAAGCGGAACACATTTCTCCGCTGTGACAACAGTGGTAATTAAAAGTTATCTGCTTATAGTGCTAGCGCAACGGTTTCAGTGATAATTGCTAAGAACGAAACGAGCCACTGAGTTTTGCACACATTTGATTCGGGAGATGAGCGTCTCTTGAGTACGATCCCAGACAGATGCTGCATATTCTAATTAGTGCGAAATAATCATTACTAAAAATAACTTTATGCTGCTAGAAGCAAGGCAAACATTGTGGCGGCTGTGGCCTAGCATGGGATAGCGTTGTTACTTGTATAATCTGCGTGGAAGTTCAAAGAAAGACTGGCAGAAATAAATACGTCTCAATATCTGTAAGAGGGCGCAGATTCAAGACACACTTATTGAGCCGGTATGTATTTTGTCTGTTACTACGAAATACAAGCATGCATTTGCATTTCCTAATGTCCGCTGCCGTTTTACACAGGATAGCCCAATCGCAAGCATGGTTTATATCAGACTGAAATATGGCTACATTAGATTGACCCTTAATTTTGTGGTACATACTACAGACATTTGCAGAAAGCTTAATCGATTAACTTATGTTATTCATAAGTCGTTAAATTAAGCAACAAAACACAAGGGCTCTAGTGCTCAGCCTGCAGGCCCGCTATATTCACCTCGGAAAAAAATGTCCGGGTTACTGCTGTTACAGAGTGTGGACGGTCAGTGAGAAAATAATGCAGGAAGCCAAGAACTTTAGCACTGAATGTAACTCTCTAACAAAAAGCGGTTGTGGAGGAACCTTTTCAAATCCCTTTGAAAAAAAAATTGGCTGTGGCTTGACCAATGGCCATCCCGGGTAGATTTGCGGAAGCAACAGCCGGCACTCGCAGCGGCGGCGGCACCTCTGAGTCACCCACGTAGCGGAGGAGTCGGCGGTGGCCGCAGCGCCGCAGCTGTGCGCCGTGTGACGTCACTCCTCCTGGAGAATGCACTGCTGGCGCAGCGGCGACGGCACCTCTGAGTCACCCGCACAGCGGAGGAGTCTGTGGTGGCTCCGCACTTCTCTGACGTCACTCGCTCCTCGCGCATGCTCAGTTGGGGCTCTCCGGGGCTCCGCGAAATCGCTCATACCTAGCGTTGTGTTGCTTCCGCAACAATAAAGGAATATACAGTCCACACGGGGACCTTTTCGAGAATGTAATGTGATGTATCGTATGTCATCCAGGTCATGAAATCTAGACCAAGAGCTATGTTAGAGTTCGCTTACCCCCTTGATATTGTCTGTGCTGTGTAAAAAAGAAATATGTCTTCCGCTTCTTTCCGCAGGGAAAAAGTTCAAGAGAGAGTCACCGGCGGGCACCACACAAAGAGGCGACTAAGGTCCGCCTTGTACTTCACTCACGCACCAGTTATAAAGAGCCTCATCGCCAAGTTCGGCCTCGGAAGAACCGAGCCACCGCTGAGGGCTGACAACTACTGCCACTACAAGTACTACCGACCGTGGCGATCTTCGCACATGGTTCCCTTTACGGCCAACATTGCCCTGGCGCTGTTCGAATGCGGCCACCAGGGCTACTACGTGCTCCCGCTGCTGAACGAAAAGGCCGTCAGGCTGCCAGGGTGCCGGAACGAGTTCTGTCCAATCAGCGACTTCCTGCGCACAAAGGCGGTACTTTCGTCCCGAAGCTGCGACTTGACGAAGATTTGCAGCAAAGACTGGAATCCGAACGCGGGTCCTGAATAGAGAATGTGTTGAGCCCAGGCAATAGGGAACGTGCTTCTTGCACAGTTATGAAATAAACGAAACAGTCCACCTTGAGATGCACGCAGTTCGTCCTCGCTTTATGTCCTTCATATTACAATACCCTAGCATTTTTTAATTATATTGTTGTCCAAAAAATTTGGCGGACGCTTAAGCTTTGCCTTTAAGAGTGGAACGCGAAAGCATATTCCAGTGCTGCCAAGGAGTCCACGGAACGACATCGCCCATTTGGCGCGATGCCTTGCCCGTTGGACAAATCAAAAATTATTTTTTTTTAGGAAAGGAAATGACGCAGTAACAGAATATAGAGTGAGTTTGTAAAGGACAACCTCTCCCGCTCCGTAACAGTCTCGCTTGTCTTGGCGGACACCCGAAGCACGCATGATACGCAGGCCCCAATTACCGGTCGCCGGTTCCCCGATCATAGGTTGCCGGTTCAAATTCCTGCCACCAGTGATGTTTTAACTTAACGCAGTAAGTTTATGCTGCACGAAACGCTGAATCGTATGACTTCATTCGGACCATTTTGCGGCAAACGGTTGGCATGATACCATTTTTTCCGACGCGTGGTGCTCGCAACTACTACGACGCCGACGGCTTTTCGACCGAACGAGCTGTAAACGCTGTGACGTAAAAGTAAAATACACACATTCAAAAATATCCAGAGGGGCTCACACCATGATTAGGATACTGGACAATGAGTAATTTCAACGCAGCTGCTTGAATGTTTATGTATTTTAATTCTTTTGATACGCCTCCGACCTTCACGACGCCGGCAGAGCGCTTCAGCCTCGGTGGTTCGTGGCGTAGTCTCGGCGGCGACGATGAGTCGCTTCCACGGCAGCTTCTGTAACGATGAACTATGGGAGGCGCCCTAAACCCGAGCGTCTATCACGACACGACCCTGGCAGCTAACACGTGTTATTTATATTTTTCCTTGCACAAATCACCTCCGATTATCTCACAATCGTTCTGTGACACTTTTTACAGGTTTCAAATGGGGGTCGAACTTTTACTCTTTAATCAAATGTGAAGCAGCTTTGTGCGTGTGTTTTCTTTTTATACTGTGAAGGCAGTGACCGTTGTTTTGCATCTGCGAAGAAGATCAAGACATGCGTCGAGAGAGGGCCAGGTGCGGCAGTGTTTTCATTACTCCCTCCCCACAATCGAGCGCATTCTTCACTGTCATGCGCGAGCATCTTCGTCAGTTTTTCCGTCACGTGATCAGGTTACATCACCACCACCACCACCATCGTCGCAGCCACTGAACCTACGAACGTACCAGTAACAGAAGCCGCCGCGGCGGCTCAGTGGCTATGGTGCTCGGCTGCTGGCCCGAAAGACGTGGGTTCGATCCCGGCCGCGGCGGCTGAATTTCTTTGGAGGAGAAATTCGAGGCCCGTGTACTGTGCGATGTCAGTGCACGTTAAAGAACCCCAGGTGGTCGAAATTGCCGGAGCCCTCCACTACGGCGTCTCTCATAGCCTTAGTTGCTTTGGGACGTTAAACCCCATAAACCAAACCAAACCAACCAGTAACAGCTGCCCTTTAAATTGATGGATGGAAAACTTTATTAAGCAAGTGAGTTTGGACCGTACAAGATCTCAGGGCCACCGCACAGCCCTCACATTACGCGCATGTGTCCAGGCCACGTAGGGCCATGGCACTGGCACCCCGTTCACACAGCGAAGTTGCGCGTCCGGGTCCTGCGACGCAAGGAGGGCCTCCCATTCCTCCCATGTACCGATGGCGGGCTGTCCCTGCGGGGGAGGATCGGCAGGGCAGCCGAAGAGGATGTGGTCTAGGGTGGCGTGCGGTTCTCCGCAGAGAGTGCACTCTGGGGAAACATGGCGGAAGTGGGATAGAAGCTGAGGGGTAGGAAGAGTTCGGGTCTGGAGTCGCCTCCAGAGGATTTGTTGGGAGTGGGATAGGCGGGGGTGGGGAGGGGGATAGAGTCCACGGGCAAGGCGTGCTTGTTGAGTTAGTTCTGACAACGTGTGTGCCCGCTCCCTCGAGAAATCCCGGCTGGGGTCGCCATTTGCCCGGCAAATAAGTCCTCGGGCTATGTTATCGGCGGCCTCATTTCCGGGATTGCCAGAGTGAGCCGGCACCCACACGAGCTCAATACGCCTATCGGGATTTAGGGTGCACATTGTCAATATCTGCCACGCGGGGGGATGGACGCGTCCGCGGGCGAAGTTAAGAATGGCTGTTTTGGAATCGCTTAGTATATAAGCCGCATTGGTTTGGGCAATGGCTATTGCTATAGCTGCTTCCTCTGCTTCTTCCGGGGTACAAGGTGGGTCTATGAAATGGGTAAATGGGGGGGCTGCTGGATGATAAGCCACAGCTACTGAACGGTCTGTACCACACGCGGCGTCCACCCAGCGCACATCCTCTAAAGTGCCATATTCTTTATGGAGAGCTTTGGCTCGCGCGACTCGGCGGGATTGATGGTATTCAGGGTGGACATTCTTAGGAAGGGGTTTCAGGATAAGCGCGGAGTGTATGGCGCAAGGGAGAGAGATGAAGTCTGTCGTGTGTGCCGGTATGCGAATTCCCAGAGAATCCAGTATATATCGTCCAGTTTCCGTGCCAGCCAGACGAAGGTACTGTGTGTAGCGATGTGCATCTATAAGTTCTTGTATAGTGTTGTGCATTCCTAATTTTAAGAGTCTGTCCGTGCTAGTGCTCTTTGGTAGGTTTAGCGCTGCTTTGGTAGCCATGCGGATAAGAGCATTGATCTTGTCTTTATCCGAACAGGAGAGGTTTAGGTAAGGAGTGGCGTAAAGAATGCGGCTAAGCACGAACGCATGCAGCACCTTGAGATTATCTGCTTCGTCTAGACCGGCTCGTGAATGTGAAGCCCTTCTAAGAAGATGGATGACGGAGTAGGTGGACTGTTTTAGTGCTTTCAGTGTAAGGTTGTTTTTCCCCGTGTCCTGTAAATGCAGGCCAAGAATGCGGAGGGTAGGTGTTTGCGGTATGGGAGTGTCATGCAGGTAGATAGTGATGGGGGAGGTAGGGACGCGCCGCGGGCGGATTATGAAGAGTGCTGACTTTGTGGGGGAGCATTCAAGCCCAATGTTTGCCGCGTGAGTAGCGATAGTTGTAGCGGCTTCCTGAAGGGTCGATTCTATGTCGCCATCCGAGCCGTATGTGGTCCAAACCGTTATATCATCCGCGTAAAGTGTGTGTCCTAAGTGCGGGATGCGGCTGAGAGCCTTGGCAAGGGGGATGAGGGTGAGGTTGAAGAGGAAGGGAGATAACACCGCCCCTTGCGGGGTACCAATGTTACCAAGCGTGAAGGGGGGGGGGGGGGGGGTCTGTATATCATCTATATGCAGTGAGGCTGTGCGACCGTTTAAGAAGGCCCGGATATAGTTGTAGGTCTTAGGCCCCAACTGCAGCTCTTGGATGCCCTGCAGGATGGCGCTGTGCGTAACTTTGTCGAATGCTTTGGTGAGGTCGACTGCCAGGATTGCTCTGGTGTGATGTAACATGTCATTGAGGATAGCGTGTGAAATCTGCAGTAGGGCGTCCTGTGCCGAGAGGTGGGATCGAAATCCTACCATAGTATGTGGATATAGTCCATGGGATTCCATGTGTTGCGTGAGACGGGTGAGGATGACATGCTCAAACAGTTTGCCCAAGCACGAAGTCAGCGAAATGGGACGGAGGTTTTGGGCGTTAATGGGCTTGTTTGGTTTAGGAATGAAAATTATTTTCCCGTGCTTCCATTCAGCAGGTAGCGCCCCCATTTCCCAGCACTCATTGAAGTAGTCGGTGAGAAGGGAAATTGAACGGTCATCTAGATTTCTGAGCATGACATTTGTGATTTGGTCCTCCCCAGGGGCTGAGTTTCGGAGCTTGATAAGGGCTGCTCTGACTTCAACCTCCATAATGGGGGCGTCGAGGGAGGGTTGATCGGGGCCCACATAATCGGGATATGATACAGCTTGGCCCACAGTGGTATAAGTTGATTGGAGTTGGCGTAACAGTGCTTGATGATTTTGACGACTTTTATGGGTAAGTCTTTTCAGTGTGAGCCGAGTTTGCTTTTTAGCTTGAGTGGGGTCTATTATATGTCGCAAAAGATGCCAGGCCCTGGTGGAGGAGAGATTACCTCGTAATCCGTCACATAATTGGTGCCAGTTAGATTTACTGAGTGCGGCACTGTGTTCTTCTATTTGTTTCTGTAGTTGCGCTAATTTTAGCTTAAGTTTCCGATTTTGCTTCTGGGTTTTCCAGCGTGTGAGGATACTGTTTTGAGCTTGGAGTAGGTGCGCTAAGCGACTGTCTGCAACGGGAGTCTCGGGGGTGGCGTCTAATGTTTGCGTGAATGCCTGGACATCCTGTTTCAGCTCTGTCATCCATGTGTGGAGGTTAAAGGGGGATTCTAATGTTTTGACCTCTCTGTGCTTCCGAAGATTATCCCAGCTGGTAATCCTGACACGGTATTTTTTAGCTTTTTTGGCGAAATCAAGCTGTATAGTTATGATATAATGATCACTGCCCAGGGCCTCATTTGAGTTTGTCCACACCGGTGTGGGAAGGTTGCGACCAGAAGTAAGATCTGGGCTTGTGTCGGCAGTGACACTATTGCCGATTCTTGTAGGTGTGCTCAGATAATTATATATGGACAGGCCGTGCATCTGAACGGTGTTTCGCAATTCCGCTCCTCTCTTGTTAGTGCGTGTGTACCCCCAGTCTGCATGTGCGCAGTTGAAATCCCCTAATATAATGAGGGGGTCCTTTTTTGCAGCGTTGGAGGCGGCTTTAATTAGAAAGATTAAATCTGAGACCGGTTGCCTCGGAAGGAGGTAACAGTTGAGGATGAAGAGGGGTTGAGATCTGTGAGTGGAGGGGATTAATTCTAGGAATGTGTGAGCTACCGACGAGGTTAGTACATGACAAGTGTATGGTACGAAATGTTGGAGACACGTGGTAACCCTGGGGTTTGGAGTGGTGTCGGAGGGTACCAGAGCGTATCCTGGCAGCGATAAATTTGTGCCAGCATTCTGAAGTGCTACTATATCAGGGAGTGTGGAGGAAGCAGAGAGGAGCTGCTGCAGGGGGTCTCGTTTGCGACGAAACCCCCTGCAGTTCCATTGTAGGATGCTTAATTGGAGATTATTGCCCGTCAACTGGGCCATGCTGGAGGGTGGGGGGGGGGGGGGGGGCAGGATGGGAGCAGCTATGGGGTTGCTAGCTGGGATATGTGAAGACATTCCAGCAATTATTTGTGGAATTTGTTGTAGAATAGTAGAGGTTACCTGACTGATGATAGTTTCTGTAAGCTTAGTGATGGCGGCTTCAATGTAATTTTGAGTCTGAGCCAGAATACTGGCTTCGAGCTGTTGGGCAAAGTTTTGTAATTTAGAATCCATGTCTGGAATGTCTTCTGGTCTGCGTTTCTTTTGTGGAGGGGCTGTGGAGGGTTCGGGTGTAGGTGAAGAGGTTTGGGGTGTTGGTGAAGGTGGAGAAACGGTAGGAGGGATGGAATTGATGGCTGCCCTAAGATGCCTTACCTCTTCCCGCAGGAGAGCTATCTCTTCCTCACGCTGTGAGGTTTGGGGTGTACTGGTGGGTTTGGTCCAGGCTCGCTGGTGATCTTGATGAGGCACTAGCGGTGGAAAGTCCTTTGGCGTGGGCACTGGTTGCTTGGGTTTCGGCGCGGTCTGTCTACGAGGTGGAGGGGTCCTGGCTTTGCACAAGCCGGTACCGGTAAGGTAGGAACCACCACAAAGAATGCAGCTTGGCGTGCATGGGGTCTCTTGAGGGGTGTGCTTCTCGCCACATCGCGGGCAGAGTCCAGCCTTCGGGAGAGGGCACACGTCGTACCTGTGTCCAGGCTTCCTGCAGTTTGTGCAGGCATCGGGGCTTCCCTTGTATTTGGTGCAGCGGTGTACCACACACATATATTTAATTGTGTGAGGCACGGGACCTGAGGCAAAAGTTATTAAGATGGACGTTGTTTTACCCATGCGTCGGGCCGCTATAATGTTAGCGTCCGGGTTTCTGTACTGTAAGTCAGTTAGGATTTGTTCTGGTGTCGAGTTCCAGTAGGCCCGGGAAATGACGCCCTTGACTGCCGCTGGAGGGGCCGCGATGTACGCGGCTACCGGGTATTGTAGTCCATCTAAGGTAATTTGCTGAATTTTCACCAATGCCAGAGCTGTTGCATCCGCCACCGTCGCCACTGTGAGGGTGTTGTTAGTTGGGTGGATTCTTAAAGGGACACTGAGGAGAAATTGAAGTTGGCTTGTATCGACAGAATACCAGCTCCTGATTACAAAAACGCCACTCATACTGACAACAAAGCTCTTGTAACGTAGAAAAGAGCAAGAACCAAAATACAGGTATCGCCGCCACAGGCCAAACTCGCAAGTACAAGCGTGATGAGATCATAGAACAAAACAGTGTTGCTAGAACGAATGGTTCTAGCAACACCAGGAACCGAGAAACCATGCATCACTGAGGCGCAGCCAATGCATGCGCAAATCTCCTTGACGTCGCCAGATGGCGCCACGTGCCCGGCTGCTACGCGTGCTCCTGAAGCATCGGGACAAATCAGCGCCTGTTTTCCGGCGGTAGGCGGGCTCCCGGTATTCCGCTAGCGGCAACAAGGTACACGGTATGCTAAAGGTGTCTATTTGCGAGAACTTCGTTGACGACTTCGAGAACGAGATCCATCGTAACGCTGGCAAAACGCCAGTGCGAACGTAATCGAAGCGACTGTAGCGACGGCCGCAATAGCCGATAGATGCCTTCAACGTGCGGCCGGCGGTAGCTTTCTTTTCGGCTGCTGCTAGGCCGCACTGCTGGCAGCCAGAAATCACGGAGTCTGCGTTACGTCATGTGCACGTCATGTTTCACGTCTCTTAGTCCTCTGTCGTCATAGACGAATCCCAAGTTTGAATCAGAGCGGCGGGAAAACCTTTTTTAACTTCGAATCCAAATTTCTTAGAAATAAATGCATCTTTCGCTGCCGGCCAAGTGGCAACAAAGCCATGACATGCCAAACTATCGGATTTTACTATAAAAAAAATATTAATAGTGCTCTCCTCAGTGTCCCTTTAAGTGCAACTCGCCAATCACTGAGCAGCTGAGCGTCGAGTGAAGTGCCTGCAGGATACTGGGAGCTGGGATCTTCTCCAGGGAGAGGCCGCCTCGCGGGCGAAAGACGACTCTGATGGTACCCGCCGGCAGTGCGGCGAGTTGCTTGCTTATCAGAAGTATGCTGCTCCACAGAGCCATTGAATTCCTTTTAAGGCGAAATCCTTTAATGTCTCATCGTTGTAAGCAGCAGTTGTCAACAGAAATGTCACGCTTTTCAGTTGGTCGAAACGGTCGTGACGTCACAGTGCGCCAATTTCAAACGGAGCCAATTGTACTTTGGCTAGTAACCATGCAACCAATTGAAGGGATCATAGAGTGATGCTCCAAGTAAATGGGACTAAGCTTAGTTAATTGCTTAATTACCCCAATCAGCCTAATTAACTTTTCTCGTCCGGTCATATAAATAATTAAAACCGAGTAGGAAATTGGTCGAGCTCGGGAATCGAACCCCGGTCTTCGGAGTGCGAGACGAGCATGCTATCCGCTCCGCCATGCCAGCTCGATGTTTTGGAATGAACAAAGGCGCGTCTAGTGAATAGGGTGTCTTCGCTCACTCCCATCCTCCTCCCTTCCCTTCCGGCGAACTTTAGGTGTCCACCGAGATATGAGAGACAGATACATTTCCTTTCCTCAAAAACCAATTTACCGTCGATCGAGGCGTAGAACCGAATGGGCGACGGCGTTCTATGGACCCCCTGGCAACGTTGCAAGACGCTGTCGCGTTCCACTCTTAGAGGCGAAGCTTAACATCTTCACCACACATCAGTGACCGCACTTTAGGTAAAAAAAGTGCACCCCCCCCCCCCTCTGAATTTTGACGGGTGTACACCGAGATATGTGAGACATTTCCTGCGTAATTTCCTTTCCTCAAATACAATTTTCATTTTCTTCATTACGGGCCATCTTTGTCTTTCTTCTTTCACTCCCACTTCCTCCCTTCCTCTACGGCGAGGTTCAGGTGTCCACCGAGATGACAGAGAATTACTGCGCCATTTCCTTTCCTCAAAAATCTTTGCTTTCAAACGGCAAGGCATCGCGCCGAACGGGTGGTGGCGTTCCGTGGACTCCCTGGCAGCGCTACAACACGCTGTCGCGTTCGACTCCTAAAGGCGAAGCTTAAGCGTCATTAATTATCAGCTAATTAGTATTCAGGCATTAATCAGTAATTAACCATTATTAGTGGTTTGTCATCACTTAGTAATTAGTACTCAATTACATGTGACGCCACCAGTGCCACAGAAGCAGTCAAAGTGGTGCGGAAAACGCTTTCGCCTCTACGCACTTTAGACAGTCAAAGTGCCCCTGATTTTTTTTTACTTGCCAGGCCACCAACTTTTTAAGACGCGACAAAGGCTTTACTGATTAGGAGGAAGAGGGAAAGAACAGCTTAACAAAAGACAGGGTTTGACACTCCTCATCAGGTGGAGACACCCCTTATTTCAAGTGGTATGTGTTACAGTTTCTACAGGTTGGGGTGGCAGTTGTTTAAATACGCGGTATGTATCTGCTACTTTCTAAGATGGAGCGTAGCTATCTATGTCGGCGGTAAAAATAGAAGCTAGCAAAAGAATTGTGCTTAAACGGACACAGAAGAGAAATAGCAAACAGAGCAAGACGGATAGTCTATTTCTCATGAACATTACCGACGTTTTTTCCATCCGGAATTGTGGCTGCGTTGCTGCGAAAATAGCAAATGAAAGCCGAGAAAGCCTTACGACGAATATATCCGCAACTCACTTGACGGCAGTCCCGAATTTCATTTTTCTCTCAACATTTTTGTTATCGTCAGAAACGTTGCCCATTGGTTGTCTTGGCAGTCTTAAAGGTGCACTGAAGAGGAATCTGAACTCGTCTTTTTCCCGCGGGAACTCGATCTACACGTTCTGAGCATTCTTAGAAACTTCTATCTATGGCCCTGTGTGGCCGATTTCCCTAATTAAATCGAATTAACGTCCGGCTCACGCCTTTTTTTTCGAATTCTCCCCCGTACGGCGGGCGGAGTCGACCAACGCATGGAGTGCCTTTCAGCCAGCTCCGTGGAGACTTCGCTTTCGCTTTATTTTGTTTTTTAGGTTTCCGTGAATAAATAGTTTCATTCGAAGATAATATAGCCGCAAAAGAAGCCCGCGGAAATAAAAATACGCGCGGACTATTTGCTTCTACGAACAGCTACGTATTACTCCGCCGTTGGCAGAGCGGCAAGCCGCCACGGGACTGGGTGAAAGTAGAGTGTACTAGAAAGGTCTGAGTGGGCCGAACAACCGGCTCCGCGCTTGCTTGGGGGTGAGGCGCTCCGCGTCGAAAATGCTGCGGTGGCGCTGCGGTCGAAGTGGATTGGGTTGCGCCGGAGCAGACGATGCGTCAGGAATGTTCTCGAGCAGCTAGCGGCGGCGTTTTTTTTTTTTTTTTCGCGTAGCTCGTTCTTTTGTGATCACTCTTTTATCCTGCAGTTACCATCAAAGTGTGTGGCATGCCTAATCGAAGGCATCGTCACCGCTACGCACCTGGATGTCGCACCGCCTACGCGGGCGTCCCAGCCGAGAAGAAGCTGTCGTTGTTCAGCGTCCCGAAAGATGCGGTTCGAAGGAAAGCCTGGGAGCGGAACCCCCATCGCGCTGACAAACCTCTGGATGAGAACTGCGCAGTGTGTGAGCTGCACTTTGAAGAACGGTACATACTTAGTGACTAGTGGCCGGCAAAGAAGTGAGAATTGCGCGCGGAGTGCCCGCGCTCACACCGGAAGCAGTGCCCACGCTTTTTCCCAATAAGCCGAAGTATTTGAGCTCAAAGGCACCTGTGAAACGTGCACTACGCAAGCGGGGCACGTCTACCGTGCTCAAAAGCCCGGGCTGCAAAAGGAAGAAAGCCTGCACCTACGGCCGTGCAGGACAGTGGAAACTACGACGACGAGTCGGGAGAGTGCCTTTACGGGCTGCTTCAGCATGAATCAGTTACACATGCTGACAGCATTCTGCACGTGCTGTCACTGCTCAGGACCAGAACAAAAACAATTAGATGCACAGTCCATGAAGGCGAAGTAAAGTGCAAGGTTGTGAAGTTTTGTATTGTAACACGGCTCCACTTCCTGATTAAGGGCCTAAACAAATCAAATGATGAAAGGCGTCAAAGGATGAAGCACCTAAAAGTGCGCAGGTGCCTATGACGCTGACAAGCAGTACTGCTTGTTGCTTTCGCAAAATAAATGTTGACCTATTTTGCATCAGTTGGCCATACATTTGAGTTGCACTTGCCATCAGTGGTTTAATATACATCATTCCTTTTCAATTATTGACATGTTTCACGGCCTTTTATTACCATAACCAAAAATGTATTCATCCTTACGCAACACTAAGAAACTATTTTGCTTGTACAACGTACAGTACTTTGGCCAGTGTTCAGAGAGAAGTAAATTGAGCGCTGAGTGGTGTTCGAATCCCAGTCTTGCACTCAGCTGTTGCGATTGCGCACGCGGAGGCCCTTTAGCGCTCCGACCTTGTAACATTTCTCTACTTTGCGATTCCAGACTTTCATTTGGAAGCGCGAAATCGCGCCGAACGCATTCCTGCGCTCCGTTTTTGTGCACGTCCATTCATACCGCGAAAATTTATTTCGTTTCCGCGCTGACACCATATTCTTTCGCGATTCCGCTGCCTAATACACATTGTCTGGTTAAGGACTTTTTATTTACCTTTGCATGACGACGGATATTTCATCAGTATTCGAAGAACAAAAGTTTGCTAATGGTAGACTCGGTGTAAGCTGCCAGGCCAGACATACACGCGAACTTGTGGAGTGCGCTGCAGTTGCAACTCGCCTGCCGCGCACACGGAGGGGACGGTCAATTTCTGGTTTTTGTGGAGACAGCGACTACAAGCGTTACAAAATACCTCGGGGACCTATCTTGTGCTGTACTGCGCCAATGACCCCTGTTTGAATAAAAAGAATCAACCCGTACAGACAAGACGCCGCAGAAGGGGCCGCAGCGCACAGCTTGCGCCGCGTCTGCCGGCGCGCCCAGCCAATCCACTGCGATCACAGCGCCCTCTATTCTGTCGACAGCCAGCGCCTCGCTTTGAGCGCCTCGTTCGTCTCACTCAGACCTTTCTAGTACACTCTAGTGAAAGGCACTTCACGCGTTGGTCGACTCCGCCCACCGTACGGGGGAGAATTAAAAAAAAAAGGGCGGGAGCCGGACGTTAATTCGATTTAATTACGGAAATCGGCCACACAGGGCCATAAATCAAAATTTCTAACAATGCTCGGAACGTGCAGATTGAGTTCCCGCGGCAAAAAGACGAGTTCAGATTCCTCTTCACTGCACCTTTAACTGTTCGATGCTACCGATGAAAACACTTTTAAAAATTTTTACTACATATCAGACGAATGAATTTACCTTCAATATTTCCAGAACTGAATTACAAATTTGGGATTTTTAAGTTGTTTCTCCGAGTATGTTGGACATGGACATCGGACATGCGCCAGAAAAAAAAACGAAAATAGCAACCACGACCATCCTCCCCTGTGCCCTCGCAGCGACAGACGATAGGAGGCAGCCTAGCTCTGCATGTCCCCAGTGTACTTGTTCTCAGCAGTCCAGTCTGAAAACACCTTTTCGCTAGTACAAAACAGTCAGTTCTACGACTACTAAGTTATTATAAGCTTCAAAATTTTTGTTTCATGTAACCGGATTTAAAAGGCTCGTATAAGGTGCGTGGCATATGAAGCAATATATTTGAAGCGCGTTAAAAAAAAATTCCATACAGACGCAAGCTTCTCATGTCCCGTGAGCGGGAGTATTTTATTTACAAATATAACGCATACCCAACAATTCTGGACAAAAAAATTTTTGAGTGGGAAACATTTTGTGAGCCCAATTTTTTCGTATAATGTAAGATTTCACTATAACAATCAATATATCCGCCGATCGCCCACAGGCAGTCTTGGATTTTTTTTTCTATTAACGTTTTTGCTATCGCCAAAACCGTTCCCAACTGGTTTTCTATGGGAGTCTTAACTGTTCGATGCGATCGATGCAAACACTTTAAAAGAAAGATTTTGCAGCATGTCAGAAGAGTAGACGATTGCCTTCAATATTTCTGTAAAAGTACCTTACAATCTTGCGATTTTCGAAATTTTTATACGAAATTGCTGGGCATGCGAATCATTACAAGCTTCTGGAGTTCATGTAGTATCCAAAATATCAGGGGGCACTTTGACGATCTGAACTGCTCGAGGCGAAAGCCTTTCCACGCAGCTTGGGCTACTACTGTCTATTGCATTAGCTTGTGATGACTAATTAGCCATGAACCATGACTAACTAGTCATGATTAGTTAATTACTAACTAGTCATGAATGGATAATGATTAACTAGTCGTGACTAATTAGTTGAAGATTAACCTGTCATGACTGTTTAATGACTAACTAGTCATGACTAGTCTTGACTAGTAAGTCATGACTAGTTAGTCATTATTCAATCGTTACTAGTTAGCCATAAACCAGTCATGACTAGTTAGTCGTGACTAATTAGCCATGACTAGTTAGTCAACTATTCTTGACTAACTAGTCATCACTAGTTATCCACGACTAGTTAGCCACGACTAACCAGTCATGGTTAATAATAACTAATCAGCCACACTAACTAGTCATGACTGGCTAATGACTAGTTAGTCATTACCAATCAGTCATGACTATCCATCACTATCCAGCCATGATTAACTACTCATGACTGGTTAATGACTAGTTAGTCAGGACTTTGACTAGTAATACCTAGTTACGACTTTTACTTCAGATGTCACGGATGGACGGACAGAGATGATCATGGCCGCGAGTATGAGCGCTTAAAGGATTTCGCCTTAAAAGCAGAAGCACAGCAAAAAGTGAAGCGACACGGCGACATGTGTAAAGGCTGTCGGTCACGTAGAGTGCGGGACACAGAGGTATACGGCTGCGGAGTCTTCATCAGTTGCTACTCTGCCTTCCCGCAGTCGCTCCGTTCGGCGATGGCATCCCTAAATATTTGGGCAACCAAGTCGTCCCACATGCAGGTGACCTCGCCTCCTCGTTTGAACTGCGAAAGCTTGAGAAAGAATAGCATAATACATTGTATGGTAGAACATTCTGAAAAAAATTAAGTTCAAAGCTTGCAAAACAGTTCTTCGAAAAGCCTTATTCACTGTGCATAGCACCGTCATCGACACAAAGTCACTGCACGTGACTGATTTTGTCTGCTGATTTCGAAACTCACTTAATGCGCTTTGCTTTCATAATTAAGAAGGAAACTGTCTCAAATATGCGCCGCAACTGTAAGTAGGCACAGGCCACTGAGAGCAACTAATTTTTCAATGATGGTAAAACTGTGCACAAAGGCAAATGTTCAGTGTTGTATACACAGCTGGAATAGAAGGCCGCAGTCTTTGTCGAAATTCCAGAGGCACTGACCCGCACTTTCTATGCAATGGCGCGCAATACTTCCTTTATGTGCATATTTTACAGGTGTTCCCGCTGTTTTCCTTATGTTTAATGCGATTTTTATGCATGCTTTTTATACTGCGTGTGCTCTGTCAACTGTAATCGCTTGGAACAGATACACGGGCCACGTCTAACTGTCTCTTTACACTATTAATCAATTCTAGTAGCTGGCCAGGAGTTTCTGTGAAATAAAATAAACTAAACTCAATTTTAGACCACTCGGCGTTTCTTCCCTTTTTCATAAACACTGCTATGGAAAGCACCAAACTGTACTATGCAGCGCACACCAAATCGCGCAATGATATTACAAGGACCTAATTAAAATTTTCTTCTTAACATCGCCATCCTCAGTTCGATAATATGAGTGCTGACCCCTTTCTTCTCGTTCCACTTTTCTGTCATGAGGTGCTGCTTACACCGAAAAACAGCACTTGAAGGGGGCGGTTTTCTTAGACTGCCACCGTAGAAAAAGGCCCGCTAGCGATTCTTCCATCCTTCTCAATTAAGGCATGGGGAAAAGGGTGGCGACAGCAAACATTTGGACGCGCTTGAAGAGAAAATTGCGAGGACACTTTGGCAACTAAAGTGTTGAGAGGCGAAAGCCGAGGACACTATGCCGGGACCGATTTCCGGTGGATGTGACGTCACACCGTTCCCGTGGCTATATCGATACCGAAATTATACATCTTTTGTGGATTGCAAGTGTTAGTAACGTTTAATTACACATTTTTCCATCTAATTTGACACAAATCCGACGTTTTTCCGACCATTCTGTGACAACTTTTACTATGTCGTGACGACTTCCGGTGGATGTGACGTCAGATTTTTTCCGTAACTATATCGACGACCACGCTATTTCGATAAAATTTCGACATTTTTGCCTATAATTAATTAACTAATTAATGTACAGTCATCAAACTTCGCTTTTCTGCTCATTTTTTCCTCCTCTATCAGAAGCAACCATTGGTTTTCTTTCTATTTCAGTTCCCGAGTTACACGCGTGTGACAAGCTTTGTTTAACGGAAGACAGTATGAGCCATTAAAGGCCTTCGTCTTCATACAGTTAAGCATTTCCCTCCTGTACATAAAAGTTAGGGTGCCTTGACGGAGCTTAGAGGGTGAGCCATTGCTGCCCCCTAACAGAATCTCTCGTCTCGCAACTCACCATGCGGTTCAGCGAGGAGAAACAGAAGAAACCCTTGCGGAGCGCGACGTCCCACTTGCTGTGGTCCTCCGCAGCGCTGAACTCGACCACTTGGCCTTGGGCGAATTTCAGGTTTATCGTGTCGACGTCCGTGACACCGTGGAGTCCGGAGCAATCCGTTTCCTGAGGGCCGCCGGTGCCTCTTCGCCAAGACTGCACGGCAATGATGTCGCCGGCGTACCTGACCACTTCGTTCTTGTAGACGTCTGTAAGGGGGCAGGATTAGTCGGCAAGCCACGCAGACAAACACTGCGTTATTTTTATTGCGAAGCAATACTACTTTCACTTTCAGCTCCTCGCGTGGCGAGGCGGCGGTAGCTACCATTGACCTTGAGCGGCGCGCCTAGCGGTGTGACGTCACAGCTGCAAGAGCAGGGCTTCAACTTGTGCCGTCGCGAGGCGAGGCCGCGCGTGGTGGCTGCTGCCTAACTCCTGCGCCCGCCGCGCGCGGCGCGGATTGGATAGGATTGGATTGGACTAGATTAGATTAGATTAGATTAGATTAGATTAGATTAGATTAGATTAGATTAGATTAGATTAGATTAGATTGCATTGGATTGGATTGTATAGCCGATGCATCGCCACAAGTCTAACCACAAGCACCACCACCAGCTACACTACCAGCTGAACCATGGCGTAGCTACAGTATTGCTTTTGCAATTACCGGGCTTAACCAAGCCAAGCCACAGCCATTTTTGTGGTGTGATGGCTATGCCGGTATCGCAGAGTGGGGTAACCGAGAACTTCAGCATTTACCCCATTTATCATGCGAATGTTATCTAGGCGGGCCGATTAGTGGCCGCTTTCAGTAACATCACCAGGAATTCGGAAGAGTGCTCGAGTTCACTTGTTTTGCCACCTTGTGACGTCATGATCTTGAGCGTTCAGTAAGTCGTTAACGCAGCCGATGGAAAAAAAATGATATCTAGTCGTCACACGTGTGTAACGCGAGTGTGAAGTACAGCTACTTGTGAAGCTCAAAACGCCGTACGTGTCCTTAAATCCCCTCAATAAACTTTACTGAGTCTTAAAGAACCCCGGCCGGTCGAAATTCTCCGGAGCCCTTCACTACGGCGTCCCTCATAGCCTGAGTTGCTTTGGAAAATCAAACCCAAATAACCCAAGCTTTACGCTGCGTCTTATCGTGACGCCATCTGTGCATGGCAGCACGAACAGCGCAACCACTGTCTAGCACCGCTGCGCACAGAGGACGCCACTAATCAGCTAAGCTGCGAGTGGAGCTGAGTCGTTTTCTAGTCGTTTATCCCTGGTGTTATACCCACTTCGCAGAACCAGGAAAGATGCCATTGACAGCTGTCGCTATTTATTTATTTATTTATTACAGTACCCACAGCGCCGTGAGGCATTACAGTGGGGGGGAAGACGACTCAAACACAGTCGAAAAAGCAGGAAATGCAGATAAAAAGAAGATAGGCAAGCAACTGAATTTACAATCAAACAAGCAGACAGGTAACACTTTCACAATCATTGAAGAAACAATGGCTCAATTACAATGCATATTTCGCAGTGAGGAAAAAAAAACATCAGTGGAGGTAATGGTAGCAATATCATGGGGGAGTTTATTCTATTCTCGAATTGTTTGGGGGAAGAAGGACATCTTAAAGAAGTTCGTTTTACACCTGATCTCTTTAATTTTAAAGGCATGATCAAGACGCGGTGAGACATAATCGGGATGTCGCAAATAATGCTCCCTGTTAATACCAGTCTTATTGTGAAATAAATAATTGTGAAATTAAATAAATGCAAGGCTGTAGCGAGCCTTTACTGTGAGGACCTTTTCGCCACTGCAGAGTTGGTTAGGCTACTTGGCAACGGCTACAGTGCTGTGAACATGCCAGTTTTTGCCAAAATTCTTACTGACTTCAACTAAAAGGCATCGAGCAATTAAAAGCTACGTCCCTCTTTTTCAGCCCTTAGAAGCCTAACTATTGGTGTTATAAATTCTTCAAATTAGTATTTTTGTCACCAAATCGGCTCTTTATTTTCGTCTCTTCCATTGGCTCCCGTACTTTAAGTTTCAGCATTTCAAAACGCATTCGACGAGGCACGGAGGTGCAGGTGCTATGGAAGTGTGCGAACCCTAGAACCCTAAATCTTGTGAACAATTCATTAAGTTATATCTATGATTAGTTACCGCTGGAAAACTCATTAGTGGTTTGCGAATTTCAGCGACAGCTGGGGTGGTGCGAAATGCACATGCTAGAGGGTGTTTTGTAATTTTGTTTGCGGTATAGCTTATTAGCCTTCGGTGGAGGGAAGGGTGGTACACTCTAAACAGGAATACACCTATACGGGAGAGTAGAAATGGAGTAAGTTGTCCTCTAGCGAACTCCCTTTGTATAAAAGAGAGTGCGCTAGAGAAGAGATCAAAAATTGAAAATTTAAAATTGGTTTTTGCAGGAAAGAAAATGGCGCAACATGTCTCACATATCGCTGGACGCCTGAACCACGCCGTAAAGGAAGGAATAAAAGAGAGAATGAAAGACGGAAGGAAGAAATAGGTTCCGTAGTGGAGGGCTTCGGAATAACTTCGCCCACCTGGGGATCTTTACCGTGCACTGACGTCGAACAGTACACTGGCGCCTTTTGCGTTTCGCCTCCATCGAAAAGCAGCTGCCACGGCCGGGTTCGAACCCGGGAAATCCGGCTCAGTAGCCGAACGCCCAATCACTCAGCCACTGCGGACTGGGGACAAATTACTACTCCCTTTTACTCTTTCCTGTTTAGAGTGTAGTATATCATGTAAGCGTGCGGCACGCACGGTCGCTCTTTAATGCATATAATGGGGGTGTGCTACGTGACAGATGAAATCAGAGAAACGAGTGAGTGAGCCCTCCACTACGGCGTCCCTCATAGCCAGAGTCGCTTTGGGACGTTAAATACCACTAAATCAATCTTTAGTGCCTCTACCGATTTTTGTGTGTGTGTGTGTGGCCTAGTATTCAATCTCCCCCAAACCTAGCTCTGATAGCACAAGCCGCATGTCCAAATGTAAGCAACCCTCAGATACTTCACCTTCTTGGGGACAAAGTGGTGCTTCAAGCTGCTGTCATGAATGACAGGGAAGGAGAGGACAGAGTGTGGCATCCGTGAATATTACACACATGGCGTTCGCGTTAGGCATACCTTTCGTCCAGTACGGCGGCTTCGCAATGGCCAGGAAGGTTTTCCCTCCTTTGCTTTTAAAAGTGTCAATCCTCGGCTTCTGGGCCTTCTTGATTACTTTCTTACGAAGCAGTAGGCTGAGTTCTGTGTTTCTAAGCTGTGGGGAGCGCAGCCATGGCGGCAGGTAGCTCTGGTAGACGTGGGCCGACTGCACGCGTAAGTGGTGTGCTGAAAACAAACAAACAAAAAGAAATGATAATCACGCTGAGGGCTGAGTGCCACTTCTAAAGAAATACGCTTTCATACACATGCCCATACAAACGCCATACACATGTACCACACACCAGTCAGCCATAAGACATGCAGCTGCTTTGGGGGTGGCTTTGGAAACTCACAAAGAAAGGACAGCTTGCGATTAGTTTTTTTTTTATGTCATGCCTTGCCTTGTTCTGCCGCAGGTCTTTGCACGAGGTCAGCTTAAGGCTTCTCTGTTCTAACATTAGGCATAATATTTTCCTTAGAGGATCCTTTACTATTACAGGACCACGTCACTATCGACTGCAATAAAAGTGAATTTGCAAATAGGTGTCTTCTATTCTGCCGCACCTAACTCAGCTTTTCTTTTATTGTCGATTATACACAGCTTCAGTGCAAAGACTCATTTTCTCTTCCGCCTCAGATTAAAAAGACAGTGTATTCTTAGGAATAGCGCTCAACAGTGCCAACCGCTGTGAAGCTCAGAATAGCGCGTATTATTCACTGCACACTATTAAGCGGCTTGGTGCGAAACGACGTTTCCAAAAGCCTCAGAAAGCTTGCGATCTAGCTATTGCAATGAGCACAATTATCTGACCCAAATATCTTCTCTACTTCAGGTTTACGTCGAATATTGAAGCAGGCAAAACTGGAGAAGAATTTCCTTCTCGCTTTATGCCCATTTACCGAAGAATGAGCTGCTTCAGAAACTTGCGTGATTTATTTCAACCTTTAACATGGTGTGGGCTTGTGAATGTCATTGTCCCTGTCCTTTAAAATTCCCTGAATAGAATAGGCCACAACTTTGGTTAATTGAACGACCTGTGAGTCCACAGTGCGCGGTTTTGAGCACTCCCCGGAATGCACGAAAGAGAGCAGCGCAGCATCGTCTGCTAGCGCTGCTCGTTGGAGCGCCGAGAGGGCGCGCATGTAGCTGCCGCGAGGGCCCGCAGCGCCATATGTCGGTGTGCTAGAAAACTGCTGTAACACAGAGTTCACGAAACAAACAAATCTACAATATTTTTCGACACACTGAGAAGAGTAATGACACGGCTGTGTCACATGACTGCATTCCAGGCAAACGTACCTATTGCTTCGGCTGTTCTGTGGGGAAAGCTTATACACAGGAAGAGTTGTCCATTTGTGTATCCGCTGTCCGGATATCCATAACCTTCCTTCACGTCCAACGGAAATTTAGGCACGCTATGCTGGAGCCAGACTGAGCCCTTTGCATTTGCGGTCATCAGGATCCCTGAAAAAAAAATAAAACTCATGTTTGCAAACTTGGTCACCGGCAAGTTGGCAAATCATAGAGGCGCGCGCGTTGACATTTCGGAATAAGCATGAGAACAGCCAAATGTTACATGCTGAGATGCATGCGACACGATCGCTCCCATTTAAGTGCTTATTATGAGGAAAATATGCAGCGGCTTATATATTAAGACGTATGGGGAAAAAATCTCCTACACGACGATCAATTTTTTTGCAGTACAAGGTAGAGAGAGGGTGGGCAGATGGTTCTTGATGGTCACAAAGTGAACAAGAGAGGGAAAGCCTCAGAATGCTTGTCAACGTTTCGACAACAGGGCTTGTCTTCGTGTGTGCAAAGTGCTAATCATTGGCGTGGTTTAAATATGGTCATCCCTTTGAGGAGGAAGGCCCAGTGAGGGGGGGGGGGGGCGGTTTTAAGTGGAAAGGGTGTTAAGGTGGGGAGGCTGAATCTTGTCTAGGCATGATGGCTGCTAAAGCTGATTAACCAGCTAATCGTCTTTAACAGCCATCATGCCTGGACAACATTCAGCCTCCCCAACCAGATGACCATTTTAGCAGCCATCATGCCTGAAAAGATTGACCCTCCCCATCCCAGCACCCTTCCCACTTCACACCCTCCTCCCTCTCAACGGGCCTTCCTCCTCGGAGTGAAGGCACAGTTTAAACCCCCCTCCCCCAATGATTAGCGCTTTGCCCAGACGAAGCCTTGTCGAAACTTTGGCAAGTACCCTGAGGCTTTCCCCTCTCTTGTTCACTTTGTAATTTTTTGCAGTGTTTAAATTTATTTTGAAAAGAATCGTTTTTACAGAAATATTTTGCATTTTTTCTGCCACAATCATCCGTCAGGATCCATGCACTGTTTAACTTTCCTCGTCGGGGACAGAGAGGACACTCTAACACATGAAGCTATAAAATGCTCGAAACCTACTTCCACGACGAATAGAAAAAAGACTTAATCCAGCCTCATTTCGGCCTGAGAACAGCCAGATTTTCTTTTGAATAAATTACATTGATTGATTGATCGATTGATCGATTGATCGATTGATCGATTGATCGATTGATCGATTGATCGATTGATCGATTGATTGATTGATTGATTGATTGATTGATTGATTGATTGATTGATTGATTGATTGATTGATTGATTGAAGCTGGCTACGTGGATATAGTAAAGGAGCGATTCAGCTTACCTTTCGCATGACCTTTGTTCGTTCCTCCAAATTCTGGGGGTGGTTGGTAGTTGTACAAAGCGTAAGCAACACCCTGAAATGAATAAAAAGGCGGCTGATAACTTGACCGCAATTACTTAGTTCATGGCACTAAGCACTTTTTTGCATGTTTAAAGCAGCAGCTTAAAGATGCTTTCAGTGTTATCGAATTTATCTATCTGTTGAATTTCTTCTTGCTGAATTGTTTGAGTTGATGGCCGCGGCGAAAGCATGAACAGTTTCAAACAGTTGAGTGACTGTCGACAAGCGGCGTCGGAAACCATCTTGTCTGTGATGAAAAGCGGAATGGTTATTTTCTAAAAACTCCGTCAAGTATTTAGCTACTATATGTTCAAGCAATTTTCACGACGTTTACATAATAATGATGGGACGATAATTTCTGATAAATTAACGTTTATGCATTATTTTTGCTATGCCGGTAAGGTTTGGTTTCGTTTATGGGGTTTAACGTCCCAAAGCGACTGAGGCTATGAGAGACGCCGTAGTGGAGGGCTTCGGAAATCTCGACCACCTGGGGTTCTTTAACTTGCACTGACATCGCACAGTACACGGGCCTCCAGAATACCGATAAGGAGCTGTTCACGTTTTACCTTTTCGCATGCTGCACAAAAATAGCGTTGCATGCACAAAGTGTTATCAAATTCAGTTTTTAATTTACGAGACACGTGCTAACGCACTGTTCAAGTTAGGAGTTGAAGAGACGAGCAATTACCTTAACTTTCTCAGCAAAGCAGAGTTTGTCTTGACGTTCAGGTTTTCTTTACACTTTTCTATTGATGTTTTCTATTGATTTGTTTTCGAGGCATTCAAAACTACCCTTCAGATTCAGAAGCGATGTCGAAGGGCCGGGAGGATTGGGCGAGGGGGGCTGGGAGGGGATAGAATTGGGGTTGCTCAAGAAAACCTATCGGCCACTTCTCCTGCTGCGTTCTAAAGTTACGCAATGCAATTTGAATAGCGCATTATTATTTTCTATCGCATTATAGCTTTCAAAGCGGGAGGGCGGTATGATAAATGTAAGACACTTTGCCATTGTCCCCAAGTTCTGCAACAAATTACAGGCGCGGACAGCAGTAAACGTAGACCGCTGTGCTGTCCCAACTGCTTTCTCACCTGCCCTAGCTAAGGTCAGGAGCCACAGTGCGTTGATATATCGCAGCACTGTATCTATCTCACATGCACACACCCCAAGCTCCTCTAAGCAGCGTGGTTAGCGTGCTGCAGAGCACTCCAATCGCTCCTTCCGCTCACTCCTGTACAGTGGTGAGCAGCCTTGTCTAGAGCGCTTGAGCAGTGCGCACTTGGTAACAAAAACCGAAATTAGAGAGCAGCCCCTCATTACAGGGCAAAGTTTTCGCGCCTGCTTTGTTTACGAGGCTATCTGGCGCTACTTCCGTGCAAGCGTTGCAGCTGGACCCTAGAGGCTGCCACAAAATCTGGATTTGTTTGCAAGGAAGTGCACCGCCCGAGCGCTCTAGACAAGGCTGCTCACCACTGTACATACGTTAGAATGCCTGAGGGACTGCAGCGAGGTTGTGTGTATCCCACGCACCATACCATCAGAGATAATTTAGCAAAAATTCACACTCTCGTAGTCGAGAATATACATCCAAGCATGAAGTGCACTACTGGAAAGGTGTACCGTAATCTCGGACGGCTGTTATATAC
The DNA here is from genome assembly GCF_055824585.1 of Amblyomma mixtum. Lineage (NCBI taxonomy): Eukaryota > Metazoa > Arthropoda > Arachnida > Ixodida > Ixodidae > Amblyomma > Amblyomma mixtum. The sequence continues at coordinate 103,079,457 of NC_143015.1, forward strand.
TGATAGCCGCACGCGCGTCTTCAGGTGTGTACCTCATTCGCCACTTTTCGTTCCTTTAGATTTCTTCACGAGTGACAGCGCGCCGGGCTTTCTTTGCCACTTTTTGTGTATGGCGACCAGCGCTCGTCACGTACAGAAGAACAGGGTGTGGTGCCAGCACGTGCTACACAGAACGCTGAGACATTCAGCACGGTTGGACGCCGCCGCCACCGCTCCCGCCCATCACCACGTCGAAGAAGAGAGATTTAGAGCTGGTTACTGGCTGTGCCGATAAATGGCTCCACGGGGCCTGTGTTCTAGGGTTCGCGTGCATGGCGAAATGAAGGCAACTCACGCGGCGCTGTCGCCTAGTTAGCCTAGCTTATCAAGTGCTATAATCGGATACAGCAACGCAGCGGCTTTCCCCGTCAAGGGACCCCCTTCCAGCCAATGGCGCCGGCCGATTTTTACGACAATGCTAGCGTGACAATGCAGGGAGCGGCGCCACAGTGGATAGAGGGGTCTATCCCTGACCATAGAGGGATAGGGATTATCCCCTTTCATCTACCACTCCGTTTTTTTCACACTAGCAGGGTCATGAGAATCGGCCGACGCCATTGGCTGGAAATGGGTCCTCTGACGGGAAAAAGCCCCAGGCTGACTGAAAACTCTGCCAAAGTTCGTTTAGGTTCGCCTCCGTGTTATCCTGGTGACCCGCGGCGCGCCGACAACGGGAGCTAAAAGCATTTCATGCTTAATGATAATTCATGAGTACGTACTTTATTCTTCTCCCCAAGGATGGGCGCCAAAGTCTGGCTGACCGGATTGCCCTCATCTTCGTCGATGCTCTGCTTTAAGAGGGTCCAGAGTCCTGATTTAATTGAGTTAGAGTCAACATAGGCCATTTCACTTCCCACCGGAGTAAAACTGTTGCCATCGCGGTCGCTCCCCTTGGGCAGCTTGTAGACGATGAACCTGCCAGTCAACAAAAGCAGCATTAGAGCAAGTATTAGTACACGCTTGTTGCATTACATGTCCATTAAAAAGCATCCGGCGTGATGAATTAGTCGCTTTGAAATCTAACACGTCCGTGGCGGCTGGGTATCTATAACGGTGAAGCTCAAGAGACGCCTGTGTATTTGCTGTGCGATGCCGGTACACATTAAATAAGCCTAGGTAATGCAAAATAAACCGGCGACCTCCACTACGGCGTGCTTCATAGCCCTAGATGCCACACTCATCTTGAGCCTGCACTCTAATCAACCGTTCAAAGCTCCATTAGCTCTCCGCTGGTTTAACTTCGCTCTGACGAGCCGCTATCTTGAACACAGCATAATCACAAAGTGAACACGAGAAGGAAAACCTCAGGGTGCGCCAACGTTTCGACAAGAGGATTTGTTTTCGTCTGTGCGCCCATACGAAGATAAGTCGTCTTGTCGAAACGTTGCCAAGCACCCTTAGGCAATCCCTCCCTTGTTCACTTCGTGATTATCAAGTACCATCGGACCAACCTCTCTTTACCATATGGACAGTATAAACAAAGTGTTTACATTTCCTTTGAGTTAGTATGTGCTTTATCTGTTACCACCTTGCCCTAGTTCTTTTTTTGGGCATACAGCGAGTATACATACCCACACTGCAACACTCTAAAGTGGCTTAAGGTATTTTCAACAAATAAATTGTAGTGCTGTACAGTGTTTCATTATCTACCGCCTACTACTGCCTAAGACCTGACATACATAGACAGGCTTTCAGGTTTGCTTGTAATAGCTGAAGCAGCAGAATGGGCTCCCCGCTTTATTAATTACTTTATCAAGCTATAGCCAATTACTCGCCATTTCCAGGTAGAAGCCGGGAAGCACCTGTTTACTCCATGACTACCGTACAGAATAGCTAAACAGCTTATAGATTCTGCCCACCGCTGGATTGATGGAGTTCTACGGTTCCTCCTGCACCGTCTGGCCCATCTGAATCGAATTGTCACTGCTAATTAGCCCACAGCGGGCGTTCTCTGCTGCGAAGTAAGCATTACGCGTACGACGCCAACAACGCTATAAACCCTGAATAATATTACGAGGGTGCTTAAAAGTGATATTTTGGGGAGGTGTTCTTCCTGGGCAGACATCTTTCTACATCTTCCTCCCCTCTCCCAAAAGTGGGCAGGGGATTTTTACACCTCTCAACTTTGCCACTGGGAACCATGGCATATGGCAAGTGCATACATCAGAACAACAAAAGTCTTTTTTTTTTCCACAAAGTGAATTCTCATGCTGACGTATTCAGAGTCGCTTCTACCGCTATTACCGAGCACACAAATCCCGTATACTTGCATGGTCTGCGGTTAAGAGGATTCGCGCGTAATTGAGGAACGGATATACTTCCAAGGCAAGGAAATAAGTGTTGTACGCCTGCATAGCCGGCTTGAAACTTGAGAACGCATGCGCGCGGACTTTCACCTCAGTGGCTGAGTTGTTACGGCGCTCGGCTGCTGGCCCAAGAGACGCGGGTTCGATTCCGGCCACGGCGCCTGAATTTGGGTGGAGACGAAATTCTAGAGGCCAGTGTACTGTTCGATGTCGGTGCACGTTAAGTAACCCCAGGTGGTCGAAATTTCCGGAGCCCTTCACTACGGCGTCCCTCATAGCCAGAGTCGCTTTCGTACGTTAAACTTTCATAAACCGTAAACTATTTTGCTCATTTATACTGATTCTGTGATATTTCGGTGTGGTCTCGTACCCTTTCACTTTTTTTTTTGGTGCGAAAACACTGCTTCACTAGCAAGGCTGAAAAACACGGGATATGTGTGAACCTCAACCTTTGACCTTGACCCTTGACTGTGACCTTTGACCCTTTACCTTGATCTTGCATGCTGTTCCCTTTGAGGCGGTGTTGCCTCAAGCGCTTTCGCTCATGCTTAGCTTAACTTCGTTAACACCCTACCCATTTTCTTTTCTTTCTACGAGTGGGAGAACAAGACTTTACTTTAATCAAAATTCGGTTTTTAGTTTACTAACGGTCCCTCTGTCCCGTACCCCCGTCCACCCATTTAGGTCCGCTTTGTGTCTCCTACAATACCACGACCATGACAGAACCAAGCTCAAGACCAATTCGTCTCTAGTACCTATCAAAAAGCCGGAAGCCGTCACTCAGTTTACAGCCACAGAGCTCGCTGTGTATTTGTTTGCACCAACGAGGTCTAATCATAAGCGGGCTGTTCAAGCCCATTTTCACCGTCTTGATTTTGAAACAATTGTGATTAGTTAAAAGATTGAACACAAGCGTTGTAAAGGGCAATATATTTTTTTTTTGTAACATGCGGTACCACGAAAAGTTCGCATAGTCCTCCAACAGCTGGAAAACTCGGAATAAAACGGCGCCGTGCGTGCCTTAAACTTTACAGGCATATTCATTATTCATCATCAAATATAAATCAACGCGTACATTTCCGCAGCCCTTCACTACGGCGTCCCTCATAGCCCGAGTTGCTTTGGGACGTTAAACCCCATAAACCAACCAACCAGAACTTATCTTACTGCGCTGAGTGATTCAGCTGTCAAGAAAAACGTTCTGGTTGGTTGGTTTATTGGGTTTCACGTCCCAAAGCAACTCAGGCTATGAAGGACGCCGTAGTGAATGTCTCCGGAAATTTCGACCACCTGGGGCTCTTTAACGTGCATTGACATCGCACAGTACACGGGCCTCTAGAATTTCGCCTTCATCGAAATTCAGCCGCCGCGGCCGGGATCGAACCAGCGTCTTTCGGGCCAGCAGCCGAGCGCCGTAACCACTGAGCCACCGCGGCGGGGCGCGACTTGTTCTATATACACCATATTAGCTGTCTGTTTCACATAAACACCAGCTTTTTAGTTTTGTAGCTTAAAAATAGATGGTCGAGCGATACTGAATATTATACTTTTTTATATTATATAAAAAAGTCAAGCTTTCATACTACATCGTTAGCACTAACCTCAGCTGCGTGTGCGACGAAGACTTTGTTCTTTTTTCTGGTATTGTTTCGTTGTCTGCACACGAACATCTTTTCTTTTTCTTTTGAAGCAAGCGTTCTCTTTTGTGCAGATGGTACCATCTGGAAATCCTACTACATCTAACATAAACCATACGAAATAACATGTTTTTTTCTGCTGACCAATGCTCGACCACTGTGGCTGGAGACCTTAACAATATATGTCCTCGTTTTTTGTCAATCCAGAATGGCAAGGCATAAATACACTTCAATAAATTTTGAATACTCTCAGAAGGCCAGCTGAACATACACCTGCCTTCTGAGAGGAATTGCTGCAGTTGCTATTGGGATTTCATGGGGGTTTAAGTTGGAGAGATTGTCTGCCGCGTGTCATGGCTCAAAACTTTTTGCGTTTACAGACGCGTCTGCCTAGCTTTTATTTCAGACTATAAATTATTTCTTGACATTTTTTTTCTGTTCATCAGAGCTCTACCACAATGGGCGAGGACCTTGACATTCAATGCATGGGGACGTTTTCCATCAACCTCGTGTGACAGAACACAGTGATCTGCAATGATTTTGTTTATATAATAAATTCTGCAAGGCAGATACGTCTGTTTTCTGGCTGTGTTCTTTTAGTTTTTATGGGCACTACCTCGCGAAAACCCTACTCGGGACTAGTGCTTGTCAGCTGTAAACGGTCGGACGCCTTGTTCCTGACCTTTTAAGGCGGAGGCCTTTATAGGCTCACGGCTCGCCAGCGTGTCTGTGCGCGCGAACTTGTCAATCAAACATGTGACGTCACAAGTCGACGTGGCTAATGAATTAATAATTAATGAATTAATCAATCCATTAATGGCTTAATAATACCATTGCTAGTGAATTAATAATTAACTGTACACTGATGCAGTATATGGTAACTCAAAATCGGTTATAACGAACACATCGGTTATAACGAAGGTATAGTAAGTCGGAACTCGAAGTCGGCCGTAGAACACGGGCATTTTATTACACGCGGTCACGTGACATCCTCCGTGCGCGCTCAGGGCATGCACGTAAAATCGAATTGGGTCTCAAGAAAAGACGCAGGAACTGTCGCATTTCTCTACGGACCCATATACCACGGCATGAGAGAAGCATTGAAGTGGCTGTAAGAAGGAGAGTGAAAGAGGCACCGTAGTTAACGCCACAGCATTAATAAAGAGCAGTGGAATAGCGGAACTTCACCTTGACCTTGCGCGAGGTGACCGTGAGGTGTGTGCTTCCGACAGCTTTAAAATAAACATGACCATAAAAGATGACTGCATCTTGATTGCGTCAGCCGCTCGCAACACCATTGAGGTTGAAAAATGAAAGGCTGAAATGTAAGTTTCACAAATGTAATTTCATGTACGCTTTTACTGACGTCAGCATATAAAAAAGCAGTTATCAATAATGAAAAAGCGTATTGCGTGAAATTAGGTAGTTTGTAACCTTTTTTTACCGGTCCGCAACACCAACCTGTTAGAACAGTATCCTCGTTCTCACGCCGTATCTCCACTGCGAGCAAACTACGCTTACTGCGTGAGCCTACAAGGTTTATAAATCGAGGAAAAACGTTGAAATCTGCAAAGTTCAAACGCGAGAATTTTATGGCAGTGGTATCTTGAGACAAATAAAAATCTTCGTGCACCATTCACTTAGCAGAAACCCAAAGCACAGTGAATCGCAGCGACGAATTGGTTGTAAGGCAATCGTGAGGCGATGTCATCATCGTTGTGAGGCGACGATGACGTTGAATCATCGACAACGCGCTTTATAAAAATTTTTAAATCAACCACTAAATGAAAGCACCCACCTAAGGTAAGCACAAACCCAATTTCTGAAATCTCTTCTCAGTATGCATGGATCGGGAAAAAGCAGGCTTCGCACAAAAACAAAGGACCTTATATTATAATGTGTACTGTTTTCTGCCGGTAATCTTTTTTTACACTTATATCTTTTTATACTTGTGTTATAGTATTGTAAGTGGGCGAGCTTGGAAGCGCATGCCGAAACGGATCACCGACGTGCCCTGAGGAGGGCGCGGGAAGGGGCGCCCGTAAAGCGACAGTACACGTTGCTGGCGGGAGTCAAACTGGCTCCTCTCCTTGAAAAGCGAGGGAGCGTTTATTTCCCTTTCCCTTCTTCCCCGTGCAGCTGGGTGCCGCGGAGACGGCGCCTGCGGTGTACTTCGCGTCCGCTGACTTGGGGAATCGTCACAACTTGTTCTAATTTTTTTCTCATATTCAACACACTTGATCCAATACTGTTTACTTGTCGCATTCTATGATCTCAACAATTTCTATTAATGAATGTATTGCGAATTGCCAATCTGGGGGTTTTACTCCCCGAAGCGACACATGAGCTATAATGGACGCCTTTGTGGAGGGTTCGGGGTTAATTTAGACCACTTGGGATTCTTTACCGCACACTGACATCGCACAGCACACGCGCGAGTTTGTGCATTTCGCCTCAATCGAAATGCGGTCGCCGCGGCCGACATTCAATTTCGCGACCTTGAATACGGAATGAGTGAATCATCTTCCATACTTGTACATATACAATACTTGCACTTAAAGGGAAGCTGGAATGCTGTTCTGAGAAGCCAAGTTTGATGACTGCAGGTTAATTAGTCAGTTAATTATAGACAAAAATGTAGAAATTACGTCCAAATAGCGCGGATGGCGATATAGCCACGGAAACGGCGTGACGTCACATCCACCGGAAGTCGTCACGGCATAGTGAAAATGATCACAGAATGGACGGAAAAACGTCAGATTTGTGTCAAATTAGACGGATAAATGTGTAATTAAGCATAATTAACACTTAAGATCCCCGAAAGATGTACAATTTTGTTATCGATATAGCCACGGGAACGGTGTGAAGTCACATCCACGGAAGTCGTCACGGCATAGTGTCCTCGGCTCTCACCTCTCAACACTTTAGTTGACAAAGCGTCCTCGCAAATTTTTTTCCATTAGCATTTAAAATGGTAAACTAGGTAATCGCATAGATAAAAACTGCGGTGATGTTCAGGCTTCTCCTCACTCCTTTGGGGAATGTGGGGAAACTCGCAGTGACGTCATTATCGCCGAAATTTAAGATGTCCGCTGCCTTCGCTTGCATACTGCTGTGCGTCATCCGATGCCGCCTAACAACGTTTCGTGAGCTTCACCTTCGATGGCGTTGGTTTTCTTCCATGAAACAACTGTTTTTTTTCGCTCGACGCCACTGTATTCGGCGATTACGCCACCATTTCGAGTGGTAGCAGAAGATGATTTCGCACGCTTTACCTGCATGTTCCACACATTCGGCCCTTTTAAACTCATCGAATTCTAAAACCACTTCGGTTGCCCTTTACCAATACGAGGTCCCCGTGAGCAATACCTTTCCTTTAAAGTCTTTCCATCGATCGCATCTAACAGTTAAGGCTGCCGTAAAAAACCAATGAGGAACGCTTTTGACGACAGCAATAACGTTAATAGAGAAAAAATATGCGAGTCTACCGACGGATGATGTGGGGATATATTGATTGTTACAGTGAATTATTACAATACGTGAAAAGAAAAAAACTGCGTTCATAAACGGTTTCCTGCTCAAAAATGCTATCGCTCAGAATTGTTGGGCATGAGTTCGTTCTATCGCTCGTTTTCAGATGCGTCACTTATTAGGATAAACATCTCCATGCAAATTTATCATTTTCTCGCATCGCTGTAGTTGCACCACGCACGTTCTTGTGCCTTTTATTTTTGGCAACATGCGTAATCAACTGATCCTCCGCGTGTGGCTTTTTTTAACAGAAAGGTGTGGCACTTAGGTTTCTTCCCGCGGCACTTAAACAAGTCCAATGCAGAAGCCTTGCAGTGAAGTTCTATGTTTTATTGCGTTAGCAATAAGAGCGACATTCTTCCGGAATGGCGAATCAAAAGTGTGAAGCCGCACCACTAACACCTTACCACCAACCCTCCCACCCATACAACCCTCCGCGCACTTCGATCCACCCTGCTGCATACACCCACCTCCACCCTACCATCCACTTCCGCACTCTAAATCGACCACCCACCCACCCATCTCCTCAACCCGGAAGGACTTCACTCTAAGCAGAAAAGAGGAAAAAGAGATTTAGGTGTCTTATGGAGTAAAAGAAGTAGGCTGTCCTATAGCGCCCTCTCTTTCATAAAAGGGAGTTCAAACAAGCAATCGGAACGCGAACAAAGTCAAACTGGAGTGTATAGCCTCAATACCGCCAACGCCGATCTCTCGTATGGCATCGTATGATTGCCAGCGAGTCCTCTTTTTTTTTTTTACTCCGCCATGCACAACCCGACTCCGTTATAGCTTTTCCTTCGAAGTCGTGTGCTTGGTAAACCTAACGTTCATTGCAGTTCAGGTGGAAGGCCTTTGATTAAGATGCGTTGAATACCTCTTTAAAAAATATTGTCCGATTTGTTTGCTTCGACGCTCGAACGGGTTTACCCGTTTAACATCGGCCAAGTTTTAACTGCCAAACAACGAACAGCGTCCACAGCAACATGACCAGCCGTCGTCGCAATATGATTTCAACTTCTCTCTCCGAGGTTGCTGACGGCCTCGAGTACCTCAACATATACATTGGAATGCTTTCTTGTACGTGAGCCTCTAGAAGAGAAAATGCATGGATCTGACATGAAGCCTTATTTATGCTCGTGAGTTATTTCAGTGTTTATGAATTTTAGACTAGTGGCCTGTAATTTTGTGTGGTTGGTAAATTGGAAATTAGGAAAAATGTAATTATGCTGCATAAAGCAATTTTAAGACAAATACTTGTCCGGAATATAAAAATGATTTTTTTTTCTGTGAATTTCGTCGATTAAACACCTGTGTCAGAAACCGTGCGACCCACAACGTCATTAATTTTCTGCTAGAGGTACTCTGTATCAAGTGCAACAAGACTGCAACAAATGCAACCGTGTCCCTTCGTCTTAATAAAGCATCTTCTTTGCGACCTAAGCCATGCACAACGAATAAACGCCCTGTGATACTCACCAGTCGACGTCCTTTCCCGTAGGATTTTTACAAGAAATACGAGTTTCGTAATAAGCCACGGCTGAGTGCAGGCTGACCAAAAGCCCAGCTAACAGTACCGCACTAGAAGTCGCCATTCCTTCGACTCTAGCCGAGAAGGCAGCGTCCCTTTGCAGCTTCTGCACAACAGACCTCGCGATTCGCTAAAATAAATCGGTGAAACACCGCTTAACGCTGGCTCCTATTCCTAGTCGTCGGGGCCATTGTGCGGTGCTCGCTGATCGCCAGCGTCGCGTCATGCCACTGACCTTTCGCGCCTCCTGAAGCACACAATGCTCGCGCCGAAGGCACAAAACAAGTCATCTCGAATGTTCCAACAATATCTGGTCAGTGTTCCATTGTCCTAAGGCCGCTATATTTTTCAGGACAGCTTTCCAAAAAGTCGGGCAAGCCTATTTTGACACCAGAGAGAGAGAAAAAACAGAAGAATGAAAAGTTAGGGCGGTTAACTATAGTGACGTCCAGATTGCTGCCTTGCAAGTGGCAAAGAGAACAAAGCGAGAGAATGAAAGGACAGAGAGGAATGGGAGGTCAGTTCTGCAAGTGTGCATAGGCCATTTTTATGAGGTACGCTGGACGCACACTGAAAGTTTGTAGCCTTGAACTCAACCCTGAGTTCTTTAAGAACTTCTGTAGCTCTTTCACAGCTTTTCGGTGAGACTAAGGTTTAGTCCAAAACCCCAGAATCTTGGCTTCTGTAAGGGTACGATGATCCAAGCGGCAGCTAGTTGCAGCGAAGAGGACACTCTCAAGCTCTAACCGAGGGCTGCATGCCCAACAGAATCGCACCCGCAGTTCTCACAAGCTGGAGAGTCTGCCATTGCGATTAGGTGCGACTAAGCACCTTTAAGCTCCACCCCGAGTCACAGGCGACACAAGAGCGTAGCATCTCAGCGGGAGAGGCTCGACGGTACCTAGACCATGACGCTAAAGTGACGTTTCGGGCAAGCACTCGCAGGTGTCTTGCAGTGTCGGCTCTTGTCAGTAGTATCCGGGTAATTTTGGCACTACCGTAGCCCGAACGAGCTGCATTGCCACAGAAAAGGACTTAAGTTTAAAGGAACGAAAAAGGGCACGTCGACAATTCTAAGAACATGTCGAGTGGGGCAGCAGTGGCCATATGGGTAAGGTATAGGTCCGTGGGAGCCGGTTTACTCATAAAGCGGTGGGGTACGTCGGACCAGTTGCTTTTTCAAGGTTCGTTGCAAGACATCCCAAAACAATGTTGCGTCCTTACAGTTGGTGAAGTAATATCCAATTGTTTACGCAATATCACAGAGGCGGCAGTTCACAGACGACTCAAAAATGCTCTTTTTCTTAAGTCTTCAGGGGCAATATTTCCGTATGTAGCTTGTAGAAGAAAGAAACATTTAAAGGCGAAAGCTTTTAATGGCTCATACTGTCGTCAGTTAACAAAGTCTGTCATTCGCGTTTAACTCGGGAACTAATATATATAGAAGCCCAAAAGTGGCTGCTTCAGATAGAAGAGTAAAAAAATTAACACAGAAGCCAAGTTCGATCACTGTACATTAATTAATTATAGGCAAAAATGTCGAAATTGCATCGAAATAGCGCGGACGTCAACATAGCCACGGGAACGGTGTGACGTCACACCCACCGTAGTCGTCACGGCGTATTGAAAATTATCACAGAATGGTCGGGAAAACGACGGATTTGTGTCAAATTAGGTGAAAAAATGTGTAATAAAGCTCAATTAACAATTCAGATCCCCGCAATATGTATAATTTAGGTATCGATAAAGCCATGGGAACGGTGTGACGTCACATCCTCCGGAAGGCGTCATGGCATAGTGTGCTCGGCTTTCGCCTCTCAAAACTTTCGTTGCCAAAGCGTCCTCGCAATTTTTCTGCGTAACGGGGTCCTTAACGCTGTCGCGTTAAGAAATGACGCAATTGTTAAAATTTCTTTAAGAGTGAGGGAGGGCCGACAAAGTGAATGGGGGGAGGACCACATTTTACGAAGTGAGGGAGGGCCAAAAATTTATTGGTGAGGGTAATACGTGGCATATGTGGCCCGGGAGCAGCGTTCCTTTCTCCTCCGATTCGAGTTCCCAGCCTGCTTGGTATACGTACATATTCTGATAGCGTGAACACTGTAGCTCGTGTCTTCGCGTACTAAAATGTGCTGAACGCCATGTTACGTGAATGGTGTTCACGCTGTGATCAGGGAGTGCAACGGTGTAAGTTTGGTTTCTTGGTTTATCGGGTTTTAACGTCCCAAAGCAACTCCGGCCATGAGGGACGCCGTAGTGATGGGCTCCGGAAATTTTCACCACCTGGGGTTCTTTAACGCGCACTGCCATCGCACAGTACACGGGCCTCCAGAATTCCACCTTCATCGAAATTCGGCCGCCGCAGCCGGATTCGAACCCGCGTCTGTCGGGTCAGCAGCCGAGCGCCGTAACCACTGAGGCACCGCGGCGGGGCGCAACGGTGTAAGAATATGTCGGGAATAGTGATAAGGCTATATCCCTCAGTGCGAGCATTTTTTTTTTGTTATGCCGTGAACCCCTAAGAAGGAAACACGCTTAGCGGCTGGGATTGCATGAAATCTGTCTGTCGAGACGGCGCGCACTCGCCAGCGCTTTCCTTGTTGCTTTTTTTTTGTGAGAACACTAGATACCTGCAAAACCGTTAGCGATCTTCGAACACCACCGTCACCATGGTGGTAAAAAAACAAAAAAAAAACGAAATAGGCACAAACAAATCGCCCCAACTTTTCAGCGCTAAAAAACTTTTATTCACCATCCACGGACCAGGCGGTCGAGTCACACTTAAAAGGAAGACCTAAAATAATGAGTCACTTGCGGCTGTCTTGTCATCGACCGATGACTGACTGCTCCCGGAGACAGTTGCGCCAATTTTGATTAGTTGCTCCCACGGGAAGAGAACCTGCACTTCGATCTGATGGAGTCATTTTCCATTTTTGGACGGCCCCTGCAGAGTTTGGGAGAGAGCATGCAATTATATTAATACAACATCACATACTTTCAAACACAGCTCTTCCCAAAACTAGAAGCTGTCGGTAGGGCACCGTGCAGGTGACTGGGAGGACAGCAATTAAAGCGCATGCAAGAGAGTTTCTGTTGAAGCAAACGCCTGTGCAGTTAGCCCCGAGATGAAGCTTGGTCGCTATAGCAAATTCTCGGCAGTTTCAAGTTGGCTTCGCCGTGACTTGTTCACTGTCGCCACGCAATGCACACAAGACAGCTGAAAGTGGGCCACCGGTTGGCCAGCCACGACACAGATTAGACTCGCGCTGCCGCTGGGAACGTCTAACTCTGGACCTGAGATGCAAACTTGTACGTACACTCGCTCATGCATCCAACGAATTCCACGCCGGTGCAGACTTATTTGCCGGCTGGCAAGCTGTGCGTCACGCGCAGGAACGAGGGCTGCAGTCTAGCTCTTCCTGTACAATTACGCTAGAAAACGATTTAAGCGTGCAACGTTCGCCGAGGCGTATACGTCAGCCACCGCCTGTAGTGGCCACGACTTTAATCGTGAAGACTGAATTCTTTTTTGTTCTAAGCGCAGGGGACACGCCAAACGAAACGTAAGCAGTGGGGTGCCACGTACACAAGCGTATAGCTGCAGCGTATAAGACGGCGCGCTATCATATCAAACATTGCAACTGAAAGTTGGTAGGGGTTTAACGTATTCAAGCTGAGTAGACATGTGAAAGCAGGTGTTCATTCTTGAATTTGAAGGGACACCTGAGCTCTGCCTTAAGGATATGACGTGATAGCTGCAGTGGGTTAACGTCCGTAAATGCAGAATTGGTCATTCTCGAATTAATATATATAGATAGGGGCGATGCGCCACTGCACTTGCAGGGGGTTGTTTCTATCACAGACACCGGTAGAGGTTGTGTGACCCATATTGGTCTTCCCGAGCAACCCCTCGCGCAGCTGATGCGACGCTCCTCTGAACTTACGCGAGCTACTACCCGAGCAACTCTGGTATTGCCCTCGGGGCAACTCTCGTTGCTAGGCGACGGCAGAAGACCGAAAGCGAACGGTGACAAGATTCCTGGTCGATGTTTGTGAGCGCATGAGTGCTCTCGCACTAGTATGATTCACTCCCCAGATCTGTAAAAGTTAAGGCCCGTTTGCCCCAGTCGGACGCACTCACCTTCATCTGGACTTTTCTCGGTCCCTTGGGCCCCTTGGACGGAGCTGTAGTCGTCCCTGGCGCGCTCGAGTGCAAGTCCGGCCGGGATGTCGGGGCTTTCTTCGGTGCCGTCGAACCAGCACCTTTTGCTTGGGGGGCATTCCCCAGATCCTCCAAAGCTGAGCGACCCGTGCCGGCGTCAGACTTCTGTTGCGAGTGCTTGCTGGCCTTCGACATGGAGGCTTCCATGTTGGCAATCTGCTTCACAAATCGGTCTTTTTGGGACCTAGTGCACGGTGGTGAATACAGGTCGCCCGATCCTGTCGCCGCCGTCCGAGGAGTAGTGGCGTTTGCAGAGGTCTTGCTTGTGTTCGTAGGCGGCTTGCTTTTTCCTACTGCTTCCGCTGTCGCTGTGGCCATCTTGCCCTTGCCGCCGTTTGTTTTCTTCATACCTGTACGAAGCGTGAAGACCGAAGGCTCACGGGGGCGTAGCAGTTCACGAGGAGCTTACGCTGCAAGGCTGCTTCGCGAGCAACCTGTCGTGATCAATCTTTACTTTAACTGCCACCTGCCATGGTGCACAGGTGGCTCACATTTTGATTGTCAGGTTCTGATGTCTCCACAAGGTTACGAGCCCTAGGTGTCCCACCTGGCTCCTATGTTGCTACCCTGGGCATTTTTCGTGCATTTTTCGCTCCTGGTGAATGACGCCGACGATGACGCCGGATTTTCTGCGACACGAGCTCCTTAACGCTGACGCATTCACACGGGATCTGAGCAAGACCATTATCATCATCATCAGCCTTACTACGCCCACTGCAGGTCAAAGGCCTCTTCCATGTCTCTCCAATTAACCCTGTCCTTCGCCAGTTGCGGCCACCGCATTCCCGAAAATTTCTTACTCTCATCTGCCTTCCTAACTTTCTGCCGCCCCCTGCTACGCTTGCCTTTTCTTGGAATCCACTCCGTTACCCTTAAGGACCAGCGGTTATCTTGCCTTCGCATTGCACGCCCTGCCCAAGCCCACTTCTTCCTCTTGATTTCAACTAGGATGTCATTAACGCGCGTTTGTTCCCTCACCCACTCTCTTAAGCGAGAAATTTGCAAACGACAATGGTCCCCCCCCCCCCCCCCTCCTGCTTTTTTATGACGAAGACAGCTTGAAAATCGCATTCTGCAAAGGAGCATCCTATAGAGGTATGGTCCATAACACACTTGCTTTTCGTCCTTTATAGTCTCTCCAATTCAAGGTCTGAAACCGTACATTAGCTACTGCTTAGAAAATATGGCAGAAATTGGTATCGCGAGTAGGCTTTCCATGATTTTTTTCAGGTTGTTATTATCAGTTGAAACAGTCCCCGTGAGCAATCAATTTTCTGCGTGCCATAAAATAGAATTTTTTTATTTAAAAATGTCTGGTGGTTTAGCGTTGCCTAGGAAAGAAATATTGTGCGAAAGTACATTTTTTTTTGTTTGCAGGTGGACACCACTGCCACGTACATGACTGCGCGATTGAGGTGTCCAGTGAGCCGGGGTGCCAGTTTTGCGCGTCTTCAGCTTTCTCATCGTCAATGCCAATTTGCGCAATGCACGCCGGCGGCCTATGCTCCTGTGCCGCTTTTCTGGAGCAATGTTGTGACGCCAACGCGTATTGCTCGAGTGCTGTGTTTCTGCCACAACGTTGTCGACGCCAACGCACGCTGCGCACATCTTTCTGTCGCAGCTGCAACATAGAGCAAGGCGTGAACATTAGTTTGATAATATTATTAATTGATGAAGAAGCCGATGTCCAATGCACCGCTCAAGAGTGTTGCAGTTTAACACGATGGTGGAAAACGTTTATTCGCTCTATTTACAGTGGTTTTTGCGGCTTCAGATGGAGTCGTCCATCTTCTCTTCAGGGTCGGTTCCCCTAGTCCAGGGCTCCGCTGAGGATAGCTGCCCTGCGTGCACGCCTTACTAGTCCTTGTTGGACTTTCAGGATGTGGCTGGCAAGCATCCTCTCCCACTGTTCGGCACTCGGGTTTTCTATTAAGGCCAGCTCGTGTATTTTCTGGCAAGCCCATGTGGTATGGTATAGGGTTGGTTTGTCTCCACACCACGGGCACTCGCTCTCGTACTGCGTAGGGTAGGCACGAGAATGTTCCCGTTCGTAACTGTCGCCATGCTACGGCGTCTTCTTTATTTAGTTGTTTGTGCGGGAGCGGGTATTTTTGTCTGATCCTTCTGTAGTAGTTTAGCATCTCTGTATAGCTTTGGGCTACCGGCGCGGGTTCCTCAGTGGGGTCGGGATTGTTGGATGCTCGGTTTGTTGCGTACCCTCGAGCTACCCTATCCGCCTCCTGACTTCCCGTAATATCGGTATGTCCCGGCACCCAAATTATCGTGTGTTTGACCTGGTTGTTTTCGGTTCTGCCACTTGAGTAGATTGTTGATGGAGTTTAACACAAGGGGCATGTGATCGACTGCGGCGATAGCTCTCGTGCAGTGACCAGCGAAGCTCACCAGTTCGCGCCGCCGCGGGTTCGAAATCCAGTCCCGGAAATATTTACTTATTTATTGATTGTCCAAGGTCACCCTCAAGGTCAATCATCACACAAACGGGTGAGCGTGTTTGGGCTCGAGAAGTAGTGCTCTTGAACTAAAATCCCCAGAGAAGCAACCTACGAGTGCCTCCTAGGTGGCCCACGTAGTTGGAAGGTGTCGCCTAGTCATGTGACCTTGTGGCGTCGTAGCAACCTGCTGGTTATTGCAGGTGGCCGCGGCAGGTTGCCCGGGAAGAGCAACCCGGGTCGCACGCCCCACCGATGGGAGCACCTGCCATCGCAGGGCGGTGGCGCATCACTTAAATGCGGCACGACTGTGCCAGGAGGGGTATGAGGACTCCTATGCATCTATGAATGTAAAGTAGAGAACAACCAATTCTGCATATATGGTCATTAACCTATAAACGATACTGCGTCACACTCTTAAGGCGGAGCGTACGTGTCCCGTGTATTTTTTTTTCATTTCTCGCTGCTAATCGCAATCGGTTGGAATGCGCTTCTGTTGGCGTTCCGCCCATCTTTTAGTTGGTATATCTGCAGTTTTAACGCGACAGCGTCATAGGCCCTGTTGTCCAGAAAATCCGGCATCGACGTTGTCGGCGTTGTGAGCGAGAAATCATGATCGTGACTCTGGCAGGCGGTGCTAGAGAGCAATCCAGGAGTCAGGTGGGCCACCTAGGTCACGTGAATTTGTGACGTCATCCCAACCTGCCTACCGGATAGCGGGCAAACTGCCCATCCTGACAGGTGACAAATTAATGATTGATCGCTCGGGAAGAGCGACCTGTGCCGCACTAGGTCCGCCGCTGGGAGCACCTGCCATCACAGGGAGGGCAGTGACGCAACGCTTAACCGCTGCTCCACTGCGCCAAGAAGGGTATGAGGACTCCCAGGGATCTATGGATGTAAAGTAGAGAATGACCAACAGCATATATGGGAATTAACCCAGTACGCCATCGCATATATGTACTCTTAAAGCGGAGCTTAGGTGTCCCCGTAAATATTTTTATTGCACGTGCGTTTCAAAATTTTAAGGCGTAAATTCGCACCGTCATTGCTGTCCAGAGCCGAAGCGTTCACTACCAGTGGAATGCAGTGACCGTAGGGTCCCGTCTTTCTGCTCGTGTGACCGTTAATGAAGCACCATGCCAACATACTGTGTGCTTCGCTGCACAAGAGGATACAAAGGAAACAAGGAAAAAAGGCACTTCTTGGCTTCATGTGATCAGGAACTCCGTGTTGCGTGCATTGAATCGCGCTATTTCTCGACTAGGCTCTGATACTCAGGACGTCCTGAAAACGAAGTTCGAGAGGGGCAATGCTACTTTCGAACGTAATATGTAAAATTTGATTCAAGCTATGCATGAGTGCCCAGAGCTAGCTTTTCGAAAGCAGCGGTCTCACACATGCAGTATATTTTAAACCATTTTGTGCAAAAGACTAGACTAAATGTGTTGCTTTGCGTGTTAGAAGTAAGTCCACATTCCATAACAATTAAACGCTGCGCGTTCTGCCGCCACAAGTTCGGAATGATTGTCTACAAGCTTTAACTTCACACTTGCTTAGCTTTTGAGAACTAATAAGTCGCGCCGACGGCTAGATATCAATTCACGTACACATCGGTGCGTTAGACGAATGAATGTTTCCGAGAAGCCGCCCTGTATACCCACCACATCGCAGCTTTCGCCGTCGCCTCATTCCCTCAAACATCTTACCCTGAGCTTCTCTGCTTTCAATTATACACCTCGGTCACCTTCTCACTCCTGACAAGGCGGGTGAGGCCCTTATCTGAGTTGTTGGGAGCCTCGAGATCCTTGCCGAGCCAAGGATGGCCGCTGAGGTTACCCAACCTTTAAAGTTTCTGTACACAGACATTTCTGAAAAGTTTCTCCTTTATCAACTACGTAGTAAAAATAACTTTCAGCCCCTTAACACCACCGAAAGAACTCTGTGCTCGTCGTAGGCGGAGAGCGCAGCGTTCGAAAGTCTTTGGAAGTAGCTTTTTTTTTGCATGTACATATTTAACATTTTGGGGTAGCAATAATCGAGTGTTGGTAAGAGCGTCAAAGAACTGAAGGTTAAATGCAAGGAGTGTGAGGCGTCGGTGAATGTGAAGGAAACGTGGTTCAAAGGCCGAGGGCGTGGATTTTATGTGCAAATGTTGCGTGTTAAGTGCACGTTTGGACAGGGTTGACCAAGCGAGCACCAAACTATGGCGTTACATATCGATGCTCTAGAAAGAGAGCTGCAGGTAGAGAGGGCAGAGAAGCGAAAACTTCCAAGAACAGCTTGGTCAGTTGGAAGCGAAAATGGCGGACACCGCCATCGGAAGCCACATTGGTTTACATACCAGCGCCAGCCACGGGTATGGGGCTTGCACTGGCATCTCCATGACTGGCATGGACGACGATAAGAAACTAGGTCAGGCAGGTTCGTACAGGAAGAGCTACGCACAGATGGCAGCTAGGAAGTCTGGAGGCGGTGGAGAGAAGGCATAGAGTTTTACTATTACATAGAGGGAAAGCTGGCGGCGCTGCACTTCAGCCACCATGGACGCCCAAATCATCATGGGGCGGTGAGCTACTTGGTGCGGGACACAGTCGTATTCTTTCGGGAGCACGGACTGGCACTACTAAGATGTTTAATTCCGAAAACGCTGTTCGTGTGTGCGTAGACGACTTTGGCGCGAGCGCAGTGTGCAAAAGCCATAACAATGAAACCGCAACAGCACACGACGTCAATAAAAGGGTTTTATTTCCGAAATACCATTAAAGAACTTCTAAACATGTTTTTCCAACATTTATTTTAACATATTTCTTCTTAAAAGTGCGCCTGTTAAGCACAAAATATTTGTTTTTGTATGTTCAATACTTGGCCAATAGGAGAGCGAGTCAGCTCTTATTTTGGGCGAACTTTGCATTTGGATGCTTTTCTGCTCATTTGTTGCAACCATTAGACAGGATATTGAATGTTAGGACATTCTTGGCTATCAAACATCGTTTATTTTGCATTATTTTATGGCGAAAGTTGTAGTTCTGCAGTCGGTAGCTCACCGCCCCGTGATGCTTTGAGCGCCCATGGTGGCTGAAGTGGTCTCTAGGGGTCTCCACGCAAACTCCCATGGACGGGTCACCAGCTTTCTCTCTAGGTAATAGTAAGAAACTATGGAGAGAAGGGGAACGAGCTGAACCCAAGGAATCAGGTCACAGTCGCTGATAACAGGCAACAGAATCCGGAAGTTAGGAGGGAGGGAGATAGTACCCTAGTGCTTATCGCTGGTTATGCAAACATGTGGAGGAGCAAAATAGCTTTAATGGAGCGTGTAAAGGGTGATAGGCGGGTTGCAGTCAGGGTATCCTCAGCGAGGACAACGGACGTGGTAGTGTGAGAGACAAAAAGCGAACTTTCTGAGAATGTTTCAGGGCGCAGTTTGGTAGTGGTAGCGGGGAGGGGCGCAACAGCGTAAGAATATGTCGGTAATAGTGATAAGGCTATATCACTCAATGCGCGGCATTTTTTTTTTTTGTTACGCCGTAAAGCCCTCAGAAGGAAACACTCCTCGGATTGCACGAAGTCTGTCTTTCGAGAAGGTGCGCATTTGCGAACTATTGTCAGCTCTTTCCTTTTTGCTTTTTTTTTTCAAAACACCAGCTACCTGCATGGCCGTCAGCGATCTTCGAGCACCACTGTCACTGTGGTGAAAACAAAATGAAATAGGCCGAAACAAATCACCCCAACTGTTCAGCGCTAAAAAACTTTTATTCACCATCCGCAGACCAGGCGAGTCAAAATTAAAAGGAAGAGCTAAAATAACGAGTCACTTGCGGTTGTCTTGCCACCGACAGATGACTGCTCCCGGAGACAGCTGCGCAAATTTTGAGTACTTCCCTCGGCGAGGGAACCTTCACTTGGATCTGATGGAGTCATTCGCCACCTTTGGACGGCACCTGCACAGTGTGGAAGAGCAAGCAATTAGGTTCATACAACATCACAGACTTTAAAACACAGCTCTTCCCCAAACTAGAACCTGTCGGTAGGGCACCGTGCAGATGACTGGGAGGACAGCAATTAAAGCGCTTGCAAGTGAGTTTCTGTTGAAGCAAACGCCTGTGCAGTTGGCCTCGAGATCTCGTAGTTAGCGCGTTCACTGGGGCGTAGGCCATGGGTGGGTTACGTCGTGCGGCAAGAAATACCGAGTCGCGAAATGAAGCCAGAGCCACCGGTGGGCCGGCCACGACGCACAAAGATTAGACCCTCGCTGCCGCAGGGAACGTGTTAATCTGGACCTGAGGACTCGTACACTCCGTCATGCATGCAACGAATTCCATTCCGGTGCAAAGTCATTTGCCTGCTGGCGAACTGTGCGTCACCCGCAGAAGCGATAGCTGTAGTCTAGCTCTATTTTGACAAGCAGGCTAAAATACGATATAACCGCGCAACGTTCGCCGAGGCGTATACGTCAGCCACCACCTGTACTGGCCACGACTTTAAAATTGGTCAGAATTTTTTTGTTTTTGTCCTAAGCGCAAGGGACATGCCAAACCAAACGTAAGCAGTGGGGTGCCACGCACACAAGCGTATAGCTGCAGCGTATAAGACGGCGCGCTATCATATCAAACATTGTAACTGAAAGTTGGTAGGAGTTTAACGCATTCAAGCTGAGTAGACATGTGAAAGCAGGCGTTCATTCTTGAATTTGAAGGGACACCTGAGCTCCGCCTTAAGGGTATGACGTGATAGCTGCAGTGGGTTAATGTCCGTGAATGCAGAATTGGTCATTCTCGAATCAATATTTATAGACAGGGGGCTGTTTCTGGCTGGGGGCTGTTTCTATCACAGACACCGGTAGAGGTTTTGCGATACATGTTGGTCTTCCCGAGCAACCCATCGCGCAGCTGATGCGACGCTCATCTGAAGTTACGCGAGCTACTACCCGAGCAACTCTGGTATTGCCCTCGGGGCAACTCTCGTTGCTAGGCGACGGCAGAAGACCGAAAGCGAACGGTGACAAGATTCCTGGTCGGTGTTGGTGAGCGCACAAGTGCTCTCGCACTCGTATGATTGTCTCCCTAAATCTGTAAAAGTTAAGGCCCGTTTGCCCAAGTCGGACGCACTCACCTTCCGCTGGACTTTTCTCGGTCCCTTGGGCCCCTTGGACGGAGCTGTACTCGTCCCCGGCGTGCTCGAGTGCAAGTCCGGCCGAGATGTCGGGCTTTCTTCGGTGCCGTCGAACCAGCACCTTTTGCTTGGTGGGCGTTCCCCAGATCCTTCAAAGCTGAGCGGCTCGTGCCCGCGTTGGACTTCTGTTCCGAGGGTTTGCTGGTCTTCGACATGGAGGCTTCCATGTTGGCAGTCTGCTTCGCAAATCGGTCTTTTTGGGACCTAGTACAAGGCGGTGAATACAGGTCGCCCGCTCCTGTCGCCGCCTTCCGAGGGTTAGCCGCGTTTGCAGAAGGCTCGCTAGTCTTCATCGGCGGCTTGCTTTTTCCTACTGGTTCCGCTGTGGCCATCTTGCCCTTGCCGCCGTTTGTTTTCTTCATTCTGGTATGAAGCGTGAAGACCGTAGGCTCACCGGGGCGTAGCAGTGCACGAGGAGCTTTCGCTGCAAGGCTGCTGCTTTGACTGCGCGCTGCGCCCAGCGGCACGAGCTTTTGTGGGATGCGAGCAGCGCCGCCTAGTATCGTATGACCTTTTACGGTTTTGATCTAACCGTTTGATTAGGGTAGTTGAGTGGCTACGAATTTAAAGATGACGTTGCTGTTGTCCTCGAAAGGAAAATGGTACGTGCTTTATGTGGGCGACTCGCCATGATCCGTGTGGCGACTATCCCAATGGGCAAAAAAAAAAAATTGAAGCTGGGCACATTTTATTGTCTATTCTTTTTTTCAAGAAAAAGATGAAGCATTCAGAAAATTGCCTCTTTGCGCATGAGCGCAGTGGCTCGTTTTGCGGAGGCAGTGATAGGAGTCGTTCAAGGCGAGCAACTAGAGCTATTGTAAAGAAGGGAAAAAAAATTGTGCGGGACACCTAAGCTCGCCTTAAGCTTATGACGTGGTAACATTAATGGGTTAATACCCATGTATGTAAAATTGGTCATCCTCTACTCAACATTCACAGATCCCCGGGAGTTAACTTGAAACACTGGTCATCCAGGTCACGGCACCAGTTAACTTGAACACTGATCCTCCTGGTTACGGCACCAGTTAAGTTTCTTCGTAGAATGTCGTCGGAATGGCTGGTTCGTCTATGATCGTACGTGGTTAGCAGTTCGAAGGGCACTTTGCGCCTTCGTCCACTCGTCCAGCGACACGTTGCCGGTTGGGGCAGCCACTCCAAACTTCTTGATAGACAAAACTTATTTATTGAAGACGGGACCAAATACAAGAACTTAGAGAAAAAGGTGGTTTAAAAAAGGCTTTTTAAAAGAAGGGCTGTAGAAAAGCGGCCGAGACTGAGACTCGGCGCGCTCCCCTGCTCTTTGTTTGCAGCGGGTTTTAATACCTTCGATAATTGGGCGGAGCTTTATTAAATCTGCTCTCGCCCAACTTGAACCAATGCTACTGCAATAGCACTGTACATACAAGTGGGCGGGGCCCAGTGCTCGCCAGAGTCCGACTCGGCGAACCGCGTACTTTTCCTGGAACTTTCGCACTTTTCGAGGCGCCAGCAAAGCCGAACTCCACCCCTTAGCGCGACAGTCGGGTGGTTTCAGAAGGCGCCGACCTTACTGACACCCACCCCTTGAGAGCTAATCTCTTCTCAATGGGAAACGGTTGTCAGCCCCTTGGTCCTCGTTTCCCGCGACTTTGAACAGCGTCCGCAGCGCGCGACGCGCTGTCATCATTGTGAACTCCTCCCGACTTCAGACAGACACAGCAGGGTGTCGAACCGGAACTGAACCCGAACCCGAAACCGGAACCGAACCCGAATTTTCGCCCGGAACCGGAACCGAACCGAACCCATATTTTTTTCGCCATCTTGGAACTGAACCCGAACCGAAACCATTCAAAGGAACCGTTCCGAACCGGTTCGGGACCCGGTTCAGCCCCACTTTTTTTGCATCCCGGCATACGTCTTGTTTTCCGACAAAATGAGATGATCTATCGCATAGACTTACCCACCCGTAGCTGTCTGCGCTGGGAAGTGCGAAAATGGTACCCAGTATATGCGACAGCAAACTTACAGGAGGGTCTGGTGCCTGGGAAGAAGCCTAATGTACGCTTCTGTAATGTACTGCCGCCAATTCTAAACACTTGTACGTCAGGTTTATGTGAAATCTTGAGTTATTACTCCTCCCTTTTAAATATTTGCGTAGATATTTAATCCAAGTGTTAGGACTGCTCTAACTCAGTAAAGTACTATAGGCACGAAACTTTTTCTTGCGTGCTTTCTTCTTTCAAACGATGCGTTAGACGTTGGTGTACCGCGTGGTATTCGCCAACACATAATAAATAATTTACGCTTGAATTTCTTTTTGATTTTGTTTCGGTTTCACCAACATAACAATGGCTGTGACGTGTAGTGCAAATGAAGTCGCGTGAGGTGCTATAAACGGCAATATAACCGCTGATACGTCGTTCGTTGTAATTATAGGTCTTGAAGTCGGCTGATATAAGTGCTACAGTGAGTCAAAACTACGTATCAGCATTTGTATTAGTTTTCCCGTGCTTCACGTGACCTAATGTTGAACTCACGTCAAAGCCATCATTCGGTTGATGAAACCGACACAGCATGGGAGAAAAAATTATTTTCTAAATGATTTAGAGGCAGTATGCGAATACCACACAGTTATCCATGTATTTTAATATCTATGGCGTCATTTGAAAGGAGACTTCCAGGTAAAGTATGCGAAGTCCTTTTGGCCTAGCATTTGAAACGGGGACGTAATCTCCAATTAAAATTGCGACGGCCTTCAAACTTCTCCGCAGCGCACAACGCTAAGTGGGGGACGCATGATGACGTCATCGAACGTATCCGTACATTTTGAACGCATAAACGCCTTCTTTGAAGGAATAAAAAAACCAACGGAACCGAAGTCAAAGCCCACCGAAAGTTGTTTGGAAGCGTCCAACGAGGCACGGCAGGGCGTGGTTGACGGCAGCAGTAATTTAAAATCATATCTTCCATGACATCACACTGAACTTCCCCGCACTCCTTTTCTGCCTTGAGGAGAAGTGCAAAATGTAATCGTCGATTACGTCACTATTTTAAATGGTAGTGCAAAAAACTTAGTATCTTTACCTACAGCCTGTATAGGTTTGAATCCTTGAGTATCGCGAAATTCTCAAAAGGTGGCGCAGTTGCCCTTTAACTTGCACTGATATCGCGCAGCATACGGTGCCTTTTGCGTTTCGCCTCCATCGAAACATGGCCGCCGGGGACGAGTTCGAACCAGGGTACATCGAATAAGTAACCGAGCGCCCTAACCACTGAGCAACCGCAGTGGGTAGTGCAACATTCACTTTTGTAGGCGCTCATTGTCTTAGACAGCGAGTTCTAAATAAAACCCCTCACGATGAACCTGTAGGCCAATAAAGAAAATAAATGGCTCAGTGGCTGTGGAGCTCGGCTGCTGATTCCAAAAATACAAAAACCAGCGTGCTCTGTCACGCGTCGAAAATCCCCAGCTGGTCTGCGTTAATCTGGAGCCCTCCACTACACCGTCTGTCATATAGCCCCCATGTCTACTCGACACGTTAAACCTGAGATATTACTACTAGTATTACCAAAAGAAGGATGTATAAATTGGTGCAGCTTCTTTTTGTTTTTCTAGAATCCGCAGATTCTTGTTTGCGCGCGACGGAAATAAGCAACGAAAGGCGGGTTCTTGGCAACGGTGGAGATGTCCTAAACAGGAAAAAATTAAATACCGATTATACAAAAGGGCAATGCGAAAATACATGGGCTCGCTGGCATGCGATAGTGATTGCGCCCAAAAAGATGCTACTACGATGCAATGTAACTACGATGAAGTGATTTCGTTATGCCGATTCGCTGAAATTGTTCTGCTTCTAAGAAAAAATTTCTGCCAGTCGCCAGCGCGTGGCTCCATCCGCTGTTCTCGCACTGCTCGATCTTGAATTCTCTGTCTGGCGACTTATATCTACTGTTCGCAGTCATATTTCCCGTTCTTAGTGTCTGACACGACAGGCTTATGATTTTTAGTGTTTTTTTTTTCCTTACAATGCTTGGGCGATTGAATACGTTGAGCCTTCACAACAATCTGCCTCGGCTATATCGGGTACAGGTGGGTATTGGGGGGTGGTGAGATGGGTGAACGTTTTTGAAGGTGCATTTTTACCAGTGAATGCCCTGATGTGTCGTCCACCGGAGTGTGCATCAAGGATGGAGGCTGCACGCACGCAGCGCGGTTATTTTTGGGAAAGCAGGCTATACTGCTAACGCAGTAAAAAGAACAACTAAAAGAGTATGCATAGTCATACCTCTGACTCCGAGTGGGATTCGTACTAATGGCGGCGCAACAGAAAACTCTGTTTACAGATGCTTTTGGCTATTCGGCTATCGTGTAAGCTCCTTTTTATGGTTGTTGCATGGGATATTTGGAACCTCTCTGACCCTCCTCATGCCTTACTTAACCGCGTCGAATTCAGCGATCTCGTCATAAGGCCTTACGTCACCATAACTCCCTGCGTCCGCCCGCACGTGAAATTTCCAGACGGTGCATACGCCATGAAAGGGGAACCAGTCAGGAGGTTGAACATGCGTAGCATATCCCTCCTGTGTTAAAGTGCACTGTGTTTGAACAGAGACCTCGTGGAAGGCGGCGGTTCTGCGTCCTATGAACACGAAGAGTTCGCACGGAATTAAAGAGTTTTTCATCGCAGACATAAATGTTATAATGAAATGTATGATGTCAATGGGTTTTTTTCAGAGACTGCTTAAGTATGTTCTAAAAGAATACAGCATCATAACAAAAATATCATTTTATTGCTGAAATTGTTTCTCGTTGCTCGCACAGGTTTAAAGGCACTGACTACGGCACAAACGCCCCTTTGGCGCGAAGGTAGTACGTCCAAACATATAAGGTTCATGTCTGAAGGGTGAAAAGGGTTTTTGTGGCCGATTAAAACTAAGTCGAGCACACTTATTCCGAACCTGACGGTCCCGCAGGTTCCATTCGTTATATCTGATGTTCGTAGCAAGTGGATTCTTCTTTCAACAGCCAAAAATACTAAGGCCGCTAAAAGTGGCAATTACTTCTTACAAAGCTGCTTTATGCGTGCACACTTGTGCAAAGCAGAGCCTGCCGCGGCTCTTTCTAGGCTATCTAGGGCGGTCATTTAATCCTCGTCGAGACCTTGCTGCCAACTATCAAATTTAGGGACGGGGTATAACTAATCATGGATGAAGTGTGCATGGCAACTGGTGGCAGGTCGGCCACGTAAATGAGATTCCTGGCAGTAGGAAGTAGAGCACTGCACGGGCCTCAATCTGAGGCCCAAGCCCGGCCCGGGCCCGAGACCTGGAGCCCGATCCCGGCCCAGGCCCGCGGCTTCAAGCCCGGGCCCGGCCCAGGCCCGCTAAATTATCGCTCTAGCGAGCCCGGCCCGGCCCGTGAATCCCGGAGTTAACCCAGCCCGAGCCCGGCCCGGCCCGTTTCACAGTAACGCTTGAGGTATACTGCTCACTCTGAACAAGTAGACTGCTACTTGACCGATAAGGAACTGGCCGACAAAGGTTCTGAAACCACAGTTTGGCTTGCAGAAAGTTGGTTCTTTTTAACCGAGAAGGAAGTGATGAAGAGTAGTGCTCGCCAGGCCCGTCTAGGTGCGCAAAGATAAACCAGGAAGTTCCGAGAGCTAAATAAAAAGAGCTGCATACGCGCGCAATATACTACTTTGCATTCCTCCATGATTTTAATCAGTTATATTTTGCCGCCGGGAAGTATAAACATTAAAGCTGCCTAGCAAGCAGTGGGATGAGATTTGTTTAGTGAACGCGATCTTACAGGTTGAACTCATAGCCGAACTGGTTGCCTTTCAGCAGAAATGAAAAGCTAAAAGGCTTGAGTATATAACGGTGTGTGTTTTGTAGACTATAAGCGTCCTAAACTAATATGTTCTTCGCGAATGCATTTCTAACAGTTTATGGGTATGTTTTGGGATGACGGACGATCAATGGCCAATTAAAGCCGTTTGAATCTTACTCTTACCGGTGGAGCAGAAGATAAAGCGCGAACCACGTGATAACTTACAGGGCAAAACACTTGTCATGACAACCAGGCTGAAGAAGCGAGGAGGGATGGATGGGGTTATGAGATGAGATTTACAAACTCTCGCGAGCTTTTGTGGCTATTTCTTTTCAGAGACGTTCCGGTCAGCTGATCAAAAAGAAGACCAAACGCGCTTTAGTTTGTGCCTTTTCTCACATGAGAAAAATAAAGCTATAAAATAAAAGCTATGTTTTTGGGGCTTAAGGGTCCAAGGGTAGTCAGGCTGTGAGAGACACCGAAGCAGAGGGCTCCGGATCATTTGGACCACATGGGTTTCTTCAACGAGCAATCATACTATAAAGTACATGGCTGTCATGCCTGCCGCCTAAACAGAAATGCGGCCGCCGAGGCTAGGAGCAAACCCGTGTTCCCCGGCTCAGTAATCAAGCGCCTTGACCACTGAGCCGCTGCGGCGTAGAAATAAGGAAATAAATAAGTCAATTAATAAAGTATAGTATTTTTCTCAGCGCGTAATATAACCCATAGCTCATCCGTGTCGCTGCTCCAATGCCGCAGTTTTGTACTTCCCTCTGCAATAGTGAATGAATAGTCGGACACCAGCCGCTTCTGTACGGACTCAAGCCCGACTAGGGTCCGCAGCTTTAAGCCCGAGCCCGGCCCGCGCCCGGAACTTCAGGCCCGGGCCCGGCCCAGGCCCGGCAAAACAGATCATGTCCCGGCCCGCGGGCCGGGCCGGGCCCGGGCTTTCGGGCCGGCCCGAGCCCGTGCAGTGCACTAGTACTAGGAAGAGCTCGCACTTGGTGTTCAACGTCTCCGTCAGAGCAGGCGCTTCTGCGATTTTGTGGTCCGCAGGAACGTAGTTATCCGAGGAAACATCCGGTCGGCTATGGATCAATGAAGCGTTGCCAGAAATCTACAATCATCTGGTCACACGTGTTTTCGAGCTTCTTCTGTCGTTACTGGGCTGATGCAGCGACGAAGTAGGGCAGCGCTTGTGGCGCAGAATGCATCCGTTGCACTGTCAGCTATATGACAATGCCTGCTTATTGCAGCGGCGCCAAAGATTGAGACGACTGGGCAGGCTATGCATACCACGTGACTGGGGTGGCCAGCAAGGATCTCAAAAATTATCTAATCGCTGTTTCTAGTTGATCCGCGAGATTGGCCAGTAGCTTCGCTTATGACGATGCCCCTGTCTGACGCGCACCGCGCTTCTTCTACTCAGGATGCTTTGCCGAGCCGGCGAACGCGTAGGCAATGATTGCCCTCGTTGGCCATCGACGCGGGTTTGGCCGGCGGTTACTTACTATTTCAATAGAGAATTATAGCATACCGTTACCGTGTTTACATGAGCATTTACAGTGTTACCAGACGCCGGACTTTCCAGTTAGCGCTGCGCACAGCAGTGCCGCCTTTTAATTCCATTTCTGGGTTGGCATGTTCTTTCCGGGGCGGTGTAATGAAGGTTGAGAGGCGCTATTTCATCTGCGTGCTTAGCGGAAGGACGACCTCTACAACCTCGGGGTAGTTCACCACGCCACCTCGTTCGCTATAACCGAGTGGTGTGGCCAGAGTTGTTCGCTGTATCTGTGACGCATTTCCGTTGCCCTTATGCATATTTTCACGGTAGCACCACACCCGCTCGAAATAAGCGAGCGTTCGTTATATCTGTGGCCATTAAAGTGGGCTCCACTGTGCATCCGCTGACTTTGCTTTAATACACTAGTATCAAGAAAGTTTAGGTAAGGCTGTATATGTATGGGTAGAGGAAGTAATGACCGATCGCAACATTTGTCATCTGCCTTGGGGAGAGGCTGTACAGATAAGTAAAAGCCATGAGTGAGAAAACAGAATGAATCAGCACTCGCGAGCGTGTCCAGAAAAGACAGGCAAGCACTTACTCATCTAATAAGCATAGCTACCAAGAAGGGGTTGTTTGTAGCTTTGGAAATAAATGCCTGAAACAAGTTGGTGGACAAATGGTGCACGCCAGATTAACCCCTCTGTATCACTCTATCAAGGGCGCAAAAAATTCTGTGGACGCAAAGGTTGCCTTTGATAGCGCCCCAGGAGGAGTCCCAAACGTTCTATCACGAACAAATTTCTTACTTTACTATAGTGAGAAGCCACGATTAGCTGAGTTTTTGAATATACTGAGCTATAGGGGCTCAGGATATATAACGTGAGTCAAAAAGGCGATGTCGAATAGGTGATTTAAATAAAATATGTTTGGTAAGTTCTTTATGTTAGGGAGAGCCAGTGCTCCCATGAGGCTCTCGTTGGGTGGGGGATGGGCGGTGGAGGGATTCTCGAACATTTTCTTACCATGTAGTAAAGGGCGAGAGACTGGCAAGTCGGTTTCGGTGTGACGGAAAGGTATCTGTCTGTATGTATACGTGCGGATACATTATAGTTTCATTTCTCAGTAGTGCGCGGGAACGTAGAGGGTGCGTGCGGCGGTAATTTTGGGGCCCCGTAAGTACACTGCGTACTTACGGGGCCGCAAGTACACTGCATACGAGACCTATTACTCGCGCCACGGGGTCTCCCAAACTGCTCAAGCAGGAGGGTTTTGTAGATGCAAAATGTATCGCCTTTTCGTCCTACACCTCATAAGGTGGATTATAGCGTATATACACAGCCGATAATCATTTATTTCGAGTTCATTTTATTTTGCGGCGCTTACCGTAAATTCGTCTTTTTTCTGCTGACAATAAATAAAATGCGTAAAGTGAGAACATCTCGCATTAAACAATTTTTTCGTGCTCAAGTAACGCAGTAAATACGACAAAAGGAAGAAAGGAGATGACACGAGCGATGACGAACAACTGGTAATTTTGTTCTGGAAAAAGTATATAAAGGCGCAGGGCACAGGAAACAACCCCCCCCCCTCCCTCAAAAAAAAAGAACAAAGGTTGAAACTTAAAAGCCATACTGCGCATGCACATCACAGTCGAGTCGTGACGTCTTTTTCGACGAAATTCGAAGAGTATCTTCGATAGTAGACGGCACTCCCCTCTCTCCTGGGACTCACACAATGCCAAAAAAGCCTGACCCCTCAACTACCAAACTGATAGATGGTGTAGCAACACGCTCATATGCTTCCCCACTTATAAAGACAAGTCTTCTTTTTAATCACTCTGATCGAATTTTTAGGAAGATGGTGGAGGCCTTTATGATCAGGAAGGATGCAGATGTTTCACTTGCCACATACCCCTAAAAAGACACGGACACACAGGGAGACACGCAGGACGGGCGCTAGCGCCCGTCCTGTGTCTCTCTTGTGTCCGTGTCTTTTTAGCGATATATTGTTACGGGACGGCGGGCCCGCGCAGAGAAAGGCACAGAGACTCAGACACAGGAGACTCAGAAATAACCGGCGCGGCGATTCTCTTTCGTTCTCTACCTCACGCGCTAGCGCCGCGCGCTCTCTCCTCGCGCTCGCCCCGCGCCTCTTCTTTATTTGTATACCGCAGCGCGCTCTTGGTTGCGAAGGTCGTATGCCGTTACAATATGTGGCAAGTGAACCATCACCAACTCGCCCAAGCTTCTACTCTGACTATACTGATGCAGATGAGCGTGTTGCTTCACCATACATCAATTTCGTAGATAAGGAGCCACGCTTTCGTGGCAACTGTATAAGGTCAAGGAGATAGGGGAGTGCCGTCTACTATGGAATATAGTCTTCGAATTTCATTGAAAAAGATGTCATGACTCGACTACGATGTGCATGCGCAGTATGTTTTTTAGTTTTAATTTTGCTTTTCTGTTTTCTGGATTGTTCACTGTGTCCTGCGCCTTCATATACTTTTCCGAGAATGTAATAACCAGTTGTTAGTCCGCGTCTGTGTCGTCTCCAGACTTCCGTTTCTCTTGTTTCCTGCGCTGCTTAAGAAACCGTTACCAACTAGCCCGCTTTTATGTTCTCGTAAACAAAAACTTTGCATTTTTTATTTTGTATACGATATGCAAGAAAAAAGAAAACGCATATCACTGAAACCGAGGACATCATCATCATGTGTGTTCTAATTTTTTTTTGTCCTGAACCCGTTTGAACCGGTTCGAGACGGTCCGAACCGGTTCGAACCGGAACGGAATGGCCCTCTGGAGCCGAACCCGGAACTGAACCCGAAAGGCGTGAACCCGAACCCGAAGCGAACCCGAAAAAATACCGGTTCGACACCCTGAGACACAGTAAGGGGGGAATTAGCTACTGGCGCCGTAGGCTTCTACCTTAACACTGGGCGTCCTCATATCAGGGCGTTCTGGGTTGCCCTTCGCGAGAAACCTGTCGTGATCAATCGTTACTTTCAGTTCAGTTGAGTTCAGTGCATCTATTTCAGTCATGTACAATGGCTGAGGAGAAAGGAAAAAAAGCCGCGCACGCGGCTTGACAAAGCTCCCATCTCCCGTAGCGGCTTGGCACGGCGATGACAGACAGCAGTAAAACAATAACAAGAGAATGCATGAAATAACAAATATGTACAATATCTTCATAACAGATCACCAGAATAGTCTCGGTACTGTTACACACACCCAAATGATAGTTAATCACAGCACATGGACACTGTTTATTTTACAGTTGGATATGATTCATTCTTTTGTAAGAACATATTTCTGACAGCTTTATATGAAACGGAAAGAACGGATTGATTAGTGAAAGCGTTACTATAGTCATGTCTGGTTAATGACTAACTAGTCATGCCTGGTTAATGACTGGCTAGTCATGACTAACCAGCGATGACAAACCAGTCATGATTGGTTAATGCTGAACTACTCATGTCTTGTTAATGACTGGCTAGTCATGACTAACCAGTCATTAACCAGACATAACTAGTCATGACTAGTTAATGACTAACTAGTCATGATTGCTTAATGATTAACCAGTCATGACTAATCAGTCATTAGTCATGACTAACCAGTCTTGACTAACCATGACTAATGGCTAACCAGTCATGAATGCTTAATGACTAATTTGGTCATGACTAACCAGTCATGACTAATTGGGTCATGACCCATGACTTACTGGTCATGATTGGTTATTGACGAACTAGTCCTGACAGCCGCCGCGGTGGCTCAGTGGCTATGGTGCTCGGCTGCTGGCCCGAAAGACGCGGGTTCGATCCCGGCCGCGGCGGCTGAATTTCTTTGGAGGAGAAATTCGAGGCCCGTGTACTGTGCGATGTCAGTTCACGTTAAAGAACGCCAGGTGGTCGAAATTTCCGGAGCCCTCCACTACGGCGTCTCTCATAGCCTTAGTCGCTTTGGGACGTTAAACCCCATAAACCATAAACCGAACTAGTCATGACTAGTTAATTGATTTCTGATTAATGACTAGCTAGTCATGACCAACTAGTCATGATTGGTTAATGACAAACTAGTCATGTCTGGCTGATGACTAGCTAGTCATAACCAACCTTACTAGAACTTGGTTCTAGTAACGTTGGTCATGACAAAACAGTCATGACTAACCAGTCATAACTAGTCATGACTGATTAATGACTAACTAGTCGACTGCTTAATGATAATCGATCATGACTACTGTGTCATTAGTCATGGCTAACCAGTCATGACTAACCATGACTAACGACTAACCAGTCATGACTAGTAATGACTGGTTAAAGAATAACTGGTCATGACTAACCAATCATGACTAACTAGTCATGAGTGATTAATGTCTAAACAGACATGACTGGTTTGTTGGTCATTAACCAATCATGACTAACTAGTCATGAGTTGTTAATGATTAGTTCAAATGCCAAATGATGGTTGGTTTGGTTGGTTCATGGGGTTTAACGTCCCAAAGCGACTAAGGCTATGAGAGACGCCGTAGTGCAGGGCTCCGGAAATTTCGACCACCTGGGGTTCTTTAACGTGCACTGACATCGCACAGTACACGGGCCTCCAGAATTTGTCCTCTCAGGAAATTCAACCGCCGCGGCCGGGATCGAACCCGCGTCTTTCGGGTCAGCAGCCGAGCACCATAACCACTGAGCCACTGCGGCGGAAATGCCAAATGAGTAGTTAGTGACTTCAAATGCCAAAGGCCCTGGTTCGATTCTCAGCCTCGACAGTTTTTATTCAAGTAGTGACGCCGAAACGCGGACACACCTGCCGACACGGCTGCTAACGACGGTATGAGGCATTAAAGGCTTTCGCCTTAAAATTAACTGAGAAGCAGACGACACAAGACGGCTGTCGCGAGCGCTCTTTAATATGGGCGCAGCAGGGCCAGCGAGCCGCACCCAGCGGCGACGAGGGAGCAAGACTCGATCGCAGCGCCACTAGTTCGCGCGACTGCCACTTGGGACAGCTCTCCGGGCAGAGCTGTGAGCTGTGAGTTTGTTCTAGTAACGTTGACTCGAACCGCACCTTACAGGAAGGGAGGAAGTGGGAGTGAAAGAAGAAAGAGGAAAAGGGGCCGTAGTGAAGAAAATGAAAATTGTATTTGAGGAAATGTAATTACGCAGTAACTGTCTCACATATCTCGGTGGACACCCGTCAGAAGCGTGACGACGCTGCTGACAGCCTTCTGTCGACAATGATGAGGCATTAAAGGCTTTTGCCTTAAAAAAAAAAAACGAGCATGGTGGCAACTGCCATCGCCTCGTTTCAAAGGGGGCGTTCTTATCTTTTATTCATCCATCCAGTGTGGAGCACCATTCAGCCCTCTAGCGGAAATTTCAGTATGTCTCTCTTTTAGCGAGGTGGCGCGCATAGCGCGCATAGTTTTTTCTCCTGTTACCTGTAAAGCTAGTAAAGCGTCATGACACGCAAGCGCTGGCCTCACCCACCTCACTGCGTCGTTAAGTTTTGCCCGAATAAATCGAAGCGCAACGGATCCAAGTTCCACATCTTTCCCAGTGAAGGTCCTCAACGTAAGGCGTGGATTGAATTTGTGCGGGCTACTCGGCATAGCGAATGGACGCCCGCTAAGGACAGTAGAATCTGCTCGCGCCACTTCGCTCAAGACTGCTATGTCCAGAACCCAGCACTTATGGCAGAATTCGGGTTGTCGACGAGATGCTTGCGGCTTGTGCGTGGTGCTGTGCCAACGGTTTACCCTGGCACTACCGCTACCGCTGATGGTAGTTCAACAGCGGCGAAGCAGCCGATTCAAGAGGTGCGCATATTTTTGCTTCACGCGCTTGGGCACAACGCGGTGTACTGAGTGTTTGTGAATATTTACGCAGGATTCCAGCATTGCCCATGTAGTGTGTGTTCCTGATTTATCCGCCTACCACGCTGGCATTGCATCCGAACCAGCGCCGCCAGCGCGTCTAGGTATGTACTACGTGTCTTCTTTACCAGCATACGCGCGCGCACTTCGACGAACAGTTCATTTGGACTGTGTGTCGTGACGTCACAACGTTGACCTAAAGCGCTCTTGGCTGTGTTTCGAGGTTTAACTGGTTTGTTTGGAGAACGGGGCGCACAAGGCCAGTAAACGTCACCCGTGAACGTCATGGAAATGCAGTAAATAGAAAAAAGTATGAGAACTGAAGCTACCTAACTAACAAAGTTAAATCTCATGCTGAGACCAGGCAGTGTAAAATTTGTAATATATATTTGGCAACAGACTCGCAGGTACGGCAGCCGTTGAAGGGATTTAGTGTCGTAAACACCTTTCTGGACAACTTGTAAAACCCGTGGTGCTGGCTATCCAGTATGGGCAATCCGGTATAGGTATTTACCCGCCTACTGCGCTGGCATTACATCTGAACCTGCGGTAGTAAATACAAAATGCAGCAAATAGAAAAAGTATGAGAACTGAAGCTAACTAACTGAAGAAGTAAAAACTGCCTGCTGAAACCAGGAAGTGGAAAATTTGAAACATATTGGGCAACAGATTCGCAGGTACGGCAGCCGTTGAAGGGATTTAGTGTCGTAAAAATCTTTCTCGGCAACTTGAGAAATCCGTGATGCTGTCTATCCAGTGTGGGGCCAAAGTTGTATTGTTTCCAGGCGCCCTGGAGAAGGTGGGAGTCAGGGCAAGCAAGTATTGATAGCAACTGTCATAAAGAGCATGCGTATTCATGCTATTTCAGCAGGCAGTAAAGCATATTTGAGGTCTTTCTAGTACTTGTAACAGAATAGACAAAACACGAGCGCATATTTCAACTGCGAAGCTGCAATTTTCCTCTGTGCTTTGAAACTCTCATAATTTTTTTCGATATTGGACATCTCCAAGCATACAGCCGGAAGTTCAAAATTCAGCAAGAACTGCTTAAAATGTTTTGGGACCAAAATCGTAATGTACTAAACTTTCGAGAAAAATTGGTGACAATTTTTTCGAGTTTACAGGGCAGTTATGATCACTCCGTTAGTGACGTCAGTGTGTACTTGCACTGAATTAGGCGGCACAGAGCCCTGTTAGGTCAAGATGTTTCTTATATAAAAGGCGTTCCAAGCCTGATTAAATGACGAGATATCAGTTTCATTACCTGCCGGGTGTAATGTCGCAGATGATGAGTTGCTTTGTTCTTGTTCATTTCTTTCCAGGTTTTCTCACCTTGCCTGCTGTTGCGGCTGCTAAGGCCTCAGCTGGGAGCCAGGCACTAATCATGACCCGCAAGTCGGATGCCGAAACTCAGTGCAGGACACAGGTTGCAATAAAGCGCACACAAGCTGCCCTCAATCCAAAAGTCAGGACAGTGTGTACGCAGACAGACCTGAAAGTTGAGGAAATTGGGATGTAACAGTGCATTTTTGTGCTGAATCAACTTATCTGTTTCGTTAGTTGGTTTATTGGTTTGGTTTACTGGGGTTTAACATCCCAAAGCTGCACTCTGCTGGTGATCCGAAAGACGCAGGTTTGATCCCGGCCGCGGCGGTCGCATTCCTATTGAGGTGAAATTCTAGAGGCTTGTCTTCAGTGCATTGTCAGTGCAGGTTACAAAACCCCAGGTGGTCTAAATTTCCGGAGCCCTTCGTACCACGTAGCCTCAGTCGCTTTGGGACGTTAAACCCCCATAAACCAAACCTAGCCAATCTGCTAACAATTTAGTGATGTAATGAATTGCTCTGTGGCAATAATTTTGCATCAAAAGTAGTTAACTACTTGTGATATTACTTTCATTAAAATGCCCTACAACTCTTTGTGGTGGCCAAGCTTTGATCTCTCGTGCGCCTGGTTTGACGCCTCGTAGGCAGGAATGACGCACGGCAAGAAGTGTGTAGGACTGCGTCTCTGAGACCGTCGGTACCATCAGTTGTCTGCTCGTTGCCAGTGGGTATTGGATGTATGGACGGGAGCTGTTGGGATGTACAAAGGTAGCATTGTCGGAGTCGGAGCAGGAAAGAGGACCAGAGATGAGGTTATGGGTGGGAAAACAGAAAAGGAACTCATACGGGTATTCACGTCTTGTTAGAATTGAGACATGGTGATCGGAGACTGAGAAGACAACCTGCCTCCCGGTCTTCGTCTCGTCAGTCTATCAGCACTGGCAAGCAGCAGGTGCCGGGGTCCTGTTTAGAGATCTTCAGTCAGCAGGTTCACGGAACATCCGCTTTGAAATTGGCCGCCATCGGCGTCCCCCGGTCTGCGCAACTTGACCAGGAGCATTAACAGAGTAGCACATTGGGTCCTTCCCTGCCACTCAGCACACCTTTTCTCCCATACAGTCCCCGAGGAGGGAGAAAGAGGGGGGATGTTT
Source organism: Amblyomma mixtum (assembly GCF_055824585.1). NCBI lineage: Eukaryota > Metazoa > Arthropoda > Arachnida > Ixodida > Ixodidae > Amblyomma > Amblyomma mixtum. Next base: position 103,116,014 of record NC_143015.1, read on the forward strand.
CTGAGACGGCGACACACACATGTGGCTTCGGTGAGGCTGAGTTCGTGTTTGTCGCTGCCCTTAGTTCATGGTGACACTTGAGCCAGGCGGTTTGGCGTACAGTGCACTCGGAAGGATCGGTGCATTATCGAGACGTTGCCGTTGAGGGAAAATAATGGGAGAAAGTAGCATCCTTTTTCGCAAACGGTCGTGCCACGCAGTCTTTCCGGATCCAGGCACAAGCAGTAGTAGTAAGAGAGTTTGCTGATAAAAAGCACGACAGAGTGCACATTTTACGAGCACCCCCTGAACAGAAGCGTGAGGTGGTAGATGTCGCAGTTGAAAACTAGTCAGGAGCGCACCTGAGCACACACGAAGTATGTCGGCTAAGGGGGCAGTGGGGTCTGGCTACACTCGTCACCATGAGGCACCAGTGGAAGTGTTACATGAGACGAACATTACCAAGCTCATTCTGCTGAGGTCCTTTCTTGGGACCACCGAGGCAATAAACAGCGTGCGTTAGAGACCTCTAACGGTGGAGACAGCTGAGGGCAGCAAGGTGTTTGGGTTCGCAGCTCATTTCTTTCTTGACTGCAGTGTGCGTCGAGTGTTCTGCCATGCTTATGTTTTATATATCTTGTTGGCATTATCTTATCTTTGTAACGGTCTGCGCTACAAGAAAAATGAGGTGTGGGGGAATAGTTGTCTGGGACAGAATTCGGCGGGAAGACCAAAGGATGTGTACGTCCAGAGCGTTCAGTGCTTCTTTTGCGCCGTTTACCTTTGTTTTTTGCGTGCATGATAGCCAAAGAGTAATTTAAGAGTAATTTCAATACTTTTCGGATGCAATTGTGATATAATGTCATTATTACTTCTGAGAAGTAGTTGGTAATGAAATTACAATTACGCATTGTTTAAGAAAGTAATTAATGTGTACTGCAGCTCAACACCATCCCTGTGCTTCTTTGGGATGCTGACATTGGCTGCTGCTGTAGAAGGACCTGTGAACACACCCAGGAAGGCATCTTGTTTCCTGCTATCAAGGTATTCGTACTTCAACACGCTTTTCAGTAGCTTTGATGTGGCTCCGGTGCATGTTTTCGTTTGCTGGTTTTTTAAACATGAGTCATTCATTTAAGGGGCTTGAAATATGCTGGTTTGTCTACATAATGACTTGTTATAATACGAGTAAGTTAAAACAAATAAAATTTAGATCCTGAAAGCAGTATTGAATAGTGAACATTTGAGGACCCTGCAGAAATTTCGTACTTATTGGGAATGGTTGAAATTGTTTTCATGCAGTCATGGCATATTCTTTACAAAAATTGGCTGTGGTTTGACCAAAGGCCATACCGAGTATAATTGCGGAGGCAACGGCGCGGCAATTGCAGCGGCGGCGGCATCTCAGGGGGCACTTTGACTGTCTAAAGTGCGTAGAGGCGAATGCTTTTTCCGCACCTCTTTGACTGCCTCTGTGGCACTGGTGACATCACCACTGTATGATGTCACACATAATTAATGACTAATTACTAAGTTGACAAACTACTAATTAATGGATAATGGCTGATTAATGACTAAATACTAATTCATTGCTAATTAATGACACTTAAGCTTCGCCTTTAGGAGTGAATCGCGAGGACGGGTTGTAGCTTTGCTAGGCAGTCCATGGAACACCACCACACCACCACCCGTTCCCAGCGATGGCAATGCTTTTTGAGGAAAGGAAATGGGGCAGTAATTCTCTCTCATCTGGGTGGACACCTGAACTGCACTGTACAGGAAGGGAGGAAGTCTAATGAAGAAAATGCAGATTGTATTTGAGAAAAGGAAATTATGGGCTCCTTTGGGCATGTGCAGTTGGGGCTTTCCAGTGCTACGAAATTGCTCACACCTAGCAAGTGTTGTGTTCGCAACAAAATTTAAAAACTTTTTACTGCTTGGCAATTCATGAGAGAAGGGGCTAAGTACCCAGTTCAGTTCATGCATTTTCTTGTACATGAGGTTTGGCAAGAGGAACACCAGTTTCTTCTGGAGGAGGTTAATGCCCCTGTGTTAGGCTTATGTCGTTGGCTTTATGCTTGTCCACTGAGGGCCTATTCAAAAGTGAATAATTCTACCATGCCTGCAGTGTTGTGCTGCATACCACTGCTGTTGTCAAGATTGTGTAACGCCAGCTCTTTGAAGCCACTAGTTACGCACCATTAATTTCTGACGTGGCAGATTTCCATTCATTTTAGCAGCCTGCTATGAAGAAATTATTTCCTTAATGATATTCACTTGGCAAAAGCGCTGGACGTTACAAAAAGACTGCGGCGTACACTTAAGTCCCATGTCAAGGCGTATTTTGTTCTGCTTTATACGGTTTCATTTTCCCCAAGTTAGCACATGAGGTAGCAGGTGTGCAGAACTGTGTATACTTTTCAATCATTACTTTGCTGTACCCATGTACTCACGCTCATACATGAACTGTATTGTTAAATCTTGAACCTGTTTCCATGGAGTAATTAAGACCTGAAAATGGGAGATTACATAAAGAACTGATATATATAGCTGCCAGTACAAATGTGTAAATTTGAATATGTTGCTGTTAGTGGAATGTGCACCCTTGATCGGAAGCTTTCGAGACACCAAGTTTGCTTTTCAGCCATGTACTGGGATACTTGTGGTACTCCTTGAGCTCAGAAGTCCCTGTGGGGCAAGGACACCCTCGTCTTTCAAGGCCTTTTCATCTTTCAAGGCTTTTTCGTCTTTCAAGGCCTTTTCGTCTTGGAGGGTGCTAAAGTGGGACACTAGATGGCTCAATAGAAGCCATGTGACCTGCAGACCTTTGAACAAGGCTGTCCATGTTGCTGGAACGAGTAGCAGTGTTCTAAAATGATTTCATACTATACAACTTGTTGCAGGACTGCACTGGATATATTGCATTGTGATAAAAATGCTGGTGGGAACAAGACAATGAGAAGGAGCTGTGCGAGTGCTGGCCATTCAAGTACCGAAGAGAAAGGAAGACCACTGACTTCTCTGCCAGGAAGGAATGTACGTCGATTGACTATGGCTGCACATTAGCGGGCTGCTGTAAGCAAAGCATTTTTATACATTTTGCACATCCCATGGCATGTTTCCGATCAAGTTGCAGATTGCGGCACATTTTGCGAAGGCAGGATAACCGCTGGTCCTTAAGGGTAACGGAGGGGATTCCAAGAGAAGGGAAGTGCAGCAGGGGGTGCCAGAAAGTTAGGTGGGCGGATGAGATTAGGAAGTTTGCGGGGATACAGTGGCCGCATCTGGCAAAGGACAGGGTTAATTGAAGAGACATGGGAGAGGCCTTTGCCCTGCAGTGGGCGTAGTCTGGCTGTTTTTCGCGCTGTTTAACATGGTAGTCAGGCTGATGATGACGATGAATGCAGCTATAGCTAGAGGACTAATTACTAATGAGTGTGGATGTGAGCCATACAGCTACAAAGGACAGCTATGTAATGCTTTTTCAAAAACTGTGAAATTGAAATCTGTATGCAGCATATAAGCATATAGTATCATGTCTGTAATAAGGGAGTAATTGCTCATTGGCATCCACCCGAGCGCAGCCATACGGCCACAAAGGAAAGCTGTACAGCTTTCTCAGAAACTTCGTAGTTAATGAAAAATTCGTCCTGGTCCGGGGTTCGAACCCGGGACCACCGCTACACCGGAGCAGTCGCTCTACCAATTGAGCTAACCGGGACGGCAAGCTTATAATAGGGCGAGAGCGAATTGATCAATAACTCGAAGTGGGAACAGTGTTGGTCAAATTTTTGGGGGGAATCCCCCAAGGTGGAGTAGATTTGTAATAAGGGAGTAATTACTCATTGGCATCCACCCGAGCGCAGCCATACGGCCACAAAGGAAAGCTGTGCAGCTTTCTCAGAAACTTCGTAGTTAAAGAAAAATTCGTCCTGGTCCGGGGTTCGAACCCGATCTCACAGCGTTTGATTAGTTTATTTCAAACAAATCTGAATTATTTTTATTTATTTACTTATTATTATTGTTGTTTTTATCATTACCTTTATAGTTGTTGAATTTTATTACCTTTTTAACTTTTTGAGCACCTGTCAGTCGTCGCCTGTGTCTTGGCCAATCCCCCGCAGTGGGTACGCACCATTATTTTGAGGACAACAACAATTGAACACCTTATACTCAAATGTGATGGTGTCCATCCGGATGTCGACGCAGGCACAGTCACTCTTCCTGAGCCCTAGGGTTTAGAGATAACAATGATTCATGCGGCGGAAGTCAGCAAAAAGCGACTGGAAGGTTGGTTGCTGAAATGCGGAGAGGTGGCATAAGGTTAGAAGTGGAGAAAACCATACTGAAAGAAACTTTACAATTTACAACACAGTTAAATAAAAATTAAAAAACCTCAGGGGGCACTTTGACTGTCTAAAGTGCGTAGAGGCGAAAGCGTTTTCCACACCACTGTGACTGCCTCTGTGGCACTGGTAAAGGCCGTTGTACGATCGTTTTTGGGCGGATCCGCCAGCGAGCGAACCGCTCGCTTTCGGCCTTCGCTCGGGCGTACGGGCGGAATGGGTGTTGTACGATCATTTTGGAGCTGGCGGACGAGGCGGATGGTTTAAAGCGTTCGGATTGGCGCGCCCGGGATTGCCGTCTGTCCAATAGCATGCTCCTGTTGGCAACCTAGACGGCGCGAAAACGTGGTCTTTTTTTGCTCCTCGGCGATCGGCACCTAGGCTGAACTTCGGCATAGCCGTGGCGTGGTTTTTGAAGTTCTTGCTCTTGTACGCGGCTCTCGTCAGCTACCAGATGAGTAGCTCGGCTGTAGAGGTTTTGACTGCTTACATGGGCAACACAAACAGGGTGAACTGGCCATTAGTCGCGCAGTTCGTCGCTGCCGACGCAGTCATTCAGCAGCAGCGTAAGCGTAGGCGCAAGCCTATACGACGTCTTTTAAGAGACCGGCGTCGACTGGGCGAGTACTTCACGTTAGTCCGGGACATGAGGGATGGAGATGGAACAGACTTCTTCCAGTACTTCCGGATGTCTGTGGAAAGGTACAGTACAAGTTCATATCTTCCTTGTTTGCTTCGCACGTGTGGTCGCGTTGCTGCCGCATTGACGCTTTCGACAGATGCAGATGCTGATACTCGCGGTAATGCAGAAGCGCGTTTTCGTGCGACTGACATGTGAACAATTTATGACAAGTTTACTATAAAGAAGCAGGCCTAGAATGCAAAACGTGTTCACACGCGCAAACATTTCTATTACATTGGCACTGAGCTCTTTGCACCCACACACCGCGTAGGCAGGCTCGAGAGTGGTCCTCGGAAAAAGACCAGAGTTGACAGTTAGGCAATAAGTTTGTTGCTTTTATTTCATTTTTCCTGGCTTAGTCGCGCAGACACGGAACAGCGGTGTCCAGCGGTGCCGCGGCTTCAGCAGAATAAATGTGTACTGATAAGCGGCCGCTATAGCGGGCATTCCAGTACATTTCGACGCGTTGACCTCGTTACTAGGAGCACCATACAGCTCCGCATATGCGGTATTTGTCAGTAGAAAATGCTTGTGGCTCATGCCGTTATCATATTTATTTTACAGCCAAGTGTTTCATTCTGCTCATGTCATTGTGCAGGTTTGACCGTCTCGTAGAGCTGATAAGAGCCCTGATCGAACCTCGTAGAAGTACGGTAGTCAGTTTGTCGGCCGGAGAGAAGCTGGCATTCACATTAAGGTGGGCTAACGTTACATTTTAGAGCGCAGCTCTTTGGCGTCCGTTCCTGGGTTTCGCGTCGTCGTCGGCGTCGGCCTCGTAACCAGCTCCGCCCCCCTTTCATCCCCCCAGCGCTATCGGCGTCAGCGGCATCAGTCAGTCGCTGCTATCTCTTCCCTCCTCCCTTTATCGTGTTGTCCGCTTGCTGCCCCCATCGTTTGCCGCTGGGTGTACACGCCGCCCCCCTCCCCCCTCTTCCTGCGAGTCTCCGGTTGTCAAAGCGCCGGCTCGAACTTAATTCCTTTCTTCGCTCCTCCTCCAATGCAACCCCTGTGCGGTGGCAATCAGAGAGCCAGATCGGTGGCGGCGGATCTGTATATGTGCACCGCCCGAGCCGAAATTGCGAATACGTGTGAAAAATAAAAAAAAAATTCTGTGATAGCGCATACATGTGTTGCTCGATTTCTTTGCCTCAATCTATCGAAAAGGTGAAACAGCTTATTTGCTGCGCTCAAATTTCGCATTAGGAAGTAACGTAATCGTCGGTAATTTTTTTCATCATTTTGTACAGTGCCGTGAAGTATCGTGCCATGAACTGTGGATACTGTGTAGTGAAACTTTAAGACCAAATGCACATGTCGGGCCTTTCCTGTAGTGTACCACATGTAGGGAGGAATTGTCTTATTGTCAGTTTTTGGTCTGACAGTTTACAGTACACAATTTAATGTGTAAAATGCTTTGTCCTGCCTATGTGCTATATACGCCTTGTGGTGTAGCCTTTCAATGACAGCCAGTGTATGCTTAATAACTGCAGCTTTTTAAAACTTTTGCGATGTAAAAATGCTCACAGTGTGATTGTAAACGGTCATGATTAGCTCCTGTGAGCTGCCCAAGTGTGCTCATTCTTTCAGCCTTCCAACGGCTTCAGCTCAGAGCTAAGACTGCAGTAATGCTGTTTTCAATCGACTGCTTTCGTTTTATCTTATTTGCAAAGCAGTTCCTCGACTACTTTGCTTGCTGGTGCATTCCTAAGTGACATCATGTGAGGTGCAACATGTGGCTTCCTTTTCTTCACGTCTGCTGGTTGTATCTGCTTCAGTCAGGACACCTTATTGTCAGACACCTTAACCGAGACCAGATCTATTCTTTTTTTACGGAATATAGTTCTGCCTCCTTTACAAAAGACAACAAGGTGTATTATTTCCTTTTCAGTGTTTGTTTTTGATGTACTAAACACTGGAAAAGCTTATTGTAAGTGTACTGTGCCCAGCTCCCATTCCGGGCAGTCTTGGAATTCATGTCAGCCAAGTATTCTGTACGGAACTGAACCAATACCGAAATTGATGTTACAATCTTTAAAATTCTTCCACCAGTGCAAGCTAATGACAGAAAAAGTTGCTTTCACTGCATTTGTCTGGCACTTGGGTGGCATAACGCAAACACATCATGAAGCTGCTTTTTTAGTGCCTGCGGGTATTGCAGCAAGTCTGCCAGGATTTGTCTTCGCTTGAATGCATAGAGACATTTGTAGTATGAGTGGCCCTCACACTCAGGTTACCTGTGGGCAGAAGCAGGTACCACCTAGAGACAAGGGTATTGAACCTTGTGCGGCAAATCTAACTGCCAAACCTTGCTGGGTCCTCATACTCGACTGCTGAGCCCTTCTGCTCACTGGTTTGTACAACATACAACAGCAGACCACTTCTGTGATGTGAGGGAAGTGAAGCGGACAGACGTGAGTTGCAAGAAGCCCAACAGATCAGTCCTATTACTGCAGCTCGTAACAATGCTGAAGAAGTAGTCTGGTGAATACAAGAATAATGCTGTTGAAGGTCTATTTTATGCTCACTTGACCTGTTTCAGTCTGCACTGAAGGGTGGCACCATGCATGTGCTTGCATTTCTTGCTTATACCCTTCAACAACATAGACTGTGCTTGTTTATTCACTCAGTGACATTATTTGGGCTTCAGTGTGTGTTTAATATAGGTTCAGTGTTTTCGATTCATCCTTCTCACTAGGCTTTCTGTACTTGCAGGTACCTGGCACATGGTTCCACGATGAGGCAAGATACATAAGAATTGGCAAGGGAAATCTGCCGAAGGCTGGCTGTTTAAGCTTGGATCCAGTTTAGAGCTATTGGATGCAAGTTAAAGCACGAGAAAACCAGCCTCACATAAATAGGGGAATCGCATGCTTTTTCAAAGCAAAGAACAAAAGCATCATAGGGGGATGTTGCGGTCAAGGTGCATGTCGTGAAGAACAAGAAAAAGTTGGCTATTGCAGAAATGTCTTCTAAAAGCTTGCCGATTTGAATCAAACAACTTAATGGGCCAAAACAATCTAGCAGGGTCAAGAGCATGAAATGTGTTTGGTGATTTGCAGCACATGCCAATAACACAAATAAGGCCATAGGTGCTGGGTGATGAAGGGTTAAAAACAGAGGGGCCAGGCTATAATAAGGCAGGAAGCTATCTGCACAGCATGCACTAGATATGCCTATACAACCTACTTCCTCTCCCGTTGTTGCTTTCTGTAAATTTCACAGAACTTGATCACAGCGTACTGTGGGGTGCACCGGTGGCAAGTTGGCATGTCGAAACTGTGCTAAGGGACGACAACAGAGCAAGAATTGCTACCCTGTGCAGTGATGTTGTTACCATCATCTTTGTTCCTAGCGTAGCTTTACCAGCTCCACAGGGCTTATTTTGCAGTCTGCAAGTAGTCATGTCTGTAGCAAGCAGTCACAGGCAAATGAAGGTGGTAGCAGACAGACATATGCAAGTGCATCGACGAGATCTTCTCAAAGCTTCGAGAATGGCTTGTTAAACAAAGTGCTGCGGCTGACCCAGGAAGCGCCGCTGAACAACCGCTTAACACCAATAAGGTCGATTTCGCGAGCAGCTCTGCAACAATAGCATTGCGAACACATCCAGTTTCGTACCACTGATCCCCGGATCGAAAAGGACCATGAGCAAAATCGACAACAGACACTGTCATTGCCTATGAGGTGCTTCAAGACCACTGTATTTTTCTGATTGCAGTGGAAACCAACATCCCACTTAAACTGAATACTGCCAAGCATTTGTCAATATTGACTTAACACTGCTAAGCAAAAAGAGAAAAAAAGCAATGGCAAAGTTTTTCTCAATATTTTTTTCTTCTTTTTCATCAAGACTCGTTATGCTCAACTTGCTCTGTGGTCAGTTTTGATTGCATAAGCTGCTGCCATACTTTTTTTTTCTGCACTACATCAATTGAAATGCTCATGAAAAACAGACTTATGAGTTGGCACATATTAGAGATTTGTACACTGTCAATCAGTCGTGATTCAAAAGCGGCAATGATTCTTGTTTGTAATCGCGGAATACCATGTTGTTACAACCTAAACCGAAATGGCTAGCGGAAGTGTTCAGTCACCCATTCATCACGCCGATATGTTTATTGCAGGCAAATGTGCGCACAGCCGACAGGAAATAAAAATAAATGACGCTCCCGAAGATACATTTGCACTGCACCGATGTTTTCACACAGGTTACACAGTTTCTCCGGCGAGTCGTAAACCGAGCACCCATCATCACGAAACGTACTGAATGGAGCACCAAAGCTCAGAAGGATGGCGACATCGCTGTTGTCGCCGCAAAACAGTCCTACGGCCGTGCAGCCAAGCTCGCGTCGCGTCACGTCGCACACACGGCAATTCTCAAGCACAGTGCCAACACGAATCGCGAACAAAATGGTAACGAATGCGTAGCCAGCAACAACGTCATGTGCACGCTTCGGTCGCGATCACTGCAACCATCGCAACGAATGCGACTAGCTGCACAACGCCACGTTCATTTCAGCATTCGGAAAGCACGGCGTGCGTAGTGAGCTCTCGAAGGCGCACATTTCACTGCCTTGACGTAAAAGCACTCGCTTCGATCGCAATCACTTTCACTACGCGGACACTAGTCACTGTGCTACGCAGCTCATGCACGCACAAAAGTTCACCGTGAGCAGCTGTTGTTCGCCGCTGTGCGTGATGATCCTCGCAGGAATTAGGAACCCTTGCAGCAACCACAAACAGCTCCATATAAACACTTCGTGACACAGCCAACGCGTAGGTCTTGCGTCGGTTTGAAGAGGCGCTCTGTCAACTACATCAGCGTCGATTTCAACTCGGGAAACTGTCGCTGCTCGCCGCTGCTGCACGCGGAGAAGTTCGCAGTCGCTCTGAACACTCGTAATATCAACATGTGGCCAATATAGTATGCCTCGCGGCATAGGTGCCACCACTACAGCCACGACCTATGCCTCGCTCCCCAGTTCAGTCGACGGACGGCCATCTTGCCCGGCAGGAGCGGATGCCTACGTCACGTAAAAAGCAGCCAATCGCTGCAATTCGGTCGCCGGGCGGTTCGCTCATCCGCCCCAAAGTTGAAGTTCACCAACTTTCCTTCCGCCTGCCGAACGGGGCGAATGCCTATTGTCTGGTCGTTCGGTCCGCCAGTCCGCCTGCCTGGCGGATCCGCTCAAAAGCGATCGTACAACGGCCTTAACGTCTCCACTGGATGATGTCATACATAATTAAGTACTAATTACTAAGTAAATACAGTTACTAATTAATTACTAATACTAACTAACTGCTAATTAATGACGCTTAAACTTGGCATTTAGGAGTGGAACGTGACAGCGTGTTGTAGCGCTGCCAGGGAGTCCACGGAACGCCACCACCCGTTCGGCGCGATGCGTTGCCCTTTGAACGCAACGCTTTTGGAGGGAAGGAAATGGCGCATTAACTATCTGTCATCTCGGTGGACACCCGAACCGCACCGTACAGGAAGGGAGGAAGTCGGAGTGAAATAAGAAAGACAAAGAGGGGCCGCAATGAAGAAAATGAAAATTGTAGTTGAGGAAAGGAAATTACGCAGTAACTGTCTAACATATCTCGGTGGACACCCGCAAAAGCGTGACGACACAGCTGACAAGCTTCTGCTAGAGTGTACTAGAAAGGTTTCATCTTTCTAGTACACTCTACTTCTGCTGACAGCCTCCTGTCCACAACGATGAGGTATTCAAGGTTTTCGCCTTAAAAAAAAAAAGCTGAGCATGGTGGCAGCTGCCATCGCCCCGTTTTAAAGGGGACGTTATTATCGTTTATTCATCCATCCAGTGTGGAGACTCCAGGCAATAGTCCAGGCTGATGCGCCATTCAGCCCTCTAGCGGAAATTTCAGTCGGTCTCTCTTCTAGCGAGGTGGCGCGTATAGACGCTTTACAGCGCCATATCATGGGGGCTGCCATCTTTGATCGCGTGATCACGCCGCCATTACACGCCTTCTGACCGCTCGGCGCGCCCCGTCGAGGCGGTTGCTGCGTCTGATGGTTCGGTTTCGACAGGCAATGTTTCGGCTGATACGGTTGTAAAGGAGTGGTAAGACGACACTGTGGTTTATAAAAAGCTTCGAAGGACATGTCAAAAACCTCATTTGATCACTTTAGGCATGAGCGGGCTTCATGTCGCGGAGAGCCACTCACCTCACCGCCTCTTCTACTCAACGGATGGATCGCCAATGCCTGTCTTTGCATCCTTTGAAGGCTTTGCTTAATGTTTGTTTTTATTGTTATTATCTAAAACGGCAAGGTTCAATGCTCCTGCGGCAGCGCAGACCGTTGTCGTATTGTGCACGTGCATGCAGACACCGCTCTAAAACGCTAGCGTGCGCATGGTACGCATTTGTTTACAACCTGTTAACGGTGCTCAGGAGACGAAATATTTTCTACATGTTTGTTAAACACAGAAAGGCTACAGAAGTAAATACACACAAATGTTAATCAATCATTTACGCAGTACCATGCATCAAGCAGCCTTCACAAGCTGGCGTGCAATCGTTTCGAATTAAGAATTCCGCGATATAGTTGTTATAACACGCGCATGGCAACGCGTTCATATTACGCGAAGTTCACAATTATGTCAGGCTGGCATATAAAATTGTGGTATGCTCCATGTTCGATATGCGGGCTTGAAAGTTCTCCAGGTCTCGTTGGTTGTAAGTAATCAGCTTCACTCCGAACCGGAGTCACTTTTAGTGACTGTCTCGCATGGACTGCGAGGAAATGAGAACCACCCAACAAAGCAGCCGTAACGCAAATGCTTTATTTCGCTTATGGTCCACGAGAACTGCACTACTTGGTGCGAAGTTCAACACAAGCACCGAGACGGCGTGTAGTACGCGGACTGACGGTAAGCTCGCACGGCTGTGCACTGCATAATATACAGTAGCAGGAGCGTAAGTCGTCTTTTATGCGAAGCATATTAACGTAGGTTTCGGGCCTTCGCGCGACGCCCGGCGGTGGCCACCATTGACCTTGAAGTGAGATCACATGGTGTGACGTCACGTGATGACGTCACACCGGCTACAGATGGGGCCTCATATCGCGCCGTCGGACGTCGCCCGGCGGAGGCCTCCACGCTTCGGTTCGCGCGGTCGCGCGCGACGCGGCGGCGGAGCCACCATTGCTGCATCACGTGATATGTGACGTCACGCCAGGGATGAAGCGGCGCCCGCCGTCGCGTCAGTCTCTGCGCCCGCAACCGCGCCAGCGTCTTTGCGCCGGGCGTGTATGCGGTCAAGATGCCTCCAAACGCTAAGGACGTTAATAATAAGAATGCAAAACGAAGGCTGCTTCGCATCCACTGGGCTTAACCTTGATAAGCCTCCAACTTTTTTTTTTCGTTCTTAATTCGTCCTCGGGCGCTCCTTTTACGAATGGCTGCACACCTTAACTCACAAGCAACGGGGTCCGGGCACACTGCACAGCAAATGAAATCCCGAAGCGACGGTTTCGGTGGCACAACAGCTTGTTCATGTGGCTATGTTGTGCACTTTACTTCGCAGATTTTCCAAGATCGAAACCAATTTCTTTCCTTACTGGCTATCCAGCGCTGGCGAATATGTTTGTTGCGTTCACCTGTTCGGAAAGGATGCATGGCGAATGGGCGCGCACAGGGGCAGGACTTCCTTGTGCAGTTCGGTTCCGTGACGCTCGCAAACGATCGCATCCCGCACCTTTAAGTCTGTGTTGCAATTCTTGCGATCCACAACACAGCACGTATTTCCTCTGCCTTTTCACATGTTCGTAGGAAGAACACATATTCGACAGGCACTCGCAATATTAAGGCGGAAGCCTTTAATGTCTCATCGTTGTAATCAGCAGTTGTCGACAGAAATGTCACGCTTTTCAATTGGTCGAAGCGGTCGTGACGTCACAGTGCGCGAATTTCAAACGGGGCCAATTGTACTTTGGCTAGTAACCATGCAACCAATTAAAGGGATCGTATAGTGATGCTCTAAGTAAGTGGGAATGAATTTAGTTCATTGCTTAATGATCCAATTAGCCTAATTAACCGTTCTAGTCAGACCAGATAAATAAATAAAACCGAGTACGAAATTGGTCGAGTTCGGGAATCGAACCCCGGTCTACGGAGTGCGAAACGAGCATGCTAACCACTCCGCCATGCCAGCTCAATGATTTGGAATGAACAAAGGCGCGCCTAGTGAATACGGTGTCTTCGTTCACTCCCATCTTCCTCCCTTCCCGTTACGGTGAGGTTCAGATGTCCACCGAGATATGCGATACAGATAATTTCCTTTTCTCAAAAACCAATTTACCGACGAGCAAGGCGTAGAGCCGAACGGGTGATGGCGTTCTGTGGACTCCCTGGCAGCGTTGCAAGACGCTGTCGCAGCAACACTGCGCTTAAGGCTTTCGCCTCACCGCACTTTAGGTCGACAAAGTGCCCCCTGAATTTTTTCCACTGCTGCTTCGAGGCTCACACGCCGGCGACTTACGAGGCCCGTAATGGCGCCATGTTCTGAGCGGACCTATGGCGCCATCTGGCCTCAAACAGAAGAACTGCGTGCTGTAAACGGTCTATAGACATTTTCAAATAACGGCTAGAAGGTGCCGCTTTTTTGTTTTTTTTTTGAGAACTGTGCAGCGGCAGACAGCTGTCAACACCTGCTTCTACATAGATGAGGAAATAGTTGGACTGAAACTTCCCTACTCTCGCCTCAGAGCACAGAAGCGAGCTGTCCCGAGGGTCATGAAAAAGTCTGTACGGTGTAAATTTTGTGCAGTGGAGAGGGCCTGCTTGTGATTGCGAAGGAAACACTATATCCGCGCTTATATTTTCGGCAAATAATTGGCGCAGCGCTATCCCTCGCAACGTCAGCCTTTCTGCAGTCGTCCGCAAAGCATATCGCTTTCTTGGGCAACACCAAAAGCCATTATCGACAGCACCAGCCGTTGGCAGACCTCCGGGAACACCAAAGAAGCAAAGTACTAAATACGAATAACCGAGTCCTCGCATTTCAAATATGTGGAAATGAGCTTGAAGTAGACCAGCAGTGTGGCAATATGTTTTAGTGCAAATAGATTACTTGTATATTGTACTTCTCTCCCCCATCCTTTCTGCCTGTCCTCGCACCTCTATCATTTAATTTCTCCAGTCTGCTTCCTATCCCTTTATTTCCGCTGCCCCAGCTCATGTACTTCCCGTAGCAATGGCAGATGCAGCGGCTATAAAAAATATTTTGCTTCCGTTTATTATTTCTTTAAATAAATAATTACTACTAAAACGACTAATACAACTTGAAGTAGATCACAATGAGGCGCTTTGATGAAGCCCAAATGCATCTGATGGGCGCAAGGCAAGACCAACCCTCGTGGGGTTGCTGTAGCAACAGTGCCAACAGTCCCACCCTCTGAAAGAAAATACAGCGCTCAGGCGAGGCTGGTGACGTCATCTAACCATCCCCTTTTCACAACTGCTTTGCTCCAACAGGCCCTTTACGATATGTCCGCGCCGTCTTCGATGATGCAGTAAGCTTAAGCGTTCAAAAAAAAAAAGGCATACACACCTTTCAAACAATGGTAAACAAACGACTGCGTGCATCAGCAGGTGTGCGGTTGTCTGTGATCTATCGAGCACTCAGCTGGTGTTAGCGGTCTTTTGTCGAGATCTTTTGTTCGATGTCTCTGATCTTTTGTGCATGTGTCAAACTTTTCATCACCAAGTCGGCTCCGTCTGCTAGTAGCCTCAGCGACCGCCACAGATGTGGTGCCTTGGAAGCCGCCGATAGTTCTGATCCAGATCAAATTCAGAGACCTCTCCCAGTGCGTTTTTATCCAAGCGGAGGCTTATACGATCAAACCATATGATGTAAGTAGTGAAAGCTGATTATCTGGAATGCATCTTTATATACTACTACAACTATCTAGAATGTCGTACGGAAGCGGAGCGGTAGCCGTTCCAGGGTCATGGCCCTCTGGGTGTTAATCATTCAGTCCACCTTGAGTTGTTGCAGGGTTACGAACATGGGGAAGGACATTCTGATTGATACAATTACACATATGTGTACAGTGTGTTTTACGAAAAAATAACTGAATAATAATATCATTATATGCTCAGGATATTTTTTAAACATGCCTATACTGACTGAATAAGAAACTTCATATCATTTAGGTGCCGCTTATAACGAGGGGGAGTTCTTTAGTGGCCCTGCTTATAATGTGATTGTCCATGTCACTGTACATCGATTAAGCGGCTACCTCCTCCCAAACACAAAATAGAGTGGTCATCTTTCACACAGTATGTCACGCATTAGGCACATAAATCTTGCTTAGAGAAGTAAAAGCCTTCCTTTGCGAGTCCTGAGGGGGTGCACCTCAAACATTCTTTGTTCAGTTGGCATTTAGTTTACGCTGAATTGTATTTAATTTTGTTCGGCTCAATGCAAAATATTTCTCAACTTGTGAAACGGTGTAATAATCCACCGTTTTTCTATTAACTAGAAGACACAGGCTTGGCGCAAAGGATAAAACACCTGCCTAGTAGCCACGGGATAGATGTCTGGGGCGCAGCTGTTAGCCGTATGCTTTCCTGTCTGTTGCCGAGGTGCTCTCGTGGGGATCGCACATGACAAAGTGCGCGCACGTTTAAGACAAATTGTCT
This sequence comes from Amblyomma mixtum, assembly GCF_055824585.1. Taxonomy (NCBI): domain Eukaryota; kingdom Metazoa; phylum Arthropoda; class Arachnida; order Ixodida; family Ixodidae; genus Amblyomma; species Amblyomma mixtum. The sequence goes on from NC_143015.1 coordinate 103,131,694, forward strand.
AGGGTCATGGTTTGTAGGTGTTGAAATGCTGGGTACCTTGCTCACATATGTATGCCCCAATGGACACTGAACGTCCCCTGGACGTCCTGAAGACATCCTGAATGTGCCCAGGACGTCCAGAGGAGGTTCAGTGTCCGTTGGGGCGCGGCAACACCTCCAAGCACGAAGAGCAACTGTGCTACGCAAGCCCCTACTTTGCGAAGAAACAATCTGCTTCACAGATGACCAGCTGAAATTCGCTTAAGGATGTTCCTCTACAATAACACGAAACAGACATTAACGACCGCAGGAACGAAGAACACAACATCACTTTGACTATTTCCACCGCCTGGCTTGACAACAACAGTTGCCGTATCGAAAGCTGCGTCTTGAAGTTTTGACGATTTCCACTGTCTGGCTTGACAATAGCAGTTATGTGTCTAAAGCTACGTCTTGAAGTTTTCACAATTTCTACTGCCTTACTTGAGAACGGCAGTTACGGTGTCGAAAGCTACGTCTTGAAATTTTGACAGTTTCCACTGCCTTGCTTGACAACAGCAGTTCCCGTGTCTAAATATACGTCTTGAAGTTTGTTTAGGAACACAACCTTACTTCTTTTTGTTTTTCTTGACGTTGTTTCTCAAGCATGAAGTCTAACATATGTGAACCAGGATCTCAAACTGCGTCTCAATGATGAACGACACAAATCGCGACGTCTTCATGATAAGTAAATGACGTGGTTGTAGTTTTCAAGTAATGAATAGCCTATGACCTTTAGATTTCAACTCCGCCGCTGCCCCCATTAAGTCACTAGCATATCAGTGCAAGCACGTGCTCACAGAAGCTAATGGTTGTAGCTAAACGCAGCGAAGCGTTCTCTATGGTCCACGAAGGCGTATGGACTTCGCGGTCACAGCGTCGATGAGGTCAATAACTAAACTGTGAACCTTCAACATAATGAAGAATTGTTCGCGGTGGCTCAATGTATTTTATGCATAGGTGTATTCCCTTCCTAGTGCAAGATAGGCGGTAAGTTTTTTCCTATAAACCTGAAACAGAGAGAAAGGAAAAGCCGGGGTCACATTGGCCGATTTCCTACACTGCGCTTGTGGCTGGGGAAAATCGAATGAAACAGTGAAAACAGAGAAATGAAAAGTTCGGGCTTTCCTTTCTATATGGGACGTGGCGATGGGAGGGTAAGAAAACGACAGAAAGCAACTCAACACCCGCGGTTTGCAAGCAGGCGACTGTCACTATAAACGCCGCTGAAGTCTATAGCCCAGTGGTGCAGTAAAGAGGAATCTGAACTCGTCCTTTTGCCGCGGGAACTCAATCTACACGTTCTGAGCATTCTTCGAAACTTCGATTTATTGCCCTGCTTGGCTGAAAGACGCGTCTGTCGGCAATGATACTCAAATTGACCAAAACTGTTACCACGTGACCACACTATATCATATAGTGGCAGTGGGTGCGTATCACCTGACTTGGTACCTATACTTTCTATTCGTTATATTCGTACGTGTCAGTATAGCGGCCATCGAAGTGGGACCCCACCGGGACTGCCATTTGCATACATTTTAGGACTCACCCGTTTGACGCGGAATGTTCGAAGTGAGGTGAAATTACTTGGTATATTCCTGAGAATAAAATTAGCAAATGAGATGAAGCCCAAAATGTGTGTGGGTTTCGCACCGACTACCTTTCCACCCCCCCCCCCCCCCCCCCCCTTCCCCACCGTACATTCCGAGGACCTTCAGATGGCCATTACGGCCTAACTGTTAGTCGCCGGGGACTCCGGATGGTGTCAAACGATTCGTCGTGTTGTAATGCAGACGTTTCTAAAATTTATGAACTGGTCCAACGAGGAAATATACCGGATACAGCGAAGGTAGCTGTGAACCGCAATAGTAGTGCAAAATCAATGAGGTAGATGGCACTGCTCGTGTCTTAGAAGGAATGTTTCTACAAAGGACACATCCGCGGGGGTTTGGATTTACGTGACCATGTTATGTGACCATGTTATGTGACCATGTTATGTGACCATGTTACGTGACCATGTTACGTGAAGGCCATGTTACGTGAAGGCCATGTTACGTGAAGGCCATGTTACGTGATCATGTTACGCTGTGATCAGAGAGTGCAACGGTGTAAGTTTGGTTTACTGGTTTATTGGGGTTTAACGTCCCAAAGCAACTCACTCCATGAGGGACGCCGTAGTGATGGGCTCTGGAAATTTTGACCACCTGGGGTTCTTTAACGTGCACTGACATCGCACAGTACACGGGCCTCCAGAATTCCGCCTTCATCGAAATTCGGCCGCCGCGCCCGGAATCGAACCCGCGTCTTTCGGGTCAGCAGCCGAGCGCCGTAACCACTGAGGCACCACGGCGGGGCGCAACGGTGTAAGGATATGTCGGGAATAGTGATAAGGCTATATCCCTCAGTGCGCGGCATTTTTTTTTTGTTACGCCGTGAACCCCTCAGAAGGAAACACGCTTAGCGGCTGGGATTGCATGAAATCTGTCTGTCGAGACGGCGCGCACTCGCGAACAATTGCCAGCGCTTTCCTTGTTGCATTTTTTTTGTCAGAACACTGGATACCTGCATAACCGTTAGCGATCTTCGAACACCACCGTCACCATGGTGGTAAAAACAAAAAAAAATACGAAATAGGCACAAACAAATCGCCCCAACTTTTCAGCGCTAAAAAACGTTTATTCACCATCCACAGACCAGGCGATCGAGTCACACTTAAAAGGAAGAGCTAAAATAATGAGTCCATTGCGGCTGTCTTGTCTTCGGCAGGTGACTGCTCCTGGAGACAGCTGCGCAAATTTTGAGTAGTTCCCTCGGCGAGGGAACCTTCACTTGGATCTGACGGAGTCATTTGCCAGTTTTGGACGGCTCCTGCAAAGTTTGGAACAGAGCATGCAAATAGTTTAATACAACACAGGCTTTAAAACACAGCTCTTCCCCAAACTATAAGCTGCCGGTATACGGCACCGTGCAGGTGACTGGGAGGACAGCAATTAAATCGCTTGCAAGCGAATCTGTTGAAGCAAACGCTTGTACAGTTGGCCTCGAGATCTCGCCGTCAGCGCGTTAACTGCGGCAACGAATACTGAGTCGCGCGATGAAGCCTGAGGTGAAGCCTGAGGTGAAGCCTGAGGTGAAGCCTGAGGTGAAGCCTGAGGTGAAGCCTGAGGTGAAGCCTGAGGTGAAGCCTGAGGTGAAGCCTGAGGTGAAGCCTGAGGTGAAGCCTGAGGTGAAGCCTGGTCGCTATTGCAAATTATCGGGAGTTTAAAGTTCGCTTCGCCGTGACTCCCTGTTCACTGTCGCCACGCAATGCACCCAAGACAGTTGAAGGTGGGCCACCGCTGGGCGACCACGATACAGAGATGAGACTCGTGGTGCCGCAGGAAGCGTGGTAATCTGGACCTGAGGTGCACTCGTACACTCCATCATGCATCCAACGAATTCCATTCCGGGGCAAAGTTATTCGCCCGCTGGCAAGCTGTGCGTCACGCGCAGGTGCGATGGCTGCAGTCTAGCTATTTATTTTTACTAGCAGGCTAGAATACGACTTAACCGTGCAACGTTCACCGAAGCGCATTTGTCAGCCACCACCTGTACTGGCCACGGCTTTAAATGAGGAGACTGAACTTTTTTTTGTTCTATGCGCAGGCGACATGCCAAACCAAACGTAAGCAGGGGGGTGCCATTGACACAAGCATATAGCTACAGCGTATAAGACGGCGCGCTATCATATCAAACATTGTAACTAATAGTTGGTAGGGGTGTAACGTATTTAAACAGAGCAGACATGAGAAAGCAGGTGTTCATTCTTCAATTCGACGGGACACTTAAGCTTAGTCCTAATTAGGGTATGGCGCGTTATCTTTAGTGGGTTAATGCCCATGTACACAGAATTCGTCATTCTCGAATTAACATTTATAGATGGCGGCGAGTCCTCATACCACTACCATCGCAGTGGTGCGGCGGTTAAGAGATGTTCCACTGCACTGGCAGGTGGCTATTTCTATCACAGCCACCGGTAGAGATTGTGCGACCCCGAGCAACTTCTCGCGCAGCCGGCGCGACGCTCCTCCCAACTTACCCGAGCAACTCTGGTATTGCCCTCCGTGAAACTCGGGTTGCTAGGCAACGGCACAAGACCGAAAGCGTACGGTGACAAGATCCCTGGTCGGTGTTGGTGAGCGCATGAGTGCTCTCGACTAATATTGCCTCCCCAAATCTGTAAATGTTAAGGCCTGTTTGCCCCACTCGGACGCACTCACCTTCATCTGGACTTTTTTCGGTCCCTTGGGCCCCTTGGACGGAGCTGTACTCGTCCCTGCCGCGCTCGAGTGCAAGTCCGGCCGAGATGTCGGGGCTTTCTTCGGTGCCGTCGAACCAGCACCTTTTGCTTGGTGGGCGTTCTCCAGATCCTTCAAAGCTCAGCGGCTTGTGCCGGCGTTGGCCTTCTGTTCCGGGGGTTTTGTGGCCTCCGACATGGCTTCCATGTTGGCAGTCTGCTTCGCAAATCGGTCTTTTTGGGACCTAGTACACGGCGGTGAATACAGGTCGCCCGCTCCTGTCGCCGCCTTCCGAGGTTTGGTCGCGTTAGCAGAAGGCTCGCTAGTGGTCGGTGACGGCTTGCTGGTGGTTTTCGTCGGCGTCTTGCTTTTTCCTACTGCCTCCGCTGTCGCTGTGGCCATCTTTCCCTTGCCGCCGTGTGCTTTCTTCATTCCTGTACGAAGCGTGAAGTCCGGAGGCTCACCGGGGCGCTGCAGTTCACGAGGAGCTTTCGCTGCAAGTCTGCTGCTTTGACTGCGCGCTGCGCCCAGCGACACGAGCTTTTGTAGTACGCGTACAGCGCCGCCTAGTATCGTATGACTTATCACGGTCTTGATCTAGCCCTTTGGTCAATGTACTTGAGCGGCTACGAATTTAAAGATGACATTGCTGTTGTCCTCGAAAGGAAAATGGTGCGTGCCTTATGTGGGCGATTGGCCAAGACCCGTGTCGCGACTTTCCCAGTGACCAAAGCTAAAAAATATTGAAGCTGGGCACATTTTACCGTCTATTCTTTTTTTTTTGCAAGAAAAAGAAGAAGCAATCAGAAAATTGCCTCTTTGAGCATGCGCACAGTGGCTCGTTTTGCGGAGACAGCGACAGGCATCGTTCAAGACGAGCAACTAGAGCTATTGTTAAGAAAAAAATTGTATGGGAGACTTAAGCTCCAGCTTAAGCGTATGACGCAGTAGAGTTAATGGGTTAATGCCCATGTATGCGGAACTGGTCATTCTCTATTCAACATTCAGTGCCCATATCACTCCTGGCGCAGTGGTGCAGCGATTAGGCGAAGCGTCACTGCCCTGAGATGGCAGGTGCTGCCTAGAGGACTGCACGGGCCTCAATCTGAGGCCCGAGCCCGGCCCGAGCCCGAGACCTGAAGCCCGAGCCCGGCCCAGGCCCGTGGCTTCAAGCCCGGGTCCGGCCCTGGCCCGTTAAATTATCGCTCTAGCGAGCCCGGCCCGGCCCGTGAATCCTCGAGTGAAGCCCAGCCCGGGCCCGGCCCGGCCCGTTTCACAGTTACGCTCGAGATATACTGCTCACTCTGAGCAAGTAGACTGCTACTAGACCGATAAGAAACTGGCCGAAAAAGGTTCTGAACAGAGTTTATCTTGCAGAAAGTTGGTTCTTTTTAACCCAGAAGGAAGTGATTTAGAGTAGCGCTCGCCATGCCCGTATTTTGGACAGTGATCTCGTGTTGGTGCGCAAAGATAAAATAGGAAGTTCCGAGAGCCAAAAGGGCTGCATACGCGCGTAACAGACTACTTTGCATTCCCCCATGATTTCAAGCTGTTATATTTTTCCGCCCGGAAGTATAAACACTAAAGCTGCCTAGCAAGCAGTGGGATGACATTTTTTTTAGTGAACGCGATCTCACAGGTTGAACTCATAGCCGAACTGGTCGCCTTTCAGCAGAAACGAAATGCTAAAAGGCTTGAATATTTCACGGTGGGTGTTTTGAAGACTATAAGCGTCGTAAACTAATATGTTCTTCCCGAATGCATTTCCAATAGTGTATAGGCATGTTTTGGGGCGACGAGCGATCATTGGCCAATTAAGACCGGCTGAATGTTACTCATACCGGTGGAGCAGAAGATAACGCGCGAACCACGTGATAACTTACAGGGCAAAACACTAGTCATGACAACCAGGCTTAAAAAGCGATGAGGGATAGATATGGTTATGAGATGAGATTTACAAACTGTCGCGAGCTTTCGTGGCTATTTCATTTACGAGACGTTCCGGTCAGCTGATCAAAATGAAAACCAAATGCACTTTACTTTGTGAATTTTCTCACACGAGAAAAATATAGCTATAACATAAACGCTATGTTTTGGGGCCTTAAGGGCCCAAGGGGAGTCAGGCTGTGAGAGAAACCGAAGCGGAGGGCTCCTGATCATTTCGACCACCTGGGTTTTTTCAACGAGTAGTGTTACTGCAAAGTACGTGGCTGTCATGCTGGCCGCCTAGTTAGAAAGGCGGCCACCGAGGCTAGGAGCAAACCCTGGTTCCCCGGCTCAGTAATCAAGCGCCTTGACCACTAAGCCACCGCGGCGTGGAAATAAGGAAATAAAAAAGTCAAGTAGTAAAGCTTAGTTTTTTTTTCTCAGCGCGTACTATAACCCATAGCTCATCCGTGTCGCTGCTCCAATGCCGCAGTCGTGTACTTCACTCTGCCATAGTGAATGAATAGTCGGACACCAGCCGTTTCTGTACGGGCCCAAGCCCGACTCGGGTCCGCCGCTTTCAGCCCGAGCCCGGCCCGGGCCCGCAACTTCAGGCCCGGGCCCGGCCCAGGCCCGGCAAAACAAATCATATCCCGGCCCGGCCCAGCCCGCGGGCCGGACCGGGCTCGGGCTTTTGGGCCGGCCCGAGCCCGTGCAGTGCACTAGTGCTGCCGGTGGTGGAGCTTGGGCGACCCAGGTTGCTCTTCCCGATCGAGCAATGATTAACATAACTGCCACCTGCCATTATGGTTGTCATGTTCTGATGACGCCACAAGGCCACCTGCCTCCTATGTTGAATTAATGCCTGATCGCTCGGTAAGAGCAACCTGTACCGCACTAGGTTCGCCGCTGGTAGCACCTGCCATCGCAGGGCGGTGGCGCATCGCTTAACCACTGCACCACAGCGCCAGGAGGGGTATGATGACTCCTAGGTATCTATGGATGTAAAGTAGAGAATGACCAACAGCATATATGGGAATTAACCCATTAAGCTATCGCTTCTATATACTCTTAAAGCGGAGCTTAGGTGTCCCCGTCAATACTTTTATCGGACACGCGTTTCAAAATTTTAAGGCGTAAATTCGCACCGTCATTCCTGTCCACAGCCGAGGCGTTCACTAGCAGTGGAATGCAGTGACCGTAGGGTCCCGTCTTTCTGCTCGTGTGACCGTGGATGAAGCATCATGCCAACATGCTGTGTGCCCTGCTGCACAAGTGGATTCAAGGGAAACAAGGAAAAAAGGCACTTCTTGGCTTCGCAAGCTCCTTTCTGTGCTCTTCTTTTTGTTTTGTTTTATCTAATGCCAAGCACGCCTGTGTGTGCAGCAATTGCAGTGCACTGTCATACAGTAACACTAAGGGAATGTCTTCGTCAGCCGCTCAGGTGCGTGGTGACGATGGACGAGCTAAGGTTTCACCCTATGAGTGAACTGCTGGTCGTGTTTGATATTAGCATTTCCTGTGAAGTAGCCCTACAAATTCACAGCAGCATAGGTACCATAATCACCCAAAATTTTCAGGTCAAGGAGTCGGAACGCGAAAATGGCTATAGTGCTGTATCACGCATAAAATGTGTGGACCCCATAAAGTCACAAAATTTTTCACTCGGAATGGAGATTTTTATGCGTAAGATAATGATAAAAAAGAAATACAGGAGTCACCCCGGCCAGCTGCTTTCTCAAGGAAACTCAATTCCTTCGAGAGAGGTTTTGGCAGCTCGGATCTCTGAGGCTAGGTTACATCAGTTCCCACTAGTGAACGGTGACCACGCAGCTTCTTTCGCTGTTTGAGTACAGTAATGCAAAAGCTTTGATCCAGTTTTCTTGGAAATGCATGTCTTCCTGCCAGACAAATATCTCATGTTTTCATGACGTAAGTGTCTCTTCAAAACTGCTCACAGAATATCAAACTACCGTCTGCATCCCACTTGGCTGACTGTTCAACTTTTCTGGAATCTTCCCTGGTTACCACTGATAGCAATATGCGCCAGGGAGCAGGCTTCAAAGAATAGTCCTGGAAATCTCCTTGCTTAGTTAGGTGCAACGGTGCGTCCATCATTCCATGGTGCTGCAATAATAAGTCATTTTTCTCCGTGAAGTACGGACCAGTTCTTGCCAAAGCAACGAGAACAGCGCGTGGGCTCTCAGCTACGTTTGTCTAGAGAGGCACGTGGTCACCATTCGCTTTCTTTTGGTACAGCATATGTTGAGCTGCCGGTCGGTGCGGACATGTTATTGAGCTCCGCTGGGCTTATCGACACCACGTGGCATCAAACTCTGTTAGTATTCATGCCTTTCGTGGCAAAGTACCAGGTATCGGGGTAAGCTTGGGATACTTTAGCCATCGAGGGCTGTTTTCATGACAACGAAAAAGTTTCGCCTATCGCCTGGGCTGTAAGAATGCCCGATACGCTGAGAAACCTTAAAAGTGCCTCTGTATTACTTTATGTGGGTGTCAAAAGTATATGATACCATGCGACTTGATGTTTGGTATCTATTTAAATAGAAAGCTATAACCATTCAGAGTATAGTTTATGGGGGTTTAACGTCCGAAAGGGACTCAAGCTATGCTGTACACCGTGGTGGGGGGCTCCGTAAATTTTGATCACTTGGGGCTTTTCAACTTAAGTAGCATAACGTTACTTTATAAGCATTTGTACTAACATTATGGTGAAACGCAGTCTTGAGCCTCCTTATTATACAGGCGAACTTATACAAAGTGGCATCTGAACAAGAAAGCGTGCAGACTATTTTGTAAAAAGGAACATGGTCGGCAGCTGCAGCGCGAAATTAGAGCGTCAACGGTTTTTGGCATGGGCCTATTTTATCCCTGCTCTGCCCGGCCTTCGCACAAGATCACCTATGAATAAAGCATGTTTCATCTTGGTGGAGTTTGCAGAATTTCATCTTGGAGCAGCACACGAGTACCCTCGCTACCACCACGGCATCCAAGGTCAACCATTCCACCAGCTCTTCGCTGGCGTACGCTGTCTGCCGTAAAAGGATACCGGACCTTTTTATGTGCGGCACACCACAGGAATAGGTAACAAAAAAGACACGCCTCTTCGCATTTGACATAATTATGCATGGGGCTGAATTAAGCCTCCTTTGAACAAGCCGTGATGTAATTAAGGCCTTGTCAAAGAGGCGTAAATGACACTTGAATGTGGCGCCTTAAATAACATCATTCTCAGACGGCGTAAACGAAGCCTTTTTTGTCACCGTTGGACACGAACAGGTTCCGCGTGCTGCGCAAAACACGAAGTTCGCATGCTTGCAGAATACCGCTCAAGTGAAGAAAGGTCCATTGAAATATTTAGGTTTATGGTTTATGGGGGGCTTAATACCCCAAGGCGACTCTGACTGAGGGACACCTTAGTGAAGGGCTCCGGAAATTTCGATCACCTTGGGTTCTTCAACATGCACTAACATCGCACAGTATATTATTTGCGGAAGGACAATCGGAATGAAAATACCATTCTTTGAGTACAAAAAAAATACCGCTGAGGATTTATTACCCTGCGGAGTATATCAAAGCTTCACTGTGTTTTCCGAGGGTTATATTCAAGAGGATTCTGGTGTGGGCTAGTTGGTTCATTCTTAATAAGCAGATTCACAACAGCGCTACGGAACGAGCACAGAAGGACAGCGCCCGTCCTGTGTTTTTCGTGTTCCTTCTGTCCTCGTTCCGTAGCGCTGTTGTGAATCTGTATATTCAAGCCCTTGGACCACTGCCATAATAAGATTTGTTCAGCGCTCGTCTATTTCCACTGATGACGAGGAAACGCGTCGGCCAGTCACATCCCCAACTTGTGCGTCAGTCGTGCTCACCCATTCCTGCTGTAAGTATGCCTTCAGTCTTGCTGACGCGGCTTTCCTTACACCCACGTGAGGAATTCACTCAATGCTTTCCGTTGCAGGCTGCAGTGGCTGTTCCATCCATGCCGGCGCCGCTGGCGTGGTTCTGGACAGAAAGATAAAAGCAAAAGTTTGTTTGTCCCAGTTGCCCAAATATTAAAGCTCTTCATGCCGCAGCGAGCCAAATCGTGCATGATGTATGATATAATGACACGCATGGAGCGTTTTGCGAGCGTGCATATACACACTGCATGTAGGCGGCACTTCTGAAGCCCGAGAACCATATTTTCTGGTGTCTTCCCCGGAGGTTAGGTAACTCGAAAACGTTGATATGTTTTCTAGGGGAAGTAAAGAATGAATGTTCTTTGATGGTTTAGACGGACAATGCGTTGTAGGGAACATTATGTGGTTTGAGTCAACTAGCATTGAATATATGGTATGCTACAGTTTATCGCAATGCTGGTCAAGAAGCTGCGTTGGCTCTGCTCAGCTGCTGACCTGAAAGACGTGAGTTCGATCTCTTCCGTGGTGGTCGTATTTCGATGGAGGCGAAATTCTAGAGGCCCGTGTACTGTGCGATGTCAGTGTACGTTAGAGAACCCCAGCTGGTCGAAATTTCCAGAGCCCTTCACTACGGTACGTTAAAGAACCCCAGCTGGTCGAAATTTCCAGAGCCCTTCACTACGGCGTCCCTCATAGCCTGAGTCGCTTTGGGACGTTAAACCCCACAAACGAAACCAAACCAAGCAATGATAGTCCGACACTTTCTCGTAGGGAAGATCTGCAAAGCCATCTATTTTTTTTAAGTGACATAACTCCGATGATGGCCACGTGTGTCGTCGTACTCCTAAACAAGCATGCGACAAAAGGCTGTCCAGACGCAGTGGTGACCCTAAGGTTTAACATCATTTCACAACCCTGCCTGACAGCAACCTTCTGAACCTGTCAAGGATCAAAACAGTAGCCGGTCGTCACACGGAGTCTCAACGTTTTACGTTGACTACTGTCAACCTGAGCAGCGTACAAAGCTATTCTTTAGAGTAGGTACTCGCAAGCAGGCCCACAATAGTCGACTGCCGTCTCGTCTTTCTCTTGTAGTGACAAGCCCGTGCGTGTCACTACGATAAGGCGTGCTTGTCGCAGTGTTGTGCAGCATTAAAAGGCTGCCTTGGGTCATTACTCTGGCGTGTAGGAATGAATGGGCCCTTGCAGGAATGAAGGTGTGCCCTTGAAGCAAGGTACCATGTATCACTGTTGATATTCGAAGGTCCCTCTCCCTCTCGTCACATTCCTAGCCAAAGAGTAGTAGCAACCTTGTCTACGAATTGAGTTAAAGTAGTTAAAGCTGAGCGGTTCGGCGCTCAGTTCCCTAGACCAATTATTTCACAGCAAAAATAGCAGCGAACTCGCATATACATTTCAGACCACGATACTGAAATCGCGGTAGCCAGTATGTACGCAAGAAATTTTGCGGATACTCTGTCAAATAAGTGCTGAAGTCTGATGCTACTTGTTCAGATGATTTCGATTTTAGACAGCTTTTTTTAATGCTTAGCATACCATCAAATTCGATGCTGTAAATGTTTATTGCAAGTATACCACCCAGTTAATGCAGCCTTGCTGTGGTGGCAACCTTAATTGGAAGGTTCCTTTTATAGCTGAACATTTTAGAGGTTAAGCTGCAATGTAAGCAGATCATCCCTCGCTCTCTAGAACAGAGCGCCCATCGCTGGAGTTCTAAACTTAAGCTTCACCTTACGGGGTAGCGCTAGCATAGTGGATTAATTCCCATATATGCAGAAGGTCATCCTCTACTCTAAATTCGTAGGCCCCTGGGAGTTCTCGATGCACACGGCTCTTTGTGCAGTGCCATATATAAAAAAAAACGCTTCACTGTATATTATTGCCAAGTAATGGTATGACTGTTGTTCTAGTGTGTAGTGCTCTCAGCATGCTTAGAGTGCTATAGTGCCGATAATAAGGCCCTTTAAGCTCTCATTTATTATCAGCGCACACTGAGGAAAAGAGCTCCTTCCCATTTCCCTAGCACTGCCTTGCTTCTAGCAAGAGAACGTACTTTTTCAAGAGAACGTACAGACCACATGTGGTTACCCGGCTCTCTACCGCCATGTGCTACATTTACTGTCCTTTGCAAACAAGTACAGACGACAATCCGTTTTCTATAGTTCTGCGCATATAAATTTCGTTCACTACATATCAACAAGGTTCATCCTTGCATACCGTTTGTTTTCTGACCAATTCCACTGTCAACTACCCATCTGCACTGTCCAAACATTAACTCACAACGTGTGCTTTAGACTGTGGCGTGTTTCACCAGCTTGTACGGTGTCAAAGTAGGAGAGGCGGACCTGAACAGACAAAGGGCGCAGGACATCGGCGAAAGATTCGAACCAACGCCAAGAGTCGACGATATCTCTCCTCTTCGATAGGTGCCATTATGGCACGGCCGGACATTTTCTGCGCATCAATCAACAGTCACGCCTCTTCTTGAAACAGAAAAAACGTCATCAGAGATGAAATATTTGAATTGATTTGATTTCCGGGGGTTTAATGTCCCAAAGAGACTCAGGCTATGAGGGACACCGCAGTGAAGGGCTGCAAAAATTTCGACCACCTGGGGTTTTTTAACGTCCACTTTTTCTCCTCCAAAGAAATACGACCGCAGCGGCCGGGATGGAACCCACGTCTTTCGGGTCAGCAGCCGAGTGCCATAACCCCCGAGCCACCGCGGCGCCTAGAGAGGTTAAAGACGCGACCTCTTGCGCGGTACGCCATATTTGTACGGAGAGCCAGATACTCACCACCGTCGGTTGGCTGTGTAGGTGCGCGGGCTGCCATGGAACCACGCCTGCATATGTTTTTCGTGCAGCACAATGTGGGGGCGATGGAGCTGCGCGCTGGGCTCTATGCGCGAGCATGCCGTAGACGTGGAAGGCGCACCGAGCGCCACAGAGATCCATCGCACGCCTCTGCAGGCTGTTTCCACGACAACCAAAAAGCGGCATCCACTCCCGCACCTACAAAAGGGAAGGAATGTCAAAATGTTTGTTAGACAGTAATTTTTCCGCGCTGAAGATTAGTGAAGAGCTCGAAAAGAGAAAACATTTCCGAGTGTTTTATGTGCCATCCGTGCGTATGCGCCTGAGAAGGGGGGAAGGGCGATCTTTACTGGCAACAGTCGGCTGCGTAGGCGCTTACAGATGTTAAATGGTGGTGGTGACATTATACAGATTTTAAGGGTGATAAAAGATGGTAGCGGCACATGGGATGTGAGCGACACCATATTGGAGGGCTAGAGATTAATCCGACACTGTGAAGAGCCCCTTTGCTACTGGGCCACTGTGGTGGGCATAGGAGAGGCAGTACAAAGAGCAGAGAGCCGGAAATTAACCGGGACCCTTCAATGATGGCGCCTATTTTCCTGTTCCTTCCTTGAAATGCACTTCTACCTAAATCCCTTGAGTCAAGGCGCGGTTGAGGTGTCAACTGAGAGGTACAAGATTCCTTCGCATTTTATTTTCTCGTACGCACTTTATAGTTAATACAGAGACAAAAAAAGCCAACAAACGAGAAAAAAGCTGTACTGACAGACACGATTATAACCCAACTCAAACCTTGTAGCTCTTGCAGCCAAAGTTGTGCGCTTTCGCCCGACACTCTTAGCAGATTCGCTAATGAGCGTAGCCCTAATAACAACCAATCTTCGGCCATGTGGAAGGCATCGGTCCACATATTTTTGATGGCCCACTTTTCGGGTTTTAGTATTTGTTTACGGCGGTGGCAGAACTAGTCAACCATCGTCGTCATCATCAGCAACAACAGCCAAGCAGGTTTCATACACCGCAGGACAGCTGTCTGTTCCCAACCATAACCATGCAATCCTGCCTTGCAGCCCTGTGACCACCTAGTCTGCAAACATCCTGTGTTTTGTGGTGAATTTGGAGCATAAGCAAATACAGCCATCCCCGACCTAACGCAAGGTTTCTGAATTGTGTAAAATATCTAAAGGTTTAATAAAACAACTCATATGAAAGGTTTGGTTCGTATAAAACTGTTAAAAAAACAGGAAGAGCATAAGAAAGATTCGATTGGAGGTGTTGATTATGAGATTGCGAGCAACTTTTCCATAAGTGACTGGAGTTTGGTGCATGAAAGAATAATGCTTGACCGCTATTTCAGGCATCATGAACTTTAAGGGTTTTCATTAACTTGAAGGACTATAATTAACTTGAAGGGTTATTTCATGAATTTGAAGGTCTATCATGAACTGTAAGGACTATCATGAACTTGAAAGCCTATCATGAACTTGAAAGCCTATTATGAACTTGAGAGTTATTATGAACTTGAAAACTATTATGAACTTCGAGCAATCTTTATGAGCGATGTTTAAGCGTTAGATTGCTCGTTGTGGGCTTTTGTTGGTTATTTCAAGCTATTTGCATAAGTTGTGGCTCTCGCTTTATTATGTATTATAACCACCAGGTAATGGTTAAACTGCACTACTCGTGTAGTGCTCTCAGTCTGCTTAATGCTTTAGCGCAGATAATACTTCTCTTGGTTTTCTTGTTCATAATTTCGTCCAGAGTGACCAGGATGGCATAAAGCTCGGGCGCAAAAATCTATGCGCACTGTGGCAGACAGCTTTCCCCCAGTTCCCTCTCGCTACTGTGCTTTCAACATAAGTGCGGTTTTCAAGCGAGCGTACTCACCCGACTCCCTACCACACTGCGCTGCATTTACCCTTTCGAAGGCAGCCCTGATGGCCATCCCTTTTTTGTTTTACTGCCGACATCAAGTGCGTACTCTTGATATAAGCATCGGTACTTCCCGTTTCTTTCATAAACTACTGCCTCTTATGTCCCTGGACGTAATTTCCAGTAGAGCGACTTTCATTCACATCGTTCTTTAGACTATTCGTGTTTCACCTGTTTGCACGACCAACAAGACACCAACGTCCTGCACAATGCGAAGAGGAGCGGAAATGCACACTCGATGTCAAAAGTGAATAGAAGGCGGCTTCGTCGCAAAAATTTCATTTCTGTAAATCTAAAGCATAATGGTCCATGTTTGTTGGTGCACAGTGCAACTCGCACAATCGGAATTAGGCTGCACATATGTATTCACGGATGCATGAATTGGCGGGGCAATAATTAATTTTTTTCGTTAATATTGTTCTCCATTTACCTCTGATGGCACCTGTACAGACAAAAGAAAGCTTGAAATCAGCGACGGGTTCAAGCAAACGCCAAGAGTCAACATGGCACAACCGCAGATTTCCTACACAAAAGCAAACAGCAACGCCGGCTTTTCAAACAACAATAACATCATTAAAGAATTAAAGCCGCGACGTCTTCCACTGTGAGCCATATTTGTACGTAGAACCAGATACTCACCACAGCCAGGTAGCTGACGTGCTGCGCAGGCTACCGTGGCAGGCATACCTGGACATGTTCTTCGGGCTGAGCTAATATGGGGCGGTGGAGCGGCGCCTGAGGCTCCATGTGCGAGACGTGAGCAGACCCGGAAACCGCAGCGCCACGGAGATCCACCAGGCACCTTTGCTGGCTGTTTCCATGACAACGAAGAAACAGCATCCCGTTCAGGTTCTGCAGGCGAGCAGGAAAGAAGTTAGCCCGCTTGGTAGCATAGGTACCTTCCCGTGTCGAAGACTAAGGAAAAGCGACGAAACTGAAAACAGAGCACTTATAATTGCGGATGAGTGTTTTCTAAGAAAATTAGGCGGAAGCCTTTAATGCCTCATCGTTTTAAGCACCAGCTGGTGACAGAAATGTCACGCTTTTCAATTGGTCGAAATGGTCGTGACGTCACAGTGCGCGAATTTCAAACGGGGCCAATCGTACTTTGGCTAGCAACCATGCAACCAATTAAAGGAATTCTATAGTGATGCTCCGAGTAAGTGGGACTGAGTTTAGTTAATTGCTTAATTACCCAATTAGCCTAATTAATCTTTATAGTCAGGTCACATAAATAAATAAAACCCAGTAGGAAATTGCTCGAGCTCGTGAATCGAACCCCGGTCACCGGAGTGCGAGACGAGCACGCTACCACTCCGCCATGCCAGCTCGATGGTTTGGAATGAACAACGGCGCGTCTAGTGAATACGGTGTCTTCGTTCACCCCCGTGTGTTTATCGCGCTAGAAACGTGACCAGTTTTACATCTTGCGTAATCTACACACACACTGCCTTCCCTTACGTTTAATTCAGGTGTCCACCGATAATGTGTGAGACACATTTCCTTTCCTTAAAAACCAATTTAACGTCGAGCAAGGCGTAGAGCCGAACGGGCGATGGCGTTCTGTGGTCTCCCTGGCAGCTTTGCAAGACGCTGTCACGTTCCACTCTTAGAGGCCAAGCTTAACATCTTCACCACACATCAGTGACACAAGCAGCAACACCGCGCTTAAGGCTTTCGCCTCACCGCACTTTAGGTCAACAAGGTGCCCCCTTGAATTTTTTTCTGCGATAGACACTTCAGATAACAGCTTCAGACAAACCGTGGCTGTGGCTCAATGGTTATGGCACTCTGCTGCTGATCCGGAATAAACACGCTGGATGCCGGCCGCGGAGGTCGAATTTCGAGAGGAGAAATTCTACAGGGCCATGCAATGTGCGATGTCAGTGCACTTGAAAGAACCCCAGGTGGTCGAAGTTTCAGGACCCCTTCCCTACGGCGTCCCTCGTAGCCTGAGTTGCTTTGGGACGTAACACTCCATAAACCCATTAGGCTTCATATAACAAAGGCCTCTAGTGTAAAGTTTTCAACCTTAGAGCTGTCAAAGGCATTTCGAAATGCCTTTGACCTAATGGGCTTTACCGTGGTATCTGCGACACTACTAATATTTAGTAATCATATATAGTTAATTAGCAGCCCACGATTAGAGACTGATGCTTTCACATTCACAGCACGTAGTGGCCTCCGTAATTTTAGCGCCCACTGATACCACACAAGGCAGGCGTGCTCTGTGCAATCTTCACGAGTTCGAAATTATACTAGAGCTATGGCACCTGTTGCTTTATTCCTTGCTGACTCCTTCAACTTTTCCCTCACGGCATAGTCGTGGTGTCCACCAAGAAAATGATGCAATTACAGCGGCTCTGCTCTCCTCAAAAGCAATTTTCAGATGCGCACAGAGTATTCACAAAGCTACTGCGCCTTTGCTTAAGAGAAAACTGATTTAACGTCAGGGTGGCTCAGTGGTTAGAGTTGGTTCAATCCGGCACGCGGAGGTCGCTTTACGATGGATTCGAAACGCAAAAGACGCCTATGTGCTGTGTGATTCAAGAGCGCATTAAGGAATCCCCTCATGTGGTCGAAAAAAATTCAGGGGCCGCTCTGGCTCTCTATAGTGCTGCAAGGCGAAAGCGTTTCCTGGCGCACTGTTTGTTTCTATTTACTTTTTATTTTTCATATTTTTTATTTTTCCTCCTTTTCTTATATTTACTGTTTGTTATTTTTATTTCATATCCTATTTTACATTGTTTTTATTTTTGTTTATTTTATTATTTTTATTTTCCTTTTGTTGACTTTATTCGTTTTATTTTATTTATGAAACCTATGCATTCACTAGATGCACCTTTATTCATGCTGGAACCTTGAGCCTTCGTGAGTAGCGTCTCCTCTTCAAATTCCAAAGGCCCTGGTTCGATTCCCACCTTCGGCGCAGTTACTTTTTAAGCAGTGACGCCGAAAGACGGACAAATCTGCCGACGCGTCTGTCGACATTCCTGCCGACGCGCCTGTCGACACTCCTGACGACGTGTCTGTCGACACGGCTGCCGACGCGTCTGTCGACACGGCTGGCGACGCGTCTGTCGACACTCCTGCCGACGCGTCTGCTAACGACAGTATGATGCATTAAAGGCTTTCGCCTTAATAGGCCCCCTTGTACTATGGCGCTCATTTTGTTTACCCAATGGCGGCGGCTTTGCGTTTCGGCTTGGGCGTGCCGGAGGAATGGGGCCAAGAGCGCGCAGCGCGCTGCCTCAGCTGCAGAGCTGGTTACGAGAAACAACGGCGACCCCCTCATGAGGGACAAAGCGACTCAGGTTATGAAGGAGATTAGTAGTGAAGTAATCCGAAAATTTCGACCACCTGGGATTCTTTAACGTGCACTGACATCGCACAGTACACGGGCCTCTAGAATTTCGCCTTCACCGAAATTCGACCGCCGCTTCGGCCTCTCCTCAATCGCGGTACCAATATTTCGCCTTTTGCTAGTCAAGTTAGAGCCTGGCTCGTGGCAAGGATTCGAACCATTGAACTATAATGGGGGCTGCGCAAAACATCTTATCATGCAAGAAGATAATCGAGCCCGTTACTGCGTCATTTCCTTTCTTTGAAAAAGCAATTTTTGATTTGTACAAGGGGCAAGGCGTCGCGCCGAAAGGTCTGTGGCGTTCCATCTACTCCCTGGCGCCGCTGCAACACTATGTCGCGTTCTACTCTGAAAGGCGAAACTTAAGCGTGAAATCGAGAGTTGGACGAAGTATTCGTATGGTCGGGGACAAAAATACAATAACTGAAAAAGAACGCGAACCAAAATGAAAAAGAACAAAAACCAAGAAACGACGTTTCGGCTCGCGTACGCGAGCCTTTTGGTCGGCGCGTCCTCCAAATTTTTTGTACCATTTAGTCCATTAATCACATGACACCCATAAAATCAAATTAGAAGGTACGCACCTACAAAGGCAAGGAAGGTTGGTTGGTTGGTTTATGGGGTTTAACGTCCCAAAGCGACTAAGGCTATGAGAGACGCCGTAGTGGAGGGCTCCGGAAATTTCGACCACCTGGGGTTCTTTAACGTGCACTCCAGGTGGTCGAAATTTCCGGAGCCCTCCACTACGGCGTCTCTCATAGCCTTAGTCGCTTTGGGACGTTAAACCCCATAAACCAACCAACCAACCTTCCTTGCCTTTGTAGGTGTGTACCTTCTAATTTGATTTTATGGGTGTCATGTGATTAATGGACTAAATGGTATAAAAAAATTTGGAGGACGCGCCGACCAAGAGGCTCGCGTACGCGAAGGAAGACATCCCACTTAACTGAAATAAAATCAAAACCATCTATAAAACATATGATTATTATGCTGCAGTTGTGCCTTCACTATGCCGCTTGCCTTCTAGGCAGACGCCGTTCTGCGGACGTCGTTGCATCTGCCCTCTGAACAAGTACCCTCGCGTCGAACACCCATCGCGTCGAACACCCAAACTTTCGCTACATTTGTTCATGCTGCGTCGCGATGCGAACAGAAGTCGAGAACGTCAGTGAGGATCCCTGTAGCAAGACTTTCAGGGACTAGCTGAGACGCGACTCCCACAACAATGTCGTCGCGAAGAATCTTCAGACGCGGCACAGTTGCCCGCGTTCACTAAATCCCGCAGAGCTGTACTACACTCGGAAACTCACCCCTGGCTCGTGTCTTACGCATTAAAAACGTTGCCGCTCGATGACAACGCGTGACGATGTGGAAATGCTTGCTTTACAATGGCGACCGTACCATGATTTTCAAATGGGGCGTGCTCGCCCACTGCGTTCGTCATCGTTAAAAGTGGATGAGTAGCCTCTCATGCATAATAAATGTGACTGCACTAATCATCGAGGGGATATCCTGACCTTCCTTGTAGCGACAGGCATGTTTGAAACTTCTGGTACCAACCAATGAGACCACGGGACATCAGGTCGTCCAAACCTCGATAGAACGCCGATGGCGGCTACATGTTGAATCTCCGCATTACCGCCTACTGAGCCATTTCTAGAAAACTGTGTAGTATTCCTCGAAGAAAAGTAGAAGTCGTTGTTTCCGTTTATGAACGCTGACCTTCCGAGCTAGGTTCGCAGCGTGAGAAATCCTGGTTAAGTTAGGCCTCGCGTTTGACCGTTGCCGCCATGCTCTCTCCCCGTCGGGAAGTGGACGCCGTCGTACACATGCGCATCCTTTTACAGAATTTTTTTTTCGGTTCCCCACAGAACTACTCTGTGCTTGACCCATTCCTTCTTATTTTCCCTCCATTCTGCCTTGAATTAAAGTCGCTTGGCTGTAATTTCTGCCGATGCGTATGTAGGATTAGGATATCGCATGCCGGTCTTGATGAGAGGCTATCTTGTGCGCCGTGCAAGTAAACGTGTCCACGGATGCCGGCTATTGAAGTGAGGCACCACACATTAATTTCGGAATTTCGCTTGAAAATACTTGCAGCTGGACGGTCGGCTTCGTATATCCTCGTAGTTCTTTATGGTATTTATGCTGCACGCTGGCTCTGCTTATCGATGCTCATCGATTTCGAAGTGGTGCCTTTGCGCCGCGTTTCCGACAGAGTACGAAGGATGCCTGCCAAGGCAGCCTCGAACGCTTGAAAAAAAAAATACTCCGAGCAGTCACAACGAAAGGAATGAAGACGAGGGAGCTAACAGAACATCCCTGCAAGGAATCATTTTTATCCCTGCTGGAGGCCGACGCTCAGGCCAGTCAAACAAAGGAAAATGAAGCAAAGGACTCACATTAGCTGTAGGAGTTGTGCCGACGAAGCTTGAAGTTGCCGTATGGTTGTAAGGTATGCGAGTTACCATTATTTTGCAACGACTTGTGCCGTGCGACCATGTTATCACCATAACCATATTATGAAACTGGGGACTCATGTCGGTGCGGGTAGGAACGCAGGCCTAACAACCCGTCGTCGTCTACGTGGTGGAGGCAAAGGGAAGGAGACGAGGTCCTAAGGTCGAGCGGTAGACGAAAGAACCGTTGTTGTTGTTGTGACTGAGAGAAGGATGAAAAGGAAATTGCACGGGCCTGCTACTGGCTCGAGCCAAGCCACCACCGCTGCCACGTGCAGATAGAGGAGAGTTAAAAGATCAGAGGAAGGAGAGAGAGGAAAGGAAAGACGCGCGTCGCAGGAACAACCGCGTCCGCCGGAGCGGTTGGATGACGACACCATATTTATACCATTTAATCACGTGACACTTAGATAAGCCAATTCCAAAGCGTACACCTAGAAAGACAAGATAAGGCAAGTCAATCCACTAAACTCAAAACAAGATCGAGATCAATCAGTACAACGAAGTGAAGTAATTATTTGTAGCCAAAATGAGCCTAAATAGGGATCATCTATTCCTGAAGTGCGAATTTGGTCTCAAGATCAACCAATTGAATACTCTGCATTTTACGCGACAGCGTATGCAGCTCGTTCGGTCGAAGAGTCGTCGGCGTCTTAGTAGTTGTGAGCACCGCGCGTCGGAAAAAGAATGGGCGGCACACTTAAGCTCCACTGTAAGGGTATGATGCGATAGCATTATGGCCTAATTCCACTGTATGCGGATGATTCTATACCTTACATTCCTAGAGATCCTTGAGAGTCATCATACCCCTCCAGGGTCAGTAGTGCAGCGGTTAAGCCATGCGCCACTTCCCTGCGGCTGTAGGTGCTCCAAGCGGTGGGCCTTGTGCGCCCCAGGTTGCTGTTCCCGGGCGACCAGTCACTAATTTAAATTCCACCTGCCACGGTGGGCAGGTTGCTCATTGTCTAGTTGGTAGGCTGTGTGTTGCACACACGGCGATACCCGGCTTTACGGAGCAGAGTGAAATCACCGCTTCAAACTTGCATCATGCCATTGATTGGATAGGAAAACGTTTATTGTCAGCACTGAGCCCTAGTGGGCATTATACTAGGTGGCTTCGAGCCCATGGCTTTTGGCGACCTTGTGAGCCCACTCAGTGGCCCGGACTTGCGTCAACGGGTCTGAGCTGGCCAGTATAGCTTCTTAAGAGGGCTCACCAGCTACAAGGCAACTCAGATTTGAACTTTTTCTGTCGATAGATGGCAGCTCCTGAGTACCCCAAAAAGGAGGGAAGTTCTATTGCCCCTCCAGGTGTGTAAACTACACCGCGACCCTTGACCGCGACAAGAAAATATTCGTTCTTCCGCGTACAAAAAGTAGACCCAGAACTTTCTGTAGGTATGTGGCCAAGGTTCAGGGGACCGAAGCACAAAAAAGTTAACCCATCTCAAGCCATTGAGCACAGAAGGATGTGGGGGGTCATACAATGGACCATTTCCCAGTAACCCACCAATTTAGCATTTCCGGTTTGGGTTTCCTAAGCTTCCTTGAGTCTTTTCTGCGAAAATTCTTTTACAATGGTAGGGTGGGGTTACTGGTTTCGCCGGAGCAGACAGGTGGGGTCAACAGAGGCTTGGTGCATCCGCAGGACATTACCCGGAAAAGGTTCCATTGTGTTGAACACCTATGTAGTCAGTCTCTAAATAAAAGGAAAGAAAGGAGCTCCTAGCACAAGGCCTTATGACTGGTTTTCTTCCCATTCCCGCGTAGCGTTCCTTACATAGCTACAGAAGCATATCCTCGGTTGTAGTGACAGCCTGTAGCTTACTTTGCCTAGTCTCGTACGAGGTTTCCCAGCGCCGAACACCCATCTTCCGCTTCTCAGCACCAACAAGTCACCAAGCAAATCAAAATTGGATGAAACTTAAAAGGACGAGAAGTGTGGTTTGCAAAAGCACCGAGAGCGTCCTGTAGCTATGCATGGTGACTGAACGCTAACTTTGGCATTGCATAAGCGAGTGCTTGCTTAGCTCTGTTTACATGAACCAGTAACGCCAGGTTGAGTCGGAGGTCGGGCTGAGGGAAGTCAACTCGACCGACGCGTATTTACATGAACTCGATTTTAGCTAGTCGAGACCGGTTCATAAGCAGTGACACCAAGCGTCGAGCACCGCATTGCGAGCGAGCAGTGGTAGCATCCAAGATTCAGTGTTGTCGGTAACGCGCGCGTTACAAGTAACGGCGTTACCGGTAACGCGTTACTTTTTTCGGTAACTTAGTAACGTACTAGTTACCATTTCGGAACTGTAACGGGTCACGTACTTACGTTAACATTTTTCGGTAACGTGAGGTGTCACGTTACTAGTTACTTTTTTATTTCAATTGTCCCCCTCCGCCCCTTTTTCAAAAAAAAAAAAACGCCGAAAATGATGTTGCAAATAGATAAAATGTACCGGTGTTCTCGACGACCATTGTTGCGGCTCGCACACCTGCCCTTGACGACGCACTCAACTAAAATAAAAAAGCACGAACACGCAGTCACACACTTGTCTTCACCCCCAAACCCCTCACATCCACAACTCTCCAAAGAGTGGACGCATGCCGAGCCACCAATGAACCATTTGTAGAAATCTGTAAGTCAGTTTCTGCGTAAGCTTGTTTTCCAGCCAAAAGATCTCGTTCCCACGCGACACACTCGCATTCCCTCTTCTGAGCAAACTCATGAATGTCGCCAGTTTACTTCAAGATGGCCCCAAGAGAGCCGTCGAAAGAGTACAATGGTACTGCACAGAAAAGGGGATTGCAGTCAACCTGCTGTTTCTATCTGCAACTGCGGCTACGTTTCAGGTTATTGAGTTCCTAAGCGAGCGAAGCTGACCTTGAACACCTTGACGTAAACACTCGCATTTTCGCGATAATTATGCAGGTTCAAGTAAAAAAAAATGTTTATGAGCGCTAATAGATTTTTTCCGGAACTATGACATGTAAGCATTTCTTTATTGCTACACAATTTCCGCGTAATTTCGTAAGCAGAAGCACACCAAAATTACTGTAAATTTGTTGAGTTCAGCTGTTTCCTTTGTGAAGTTGGAATTAAATGAAGTGTCAACTTTATAAAATTGTTATCTTGAGTTCTTACAGCGAAGACGCACTCAATAAAATTTATTGCCATGGAGTAACGGCAAAGTAACGTGCGATACTTTTTTTCGGTAACGGTAACGCGTTACCTTTTTTTGTGGGTAACGTAGGGCGGTAACGCGTTTTTTTTTAGTGTAACGAGTAACGTATTTAGTTACTTTTTTTCGGTAACGCCTACAACACTGCCAAGATTGAGGCACACCACCGCTGCTTCAGAGGTGCGACAGCGCAAGTGAAAAACAAGTTTGCATTATTCTCTCCCCTCCGTTTTTTCGGCCCGGCAGCGTTTACAAGCACAACGGAGCAGGGAGTTGAGTCAACCCCGATCTCTTGACTCGACTCGGCGCGTTTACGTGAACAAAGTAACCGGTTTTTGACCCCATAACTCGACTCACTTGGGCTTTGGTGCGAACAATGCCTTACTGTGTGTGCTGTGGGAGGGGTGGGGGGGGGGGGGGGGGTGAGGTGCTTTTGGGTGTGGCCTTGCATCCGGCTTCCTTTTCGCACCACAAGCTCGAGAGAAAAAGAAAAGCAGAATCCTTTCGAAATACAGCCCAAGCAAGAAAAAAGGAAAGAAAGAAATCAAGTTCGTCCAGGTTCTAAAAAAAAGTGTGCACGAACACAGACAAGCAAGAAGTTGGTGGTAGAGTGTAGTAGCGACAAAATAATTTGTTGCCAGGTGGATCCACGTCGCACTAGTAAAATTTTAGCGCGAAATTCAAATCCCCGCAGAAAATACA
The DNA here is from genome assembly GCF_055824585.1 of Amblyomma mixtum. NCBI lineage: Eukaryota > Metazoa > Arthropoda > Arachnida > Ixodida > Ixodidae > Amblyomma > Amblyomma mixtum. The sequence continues at coordinate 103,156,308 of NC_143015.1, forward strand.
TACACAACTTTCAGAGCCTGTAAAATACAAACACTAGGTTCGATATGGATAAAAATTGCGGCCTAACAATCAAGAAAGAAAAAGGGAGGAAATGTTGCGGACAAATTTTGATATTTGGCTTAGTTTTTTCCCAAGATGACATGAAGGTTCGACATATCTAAAAGCACCATTTTTCTGAAACTTTGCGTCTAATTGGTAAAAAAATGAAACTTAAACAATGAAATCTGTCCGCAACATTTCCTCTATTCACTAAAGACGAAAACGCTGCCATAAACCTCATGAAAATCGAGCCATGTTTAGACATGGTATAGCTTCTGAAAGTTCCCATGTATTTTTTATGGACACTGCCACTGGTGAACCCTCTTAAACTGGGGATCTACAACACCACCACGGAACTATGCGAGGCACATATATTTGCGCAATTAAGGAGGCTTGAGACCTCACCCCCGGGGAGAAAGATCCTGACCAACCTAGGATTACATGATAGAATTCCGGAAAGAAACGCGCAGGCAAAATTACAGACCAAAGTTAGAAAACTACTCATTATTAAACCACTTCCAAAAAACATGCACCCTGCTTTTCACGAAGGCAGGAGGAGAGCCAGAGCAAAGGCCCCTGAAGCCAAGCTCGAAGGCTCGGAATACACAACCTATGTAGACGCGGCGGAATACGAAGGAGGCGACTCCTTTGTGGTCGTGGCCGTGAACGACTCGGGTGAAACATTAACGGCCGGTTCGGTCAAAACAAAAAAACTCAGGGACAGCGGAGGAGGCGGCTATCGCCATGGCTAGAGTACACTCTAGCCATGGCAATGGCCAGCACCAAAGCAGTCACCATAATTAGCGACTCCAAGGTGGCTATCAACAATTTTGCGCGGGGTATAATCTCCCAGGAGGCAGAACGAATATTAAGACATAAAGACTGGGACCAAAGAGAGGTGGAACTAATATGGGTGCCGGCACACTTGGGGAACAGGGGAAACGAGTTGGCTCACAGTATAGCTCGAGGTTATGTCAGCCGAGCAGTGAGCCGGGTTGAGTCCCCAAATTTCACGAGAGATGCATTCATATCATTTCACGAATACACCCATCAGTTTAAACTGGAAAGGAGGATCTATCCGCCACCAGACAAAAAGCTCGACAAAAGCCAGGAGGTAACGTGGCGTCGGCTCCAGACGCGAGCCTTCTTTAGCCTGTCGAGACTAGCACACATGTATCCAACACAGTACAACGCTACTTGCAAACAATGCGGCGAGATAGCCGGATATGACCACATTTTATGGAGCTGTAGAAAGGCGTCGCCACCGGCGGACCTACTACCAGTCCCTTCTCTAGTGCATCATGCCAACCGTTAACCGCAGAATGTTCCGGATGGTGTCATACGATGCGTCGTTTCTCTGACTCTAGACACTATTTAGGTTAGAGCCTATAGCTTGCGACAGCAATTGGAACTGGCGACCTATAATCGCAGCCTGCGGGCGTTCACCAAGATATGTGATACAGTTACTGCGTAATTTCCTTCCACAAATCCAAAACATTTCCTTCATTATGGCACCTCTCTTCGTGCAGACCATCGCCACCGGCCGGGCTGCCAGTGTTATGGACCTTAGGAACATAAACACTTGAGTGCAGTGGGGTCGTGCGGGGACCCTGGGGCGTGCCCCGAATTCCTCTTTAAATAAAGTTTTTCTCTCTCTCTTCTTTCATCCCTAACACCTTCCTCCCTTCCCTTATTGTTTAGTTTACAACACCTCCGTAAGGAAGAAGATGGGGCTTGAAACGTGCCACTAAAAACGCATCGTGAACGCTTAATCACGTCAGTACAAATTTATGTCCAACTTCGGATGAGAACGGAAATCACTAAGCTGTTGAACCAGGGTGTGTGTTGCACATTACAGTTATTTAAGGTAATACGCGGGTATCTCATGTCGCACAGGGTGTCCCCTATTCAAGCTGTCGCCACCGCAGGCGATATTTTCCTTTCCAGGCTGCGAGGTACAGATAAAAAAAATCCTTGAAGACAAGTTTGTCGTGAATAAAGCACACATAGGCAACCACTCACAGGCCTCCTAATTCGTCCAACATTATGCACCGTGTTTTATTTTATTCACCAAATAATCATACTGGATCAAAGGCCTAATTAAACCACATTAGGTTATTACGCAAATAACTGCATATGGGCTTCACACTTACGTGGCCAGAATCCCCACGTTAAAGGTGACGCTCTGTGGCTAATATCGCATATCTTCGAAGAATTTTCAGTGAAATAGATCGCCAGTTATATTACTCGGGGGCCATTCTTTTTGCAGAACAGCAAACAATGCTCGTTTACTCCAGGCACTGCTCCAGGGCTAAGCTGCCGAGCTAGAGGGCGCGGGTTCAAGCACGGCTGATGATTGGTTATAAGGAAGCGCCGAGACAGAGGCGTCCGGGCAGCGTTCGTGCCGAAAACAAAGATGACCGATCTGTCCGAGTCCGAACAGGCGAGCAGTTCTAGGAATGAATGAATGAGCTGTTTGTTTTCAAAAGGGAGGCTCACGGGCGTGTATTGAGGAATTTAGTTTTTGAGGAAAGGAAAGCTAGGGACCTACTGATACATGAGGGGACGACTAGGGTGGTGGTGGTGGTGGAAGATTTTTATTTTGGCTATTTACATGAGAGTGTGGGGACTGGCCTTAAAAGCCAGCCCCTTACAAATTCTAGGACGGGTCCCTAGTCCGCGACCCCTGTGGCTTCCACGGCAGGTCGGGCCCTAGCGACGAGGGCTCTTTGGCTCTCTAACACAGCAGCCGAGCAGGGCAGCCTCCCAGCTCTCTCGGGTTGTTAAGGGGAAAGGGGGTAAGAAGGGTTAGAGGAGAAGGAGGAGAAAAGCATTTATTTAGTAATGTACAGAGAGGTGCTCGGGGAGAGGCCCTTAGTGGGTCTCACCCCTTACAATACTAGTCGGAGTCCCTCATTCCGGGATCCCGTTGGTCGAGACCGCTACACAAGTCCGCCGAACCAGGGCCTGCTGGGCCGATAGTTCCTGGCAGCTGAATAGGGCCGCCTCCCAGTCCTCTCGGGTAGGGGAAGGGGTGATTGGGGGGAGAGGATTTTTTCTGCATGCCCAAACCATGTGGAAGATGTCGGCCACCTCCCCACAGAATGAGCAGCGGCCGTCAAAAGAAGGATTAAAGTGCTTGAGAACCGCCGGGCACAGCAGGGTGTTTGTAAAGAGCCTGAGGAGAATTCGTTCGCCAGGTTTACCCAGTCCTTTCATAGGAACTGGGTATCGCCGGTGTTCGGCACGATAGTGCTCAGTAATTTCTTTAAAAGAAAGGAGAGGGCTGTGATCTGGGTTAAGCTCCTCCCAAGGGACGTCTGGTGCCCGGTGAGTGAGTGCGCGGGCTGCCTCATGGGCGGCTTCGTTACCTGGCATGCCTTGGTGGCCGGGGACCCATATGATTGAGCGATGAGTTGGATCGCCGTCACGAGTACTGCGGTGTAAAATTTAGTGAGCGAGTGGAGTGATCCAACCGAACTCAAAGTTACGACAGGCTCCGCGAGAGTCTGTGAGGATGAATTTAGAGTCGGGATGGGAGGCTGCGAGGGCGATCGCCACCTCCTCCGCATGCGTTGAGTTGGGGGCTCTGAACGAGAGGCCGTCCACCTGTTTTCCCTCGTGTATGACTGCAGCCGTGTACCATTCCCCCCTGGAGCGGTAGGGGCCTGCAATGTCGACGTAGAAGACGTGTTTCTTTGAGCCATAGTGGCGGTGCAGGGCATTCGCCCGCGCCTGGCGCCGGCCATTATGGTCCTCCTTGTTCATCTTAGTCGGAAGGGGTCGAACGTAGAGGGCGCTTCTCCACAGTTCTGGCACTCGAACCCGTTCCATGGTATGGTGATCATGTCTGATATGTAACCGGTCCAAGAGGCGGCGACCGGACACGGTCTGGGCGAGACGCGTGTATTGGTTAACGAGATGCGCCTCGCGGAGTTCTCGATAGGTGTTCACCACCCCCAAAGCGAGAAGTCGCGCGTTGGAAGTGGATATCGGGAGGTCGAGGGCTCTCTTGAAAATTTTGCGGAGTACTATCTCCAAGTGATCTTCGTCATGTTTCCGTAAGCGGAGGTAAGGAGTCGAGTACAGTACTCGACTTGTTACGAAGGCATGCGCGAGCCGCATCGCATCCTTACTTCGCAACCATCCTCGCTTGTTGGAAACGCGGCGAACCATTCGGCCCACCTGGTCGCCGACTTTGCGGAGTTTGGCAAGAGTTGTGTCTGCCTTACGATGTTGATTAATGAAGAGACCGAGTATTCGTAGCTCCTTCGCTTCACGGATGGGGCCGCTTGCGAGAGAAAGCTGAACGGAGATTTTGCATTTCGGAGAAGATCGAATATGCACAAATTCAGACTTGGACGGGGAGCACTGGAGGCCGCAGTACGTGGCATAGTGGTCAACTATGCTCGCCGCTGCTTGCAGGCATTCCTCCATCTCTCCTATATTTCCCGTAGTGGCCCAGATGGTGATGTCATCGGCGTACAGCGCATGCTGAACACCGCCGACAGCCGCCGGCCACAGTACCGTGATGGTATACAAGCGAAGGAGCCAACGCTCGTCGCTTTTTGTTAGCCCTTTCGCAGGGGGATGAAAGCGGGTATGCGATGTTTGATAAAATTGAATAATTTGCTTGTAGGTGATAGCCGGATTAGGTTCTGATACCTCAGGCATTGAGTGTCGAGGCGATGCTCGGTGGTTGAGCGCGCAGGTTGAGGCGTCTGCAACCTCGTTTCCCTCTAGTCCAGCATGTGCTGGGGTCCGGATGATGACACGTGTGTTCGGGGTGTCGCGGTACCGCATCTATGTCACATTTTGGCGGCACGTTGAGGTATGCGTCCTTGTTGTGGATTTTTACACGCTGCCCGGGAGTCGGCAATGATTAGCCGGGAGTATGGTTCTGGAGCGGCGAGTGCTATGGCGACCTCCTCCGCGTGTGTAATGTTGGGCGCACGGAAAGTGAGTCCCTGAACGTACGTATTTTGATGGATTATTGCGGCCGTATACCATCCCCCGTTGTGTGGGCCACCAGCATCCGTGTAGAAGACTCCTTAGCGAGAGCCATAGCGGTCGTTAAAGGGGCTGCGAAACACTGCCTGGGGGAATACGGGCTATACTTCAGGTGGGTTCTTTATGTCACACAGATGCTGACTTAAAAAGAATTACAGGAATCGATGCACAGGAACGGGAGTTATTCAGTGAAGAAATTTCAAAATACAAGCAAACAAAACGCTGCCCTCAACTCGATTTTGGCGGGGCTTCCCACTCCTATTTCGCTCTCCCAATGACGGCACCTGGCGCAACCAATCAAAACAGCCAGCCAGAGCACGTCGCGGAAGTTTGTACTCCACGGTTGCCTGCTCTCTGTGAGACTGGCAGCGTTGTTTCCATGCCAGAGCGCCCCTGGTGGTGTATTTTTATTTTACTTGCTTTGCAGGGCTTTTATCTAAGACAAACAAATTGTTTTTGTTGATCTAATATAGAACGCAGACAGGTGACAAAATGTGTCTCTATTTATTCACACAATTTGCAGTATATTTACTGTTTGTCCGGTCATCAAGCTCGCGCCAGGTGATCGACATACAAGGTACTTGCTGGGATACCGTGTTTTTACAACATACAGCACAGGAGGCTTATGATACCTTCATAAGTCACTTTGTGACAGTATACAGGAAACACTTTGTCTCTAAAGAGCAAAAAATAAATAAAAAGATTCGTAAGCCTTGGGTAACCAATGAGCTTTTAAGGAAAATTAGAAAACGAGACAGGTTGTATGCGAAATTTCTAAAAACTCGAGAACCCTCACATCTCAAATTGTTTAAGACCTTCAGAAATAAGTTAACTAAGGAGTTAAGAATAGCAAGAGACGCGTATTATATTCAGGAACTTGTATCCTGTACCGGACAGACGGCTAAACTCTGGAACAAGGTAAATGCTCTTACAGGACGGAAACAGAAGGGGGAACAACCACAAGAGATTTCGTTAAATGGACGCTTAGTGAGAGACCAGGAGCTTGCTGATGCATTTAATCAGTACTTTGTAACAAAAGATACAGACCAGAATGCTCGTCCTAGCAATGACCTCACAGCACCTAGAAACAATAATTCCATTTTTTTCGCGCCAACTGACAGTGAGGAGGTGTGTTCCATTTATCTCAACCTTAAAAATTCACGCAGCTGCGACATGGACGACCTACAGATACGGCCTGTTAAATATGCCATACGTGAACTCGCCCCTATACTGGTGTACATTTATAACATGTGTATCTCTTGCGGGGTTTTTCCCGACAGAATGAAAACCGCAAGAGTAATTCCTATTTTTAAAAAAGGCGACAAACAGAATATAAAAAACTACCGTCCAATATCGATTCTCCCCATTTTTTCTAAAGGTTTTGAGAAAATTATCCTCAATAGGCTGTCTTCATTTTGCAGTAAACACGAGCTTATAACCGAAGCACAGTATGGATTTCAGAAAGAGAAGTCCACAGAACTAGCGCTTTTAGATCAGAAAGAGCACATATTAAGAAACTTTGAAAACAAGCTTTTAACTCTCGGTATATTTGTTGATTACACTCAGGCGTTTGACCATATCAATCACAATATTCTCCTCAATAAACTAGAATGGTACGGCGTAAGGGGCACACCTCTCGCTTTATTATCTTCCTACCTCAAAAACAGGCACCAATTTGTCTCATTAAGCGAATTCAAATCGCAAACCCAGAGCATAATCTCAGGTGTACCACAGGGAAGTATTCTCGGGCCGCTACTTTTTAACATTTATGTTAATGATATAGTATCGATTTATCAAGAAGCAAAATTTATAATGTACGCAGATGACACGAGTATTTTTTTATCGTCCCGCAATTACACTGAATTAATAAGAATGGCAAATGAACTTCTCGGGAGACTTTCGATTTGGTCGAAAAAAAATTGCCTACAGGTTAATTGCAGTAAAACAAAAGCAGTAATTTTCCGAACTCAAGGAAAAGAAATCCCACAGTACCATAATATACTGTTCGAGTCTATGCAAATTGAGGTTGTTAACTCAATTAAAATTCTTGGTGTAACCTTCTCCAGCAGCCTACAATGGGACGAGCATGCAGATTCAGTCCTCAAGAAGCTAAGCAGTACGGTTGGTATGCTAAATCGCAATCGACACATTTTTCCTACTTTTGTTAAAATACTTTTGTATAATGCCTTGTTTGCCTCGCACATTAATTATGGTCATTTAGTATGGGGTACAACGACACAATCAAATCTTAATAATATATTAATCATGCAGAAAAGGGCTCTACGTATTATTGCCAATGTATCCTTTACGGAACACACTGAACCACTCTTCGAGAAGTATAACATAAGAAAGATTCACGACATTTACACATACAGACTTCTGCGGGATTTTTACTATAGCAGCAGGAAACATAATTTTACGTTAGTGAAAATCGCGAACCTGCATCAGAATGTACCTGCCTACACCACACGCCGCGCAGAAATATGGAATGTTTCGAGATACAGAACTAATTATAGCAAACAGATGCTTGAGAATAATTTACCAAGGTTGTTAAATTCTCTAATTGAAATGGGTATCGACATTCTAAGCATGAACCCGTCAAACTTTAAAGCCTTCATACGCTCCTATACTGCATAAAATGTAATATAATATATTTTTGTCTTTATTATTTCCTTAATACCTCTGTCTCTCCTTCATACATATTTGTGAATGTTTCTATGTTTTGTTTTGGGCTTTCTTTATTCACTTCTTGTGTTTTGATGAGCTGACTGCCACCGCCGCTCTGCCAAGTGTACACCAGGATGCAGGACCGGTCAAGCCTCCAGGAGGCTTTTTGCCTGCCATCCTCGACATTATATCTGTATGGTGTAATGTTGGAATAAATATTTGAATATTTGAATATTTGAATGTCATATCCGCTGCTAGAAACCCGCCACTGTGTGGCGACACCATCAGAGCCATGAAGTTGTTTTTGGGAGGACATTAAAATATTAAAAAACGGAATGTACGCGGTATTACCGATGCTAATAGCACCATTATAACTCACTGTATGCAATCAACAGGCAGAACAATTAACTAAGATTGTGTTTCTGGGCCCCTTTAAGGGCCGTCAAGCGCGCGGTTTGACAGCCATTTTGAGTCTCCTTCGTCATCTTCTGTGGCAGAGGCTGGAGCTGCACCGCGTGGCGCCAGTCGTCTGGAACCGTCTTCCTTTCCACTGCATGCGTTTTGTAGGCAATGCGCAGGCGGTTTAAGGGGCTTTTGGCGGCTGAGGATTTGTTCAACCGCAGGTAGTGATTGTGGAAGTGCGCCTCGCGTAGCTCCTCAAAGGTGTTGGTCATCGATGAGCCGTTGACTGGACGTCGTGATGGGGACGTCGAAGGTGCGCTCTGCAATTTTGCGGTGGATCGCCTCTAGTGCATTCTTGTCACATTTCTGCAAGTGGAGATGAAGTACCGTATTAGTCACAGACGAACTGTGGCCACAAGACGTTTAGGTAGATCAGACGATAGGAGAATTTCCTAATTCGGTCCGGCAACACTGGTCGCCGGTGTCGTCCGCCATTAGCTTGGCGACGGCTCCCGCTGCTACGCTGCTTTGATAGCCTCCGCGTTCACCCTTGCTTTACTGAGCCCATTTGGACAGTGTAACTCTCCTTCCTTAGCAATGTCGTGGACCAGAAGCCTCTCTATTATTCCGAAGAGCCTGATCACCGACAGAATACAAGCTTACAGCGCTTCAAGGAGCCTCGGCAAGCGGAACGATGACCGCAGCCACAAGTTTGTCGCCGAAAGCTACATTCAGTGCGATTCCATCGAAACGTCATCATTCACTATACGGTAAGCTGCCACATTGTGCGACTGTGCTTTTATTGTTTTCCAGCGCTCTTTGCTATATAAATGATCATTGTGTTCTCTAAACTGTCATACAAACTCTCATTCTTTATGGGGCTGCACTGGAGAGCAGGCATGGCTAGTTAAACCGAGTGCCTGCTATTTTTTCACTTCGTTCGTGCTGTAAGGAATGTTAGTTACTTTGATCGTCTTTTTTTATTTTGCAGTGACTGCACGTTCGTGCGTGTGCCCGCTCGATGCTTTAGAAGCCAGAAGACTGCATCGCATTATCAAGTCAGTGCTGTGATAACGCAAGACGGCTTCATCGAAGGCTGCACATGTGAGTGCGCTGCGCGGGGAGAACGGTGCGTGATACCACGCTCCGGCATTGCTGAAGTCTATTGTGCTACTAAAGGAGCAAGGATACGAAGAACTGCCGCCTGAGTTGTCTTGCACGGAACTGCCGCAGAAGTGGAGGCGACCGCGTGGAGACAAGATCCGTACGGCCCGATGGTCTGGAGTGTGCCACGGCTTCTCGACTTTACGAAGCGCGCAAAAAACCCAGGCTTGCAGGGGATGTCAAAAAGGCTGCTCTGAAATTCGGACGAGACCTCTCAGCACTGGAACCAACCCCATTTTCAGAGCACTTGCAGGCAATGACAGTGAAAACAGCAAATTCTTCCTATGGAGAAACTTGCGAAGGGAGTATGTTATGGTGCCGGAAGCCATTAGTGCCTCACCATTTCTCAAGCCATGTTAGTACAGACATCAAGTTGGGTTCCACAGTGAGAGGCGCCGACTCTGTTCCACCAGAACCAGCTATAATCCGTTCAACATCAGTGTATGTGGCTTCAGCTCAACACCTGCCACCACCACAGAAAGCCATAATTGAGGTAAATACACATGTCGCATTTGAATAATGTTTGGTAAGAAGAATGTGGCTAGTATGTCCAAAAAATTTCCACAGCTGCAGCTTTGAGTTTTATTTTCTTAAGTGCATATACCATACGTGCGTATAACGCAGGATGGTGTATTAATATGTTAAAGTGCTGAATGTAGCTACTTATTCTGCGTAAACATATGTGCACATATATTTCAACCATCATGCACAGCAAATTGTTGTTGCTCTCAAATACAAATCTGCTAGTCGAAGCAGAGCTGCTGCTGGAGTCTACCTGGTTTTACCTAAGCAAGCATATTATTCTGTTTTTTTTTGCAGTCACTAACTCTCACCATCACCGAGGCTCTTCAACTGGAGAAAAGTACCCGTGGGCAAAATAAGAGTGCTGCATGGAAGGCAGTCCGCCGTCAACCATCATGCACAGCAAATTGTTCTTGCTCTCAAATACAAATCTGCTAGTCGAAGCAGAGCTGCTGCTGGAGCCTGCCTGGTTTTACGTAAGCAAGCATATTATTCTGTTTTTTTTTTGCAGTCACTAACTCTCACCATCACCGAGGGTCTTCAACTGGAGAAAAGTACCCGTGGGCAAAATAAGAGTGCTGCATGGAAGGCAGTCCGCCGTCAACGGCTGGACCGTGGAGACGCTAGAACGCGAAGGGACGCATGCCATATCGGCTCCGTCAAGTGTCGCTAATTCTTGCGGCGCATCAATTCGGCCTCTCTTAAAATTTGAACGAGTGGATTCCTAACATCACCAGGACTCTGGAGCCACCAAATTTCACCAGGTGGGCCAAATTTTCGCATTGTGAGGGGAGATTTCCATTTTGCCGCGAGGAGTGGACGCTACGCCTAACGGCTGCGTCGCTCCCGCGGCGGTGACACCCTCGCTAGTTCTCAAGATGGCTTCTCAAGCCCCTCTCAGGGGCTACGACCCTTCCGAAATGGCCTGGACGACTGTTCCAGCTACCCAACCTGAAGCTCCTGCTGAACCTGCCCGTTTCGAGCACGAGGAGCTCTTCCAACTCGTCAACCGGCGGGGCAGAGCCGGCTCCAACAAGCAGGCTGCCACATCGCCGGCCTCCCAAGCTACGCAGCAAGGCCTCACACACGGGCCTGCCTCACCACCTAGAAAACAAGCCCAGTCGCGTCAGTGGAAGCCCCGTCCTATGCCACAGATGCACCCTGAAGACTACGTTGTCATCCTCAAGCCCACTGTCACCGCCGACCTACGGAACACCTTCCGACGTGGTGAGTTGGGCAAAGCTCTGAACTCGCACCTCGGCATCTCTGCTGCCGAGAACATTCTCAACATCGTCCCCGCCTGGGAGCAGAATCTGCTCTTTGTAGGCGTACGGAATCCGCACCTCGCCGATCACCTGATCGGCGATATCAGTTTGACCACGAGCAAAGGCACCCTGCCCGTACACGGGCATTTGAAACAAACCGGAGACGTATGCCGCGGCGTCATCGGAGGCATCGCCGACGAGGAAACCAGCGCAACGCTCACCGCCCAAATTGCCTGGCGAGGCGGGCAGATTGCCAGCATTCGCCGCCTTGGAAAATCGTCCATCGCGGTGATCACCTTTGTGGGAAAGGTGGTCCCGCGGTACGTCCACTACAACGGGGAACTTACCCCCGTCCGAGAATACAAGCGAACCGTGTCCGCCTGTGTAAAGTGTGGTACTGTGGGACACCGCACGGACACTTGCCCCACTCCGAATTCATCTAAGTGTGGCCTTTGCGGCCAAAATGTTACTTTGACGCAGGATGGCCCTGCGCCACATGAGTGCCACCCAACATGTGCAATCTGTGGACTAGCCCACCCCACGGGCTCGAAAGATTGCACGGCAAAATTCCGCCGACTTCATCTCGCCGGTGTCAAGCCCTCTCGACATGGAGGATTCGAAAAGCCAGAGTCTGGAAACAGACAAGATCCCACCACCGGCGGAGCCATTGGCGGCGCGGTACGTGGCAATAACGCCACCGGCTCGCTCGAGGAAAACGTCAACGCGGCTTCCTCATCTCCCGGACTGAAGTCAACGGGAGAGAAGAAGAGAAAGGAGAAAAACAGGAAGAAAAAGCAGCATATCATTAGCCCATCACTCTAATCTGATTCCACAAGTGGAATCTGTTACATATCTAGGTGTTACTTACCATCCAACCTTAGATTGGAGCCTTCATATCAAGAACAACGTGCGTAAAGGAGAACGCGCTCTAGGCCGGATGACACGAATTGCCAATAAAAGGTTTGGGATGCGCCGCGACACATTATTGTTACTTTACAAAGCTTATGTAAGACCTATACTTGAATTTGGTTGCGTTTTGTTCTCTGGTAGCGCAAACTACAAGGTCCAACGCCTAATCTTACTGGAAAGGCGCGCTCTACGTCTCTGCCTTGGTCTCCCAAAATCAGTTTCAAACGCCCTGCTTTATCTAGAAGCCAGTATGCCCGATTTAATTTCCCGCTTTCAAATACTCACGGTGCGAACTTTCCTCAGGTCGTTGGACCCGATGACTAATGTCAGTACTCCTATTTTTGTGTCTCAGAAGGCCTTATTTTTTTACCATCATTGGCCGCGGTATAAAATGCCACAAATTACCTTAACGCAGAAACTTTTAACCCCGATTGGTGTTGATCTCAGTTCCTTGCAGTGGGTTGACGACACGCCGGCACCAGTGGAATTCCATTTTGACCACATCTTCCCATCTCATGCGAAACACATGCCCACAAACATTTTAAACGGCATTCTTTCTGGTCATATAGCGGAATTCCCCCATCATGTGGTGCTTTCTACTGATGCCTCCGTCAGCGGCCAAAAAGCTGCAGTTGGCATCTTTTCGCAGGATTTGGCATGGAGCTATTCTGTCCGAATCCCAGATTATATCCCCATATTCTTTGCGGAATTTTTGGCTCTTGGAATGACCCTGCACAAAATTCCGTGTCATGTATCTCATGTTATCATCCTGGCTGATTGTTTGTCAGTTTTAGTCTCCCTTGAAACTTCCCAAAAATATTTTTTGTGCCGCTTCCTGCGATTTTTTGTCCCGTCCACTTTAAAGGAGGTAAGTTTTGTCTGGGTTCCTGGTCATGCAGGCATTCATTCCAACGAGGTGGCTGATTATTTAGCAAGGTCAGCTCTTGACGGGCCAGTAACGCATCCCGTCCCGAATTTCAGTCTGCTGGCGATCTCCAGGTTTCAGCGGTTCCAACACATATCAGCCAGGTTACGCGATCCCCTACTAAATACTGCTGATTATCAGCACTTAGCGTATAAATGGAACGTCCGTTCGTGTAAAACCAGGCAGTGTGAGGTATCAATGACGCGACTGCGGTGCAGGATTCCCAGTTTAAATTTATACCTATGCAGATGTGGGTGGTCTCCAACAAACCTATGTGACTAATGCGGGGTCGTTGAATCTGTGGACCATTTCCTGCTCTACTGTCCAAAGTTCGCACTTCAGAGAAAGATTTACCTGGAGGTCCCTCTCTCCAGGTTAGGGCTCCCGTTATTTATGCCAGTGTTGTTATCGTTCGGAGCGAGCGCCAAAGGATTTGCTTTGAGTTCAATTTGTGGGAATCTACATGATTACATAATTGCAACTGGTAGGTTGATTTGCTAACTCCTTTAAAAGTCTCGGCGTTTTTTGTTTTTTTAATTATTATTATTCTCCCCAAAAGGTTCTTTGTTATTTCACTTCAAATATTCTTCTGTCGTTTTTCATGAATACATTTTTCAAAATTCACGTTTAATCCTATGAAAATTTTTTTTATGTATACCACTACACCTTGGCCAATCCCCCCACGTGGGTATGTGCCATTATAAAGAGGTGAAGAAGAAGAAGAATAAGAAAAACAGTCACCGCCACCGCCCTCTAGCGGAGACTACGCCAAGAACTTTCCCACCCTCAAACCAAGTGGCGCTGCCGGAGCCCGGGCCCCGGCGCAGCAACAGCACACTCAGGTGAGCAGCTGGGCAGGGGTCGCTTCCTCTCCTCCCTCCCCTTCGTCCACTTCCCCCTCCTCGGCTTACGGCGTAGATGTCGAAAGCCGCCGGCAAAATGAGCAGCTTAGAGCACAGATCGGGCAACTGCTCGCCAAAATTCAAAATTTAGAAGAAAAGTTAGCTGCCGCGACGGGTATCCCGAGTTCCGACGCCATGGAGAGTGAGCCCGAACTGGCGCCCGCGTTCGCGTCGGCAATGGCCGCGATGGAGGCGCGTCTCACTTCCCAGCTTGAGAAAATGGTGGAAACGGCTATGAACTGCATGCAGTCCAAATGCTCGACATCGGTCCCTGCAGCCATAAGCCGCTGCATGAAATAAAAAACTACCCGGATCAGTCGGCGGTTCGAGGGGATCCGAGCCTTCAATACGCACAAGAAAATTATTTGCAATCCCAGAGACGCGGTATCGCAGGACTCCAACGCCACACCCCCACCCAGTGCTGGCTTTAGGCCAGAGTCCAATCAGGCCCCGTCTCTCACCTCTAATCCTAATGATGGCGGCACGGCCTAACAAGCGTTCCCCTCATCCGAAAACACACACATTGGTAACCGTAACGCAGTGGAATTGTAGAGGCTTCAAGGCTCGGGAGAAACGCGCGAACCTGCGCCTCTACCTAGAAACTTTCGAGGCTTTACCCGCTGTGGTCGCCCTCCAGGAGCCAGGAGCGGCGGCAAAACTGACTAACTACGTGACGTTCCAGCGAGACCCCTCGTCGTGTCTCCTCGTACACAAGTCGTACAGAGCAACCGAAATCGACCTCGATCTCAACATACCGTACTCGTACGCTATGGTAAGGATCCTTCCCCTTCGCCGATCGGATCCTCCCCTGCACGTACTTAATGTATACTGCTCCCCGAAACTGAAGCGAGTGACCTTCGCGGACCTCTTTAGCCGTGAACTTAAAGAGGCGGGTCGCGACCCCCTACTGATTGTGGGCGACTTCAACGCCCCTAGTCAGCTATGGGGCTATCGTAAGGAGGAAGGGAAGTGCGCGGACGCATGCTGGCGGAGCTGGCGTCCACACTGGGCCTCACCCTCCACACCGACCCGGCATTTCCTACCCGCGTAGGCAACTCGGTGACCCGAGACACTTGCCCGGACCTCACCTTCACTCGTAACATAAGACACGCAGACTGGATCAACACCGAGGATACCCTCGGCAGCGACCACTGCATCATCAACACCACTGTTTATACACGCCCCCTAAAGCGCCCTACCACACTAGCACGCATCCCCAATTGGACCACCTTTCGCAAAAATTTCTCATCCGACACCAATACGAATATCACAGAGCAAGGATACGCAAACTGGTCCCGGTCAGTCATATCGCACCTTCGCTCCCACAAGAAGCAGATACAGCTTACAGAGGTGGTCACGGACGCGGACAACCACCTCCTCCACCTCTGGGAAGCGCGCCGCGGCCTCACGCGCCGCTGGAAGCGCCAGAAACACAACAAGAAGCTCAAAGCGCGCATTGCGGACCTCACCCGGCAGGCAGCAGAGTACGCGGCCCAACTCGCTGACTCCAACTGGGTAGATCGCTGCAACACGGCGGCGAGGCAGATGTCGAGCCGCAACACGTGGCGGCTTTTCCGAGCCCTCATCAACCCGACACATACCCGCACAGAAACGCAGAAGCAACTACACAAAGCCATGCACGCATTCCAAGGAAATACAACCCAGTTGGCACAGGCGCTCCGGGATCGCTACCTGTGCACAACGCAGGACGCCCGCAGATCGGCCTACTCCTACGCCGGCAGGGAAAACTCGGAGTTGGACAAGCCTTTCCAGCTTCACGATCTGCGGGCGGGTCTGGCCAAAATGAAGAGGGGCACCACGCCGGGTCGGGACAAGGTCACCGTCAAACTTTTGGCGAACCTTCCTGATTCAGTGTACCAGTGCCTTCTAGAATACATCAATGCGATCTGGACGGGGGAAACCCCGCTCCCCATTGACTGGAAGACTGCTCTTGGCACCTTCATCCCGAAGGCCGGGAAATCGATCGACACGAACAACCTCCGCCCCATCTCTCTCACCTCGTGTGTGTGAAAATTGATGGAGACGATGGTGCGGGATCGGCTGTCCGAGTACCTCGAACAACACAACACCTTCGCGGACACCATGTTCGGATTTCGCCCACATAGATGCGCACAGGATGTCCTGCTCCAACTCGACCGCGAAATCTTGAACCCCATTACACACCCCCAAAACGATAAAATTGTCCTTGCGCTCGACCTGAAAGGAGGGTTCGATAACGTAACTCACGAGGTCATACTCACACATTTGAGTCAAACTCACTGCGGCACCAATACCTTCAATTACGTTAAACAATTTCTCACGGACAGACTGCCCTACATCCGAATACACCTTTCCTGCTCGGCACGAGGGGGACTCCACAAGGCGCGGTGCTGTCCCCTCTGCTATTCAACATTGCCATGATGCGCCTACCCGCCCTGCTTGGTGCGGTCGAAGGGGTCCAGCACGCGCTGTACGCCGACGACATCACCATCTGGGCTACGCAAGGACGCCTGGGGGATATGGAGACCAGCCTGCAAACGGCCGCCAGCATAGTGGACCGCTATGCTCGAGACTGTGGTCTGCAATGCTCCCCGCAGAAATCGGAATTCGTGCATTTACGTCCCTCGCGCACATGCTCGACCCAAATCAATCTCTCGTTGCAAAGCGGTCCCATTCGCGAATCCAAGGAAATCAGAGTCCTTGGACTCTTCATACACAACCAGCGACGCTGCGACACAACACTCGCCAAGCTCCGGCAGGTGGGGGACCAGGTGGGCCGCATGGTCCGCCGGGTTTCCAACAAGCGCGGTGGGTTACGATGCAAAGATGCCTTGCGGCTGGCGAACGCATTCGTGACCAGTCGAATCTTGCATTCGACTCCCTACCTCCACCTGCGGAAACAGGAGGAGGATTCCCTCGAGGTCATCCTCCGCAAAATCATGAAACGAGCGCTGGACCTCCCAGTTTCTACCTCTACCAGCCGCCTTATGGCACTGGGGATAGTGAACACTTTTAGGGAGCTTCGGGAGGCCCACCTCAACAACCAATACACTCGTCTCACAAAGACAGGGTCGGGTCGCCGCCTTTTAGCCAGACTACACATCCAGCACACTCAATTCACAGAGGAGAGATGCCGCCTTCCCGTACACTGGAGATGCGCCCTCCACGTGCGGCCTCTCCCCACCAATATGTCCAAAGAGGATCATAATGGCAGGCGCCTGGCGCGGGCGGAAGCCTTGGACCACCATTTTCGGAGCAAACCAGGAGGCTTCTACGTGGACGCGTCCGGCCCGGAATCCAGGGGATGGTACACGGCCGCGGTCGTCCACGAGGGTAAAACAGTAGACGCCCTTACTTTCAAGGCCCAGTCACGCAGAAGAGGTTGCCATCGCTTTGGCAGCCTCTGACACCTCCTCCAAATACATAATCACCGACTCACGAGGGGCTTGTCGAAACGTCACGCAAGGGTGGGTTACTCCCCTAGCTTATCATATTTACCAAAATTGTAGCCGAGACTCGGATCCCGCGCACCGATCTATCGTTTGGGCTCCAGGTCACCAAGGCGTCCACGGAAATGAGGCAGCCGACGCCGCCGCCCGTGCGCTCTCTCTCCGGGCATTTCCCACGGGACCCGACGCCGACCAGGACTTCCATTTCAATCCGATTTACACTTTTAAGGAATGCGATTATTACAAATCCACGCACCAAACTCTTCCCACCCCATGCAAAGGGCTGGGGAAGGTCATAGAGCGGGTACTCCTGCGCCTGCTCACCAACACGATGTTGTGCCCGGCAATTCTACAGCATTTCGATCCTAAATTCGACGGGCGGTGCTCACACTGTGGGGAGGTGTCTGACACCTACCACATGGTGTGGGCCTGCCAGCAGAACCCATCCCTACCCCCTATCCCGAACCCCACCCGAGAGGACTGGGAGGCGACCCTGTCCGGTTGCTGCACCCTCGAGGCCCAAAGGGCCTTAACAGAGCGCGCCCGGGCTGCGGCAAACGCCAATGGTGTGCCTGACCAGGCATCCCACCTAGTGGTTGTAAGGGCGTGACCCTTCAGGTCACGACCCCCAACACCTCTCTCTATGATTAATAAATGTTTTCACCACCACCACCCCGTCAACGGCTGACCGCATCCAACTTTGGTGCAGTTATGAAGCGGGAGAACTCGACAGTGAAGGGGCTCAAGAACTTGACTGCCGAGAGGGACCTGTCACGAGTTAGTGCAATCCAGTAAGCACCATTTTTACATGTAAAAATAGTCTTGTGCTCAGACTAATCCTTGCATGCACTGCTTTTAAAATGCATCAATCTTTTAGGATGACCTGTTGCAGTGTGTTACATTTTATGACGCCTTTTTCTGGTATGGACACAAGCCGGGACATTGACTCTGTAGTAACGGTTTGGTTTATGGGGTTTAACATCCCAAAGTGACTCCGCCTATGAAGGGGCCTGTAGTAATACATCACATAATCGCAGGAAGAGGGCAGTAAGGGCTAGTTGATCTGCCATGAAACCTTTAGCAGCGCTGTGAACAAACACTGGTAGCATGAAAGCATGCAAAAGTAACGAAAAGTTCAGTGCATAAAATAAAACTCTTTATGAATATTTAGTGCTCCCTGCTTTTGTACATTCTTATTCAAACTTGGACATGAGAAAAATATTTCTTCCATCCATGCACAGGTTATTTCGCCATAAGTGTTCATGCCGTCTTGTAACAAACTCGGTTCATTTTGACAGACACACATTCGAAGGCACTTCGATACAACAGCTTCACTCTGGTGCAACAAAGTTTAATACAATTATAAGATAGGTAATATTGTTCGGCATGGGTTACTTAATGATCATATTTCTGCTTTCACTGGCAGCCTTTCTGTGTGAACTGGAGATATTGCTTTTCAGTGCAGTGTGGATGACTATTTTTGGTATCTCCATTTCAGGTACGGCATTTCAAATGAGCAGCAAGCCATACGCCGATATGTGACGACAATGCAGGCACTGCAGCACGATGTGGAGACTTTTTTTTGTGGATTTGCTGTAAGTCCAGCTTGCCCATGGCTGGGAGCCTCACCAGATAGGATAGTCTGGGACCCAGAAGAAGGCAGCCATGGAATTGTTAGGTCAAATGTCCTTACTCAATGAAGGATATAGATTTCCCGAACATAGAAGGGTCATGCCTTGTGAAGGACGTGACCGGAGTCATCAGGCTTCATCGCCACGGTTTTCATTACTATCAAGTTCTTGGCCAAATGGCACTAACTGGCCTTACATGGGCAGACTTTGTTGTCTTTTCACCACATTTCATTTTCATCGAAAGGATAACGTTCGATAAAACTGCTTGGCAGCTATGTAAAAACAAGCTAGACAAATTCTACTTTGACAAACTTCTCCCATTTTTGGCAGAGCAATAAACTACAGGTCATCAAAGGCCGTGGAAAATGATAACACAACTGCTTCACTGTCTATTACATTTCGACATGAAACATATACAAATGATATTAATGTCTTTTATTCATAGCCTTAGTCGTTTTGGGACGTTAAACCCCATAAACCAAACAACCTTTTATTCAGATAGCGAGGTCTTGGATGCAAGGGAGATGTGCTGTGCCTGATGGAGTCCAGGCATTCTATACATTGAATCGAGCATGCCGCATAATAAAACATCGTACAGTAACATCCCTTATACATTTGCAAAGAAGGGAAGAAAATGCATACATCTACAGCGATGAAAATACCACCAATTAGTGCGCATGCATTATTCAGTATCGTTGCACCCTATAAGCGGGCTCTGGAGATTGGTCAGAAATGCACAAACAGCCCACATTTCATTGATGACAGGCGCTATGGTCAGTGGAACCGGCCTGTCGATGATGTGGAATGCTTTGGTGCGCTGAATACGCCTCTCAACATGAATCCTTAATTTTGCTATTTCTTGTGTTCCGGTTACTTCTTCTGCTGTGAAAAAGTCTCTCCGTAAAAATGGGGGATTATTCAGTGCGACACCAATCTTACTAAGGAGGTCATCTATATTAAATCCCATGTCAGCCATGACTGTGTCTCCAGGCTGAAACTCGAGCTTCAGAAATCCACATTTCTGCACCAAGTCCTTGTCAGAAATCGACCCGGGAAATCGTTTCGACAAGAAAGTGATCGTCCCATCTGGTGCCATAGCTCTGTTGCATCTATGATTACTCTAGTACTTGAGTACCCCTGTGTGGTAAACACAGCTGGCATTGACTCATTTACTTCTTCTCTAGACATCCAGAGGTTAAGCTGGCCTATCTGCAAGTACATGAAGCTAATGCAGGTCGCGCACAGCCTAGATACTATTGCCAGTGAAATCCTAAACCTGTAGGCAGGTCTTTTTCGAGCCGACCAAGACGAAGCCCCACGAGCACTAAGAACAGCTGTTCCTAGGCAGGCAGCAAATGGGGCCTTCCAGCATTGTTAGTGCCCTCCTTATAGCTCCTTGACCAGGCCTTAACATTTTCGCAGTTCTCCCCTGGATCAAGGAAATCATAAAAGCTTATGAAAGCCTCTTAGCTTGGAAGGCCCGTGTAGAATGCTATGTATTCAGGGCTGTCTTTACAACATTCAATGGAAAATTTTCGACTCAGTCGTTTTTCAAGCTGTACATTTTTAGCTTCTACAAGCTCACCTTCACGTTGCACCCTGTAGAAAGAGGCTTTCGCTAAGCTCAGTTCCTCTGCCTGGCCCTTAAGCTTTGCCTCAAGGGTTTCTATATGTGCCATCAGAGCTTCAACTTTTTGCTTGAGGTCCGCCATTTCCCGCGAGCACACACAATCGCACGCAGGGTCGTCACCGATGCTGCTCGATGAGCTGGCCTCGGCAGGAATGCTCCCGTCGCCCATTTCCGCCGCCTCCGGTGGCTCGGTGACAACATCGGTGGGCGGCACAAGGTCGGATGTAGCGGCACTAGCACTTTTGGTGGCAGAGTTTATGCTGCATGAATGCCTGTTTCGAGGTTTTAAGGCGAAATCCTTTAATGCCTCATACTGTCGTTAGCAGACGCATCGGCAGGAGTGTCGACAGGTGCGTCGGCAGCCGTGTCGACAGACGCGTCGGCAGATTCGTGCGCCTTTCGGCGTCACTGCTTAAAAGGCTCAAGGTTCCAGCATGAATAAAGGCGCATCTAGTGAATCCATGGGCTTCATAAATAAAATAAAACGAGTAAAGCCAAGAAAAGGAAAATAAAAAAATAAGAATAAAATAAACACCAAATAAAAATAAGATGTGAAAATAAAAACAATAAACTTAAGAAAAGGAGCAAAAATAAATAAAAAAACAATATGAAAAATAAAAAGTAAATAGAAACGAACAGTGGCCAGGAAACGCTTTCGCCTTGCAGCACTTCAGAGAGCCAAAGTGCCCCCTGAATTTTCTCTTTCAGTCGTCACAATATAACATCAACTTATGCTTAGATGGTAATACTCTTCTCGGCGGAGGCTTCGGCGGAGAGAAGGCAAACACAGTCGGCACAGCATCTTGTCTGAGAAAACGCCGATTCCCCGCTACGTTTCGAAGATAGCAGTCTTCCACGAAATGCCTAGAACACATTTTGGTAAATTTTGTGACCTTGAAAAACTTCCTCTCGTCACGTTTAATGGCAATCAGCCACCTCTTCTTCCAATAAGCGTCCCGTGGGAAGGAATAGAAGGACACCTACAACAAAAGAAGTAGACGCAAGGTAACGCACGAACTAAGTGCATGAATGAGAAAAGGTTGATAATGAGTGTACTTGCATTCGAGCCGTTTTCGTCGAGCACTCCTCTTTGCTTGCACAGTGGCACACAGCAGTGAACGGGCATGATGCGGGTAATTCTCAACACAGCGGTTGTGAAACGCGGGGAAAGCGGGCGATTCCGCACGGACGGCGTCGCGTCTGCATGCGTGCACGGATGCTACCGGAGTGGCTCGCCAAGCTAATGGCGGCAGCTAAGGCTTCGCGTTTCACTCGATAGATGACGCTGAATTAGGAAACTCTCCTATTTTGCACTGATCGGCAAACCTATATACGCACCCAAGACCAGGAGCATGATCCGTACCCTCTAGGTACCAGAGGAACTCCACAGGGAGCAGTCCTCTCTCCCCTCCTCTTTAATTTCGCCATGGTTCACCTTCCCGCACTGCTTGATGATGTCCAATGCATCAGGTATGCCCTGCATACCGAATACATCACGCTCTGGCCAACACATGGTTCGTTGCGACAGATCGAGGACAACCAGCAACAAGCGGCGACTATCGTGGACGTATACGCTCTCCGCTGTGGCCTGGAATGCTCCGAGACCAAATCAGACTTAGTGCACCTTAGGCCAAACCCGCAGTGCCTCCCTTGCTAGCGGCCCTATCCCTGAACACGATGAGGTAGAAGTGTAGGGACTCTTTATTCGCCGCAACCTCAAGATCGATACAACCCTGCAGTATCTCCCCAAGATTGGAGATCAGATGGGCCGTATTGTCCGCCGGGTATCTAACAAACGATGGGGGAGGGGGGGGGGGGGGTGGTATGGAGGTTACGATGAAAACACTCCCTGAGGCTGGCGAATGCATTTCTAACCAGTCGGATACGACTAGGGTGGCCGAGCCACGCTTTACACTGCTTTGTAGAGGCCACTAGGAAAGAGTGATTTATTGGTTTTGAATTAGTTTTTTGCACAACCTTGCGTATGTCGTCATTCTTCGTGGCACCGCCCACCTGATCAGACGTCTCCATCCTGGCGGCACTCGATACACAGGACGCTGTCGTAAGTACAAAGTGGGAGGCGGGGCCTTCTAACGAACTTCGCCGAGCTGAACGGCGTGAATAGGGAGCTCGAGCGTGCTCACCGCGGTGGTTCACTTGTCAAGGCGCTCGTCTACTGAGCCTGGGTACCCGGGTTCGAACCCGACTGCGGCAGCGGCGTTTCGATGGAGTCGAAACGCAAGAGGCACCCGTGTGCTGTACGATGTCAGTGCACGTTAAAGATCCCCAGGTGGTCGAAATTATTCCGGAGTAGTAGTAGTAGGAGTAGAACGTTTATTATGCACAGTAATAAATGTTCAAGGGTCTTGAGAGGTGGTTGGAGTACTTAGTTCAGAACCCCTGCGGCTTTCGCTGCCGCCGGGGCCTGACGATCCAGCTGGCGTCAATCTTGCAGGTCCCAGCTGGACAGAGAGCCTCCCACTGTTCCTTTGTACTAATGTTTTGAGGTGAGGTGACCTCCACCACGGCACATCTTTCTCTCTTTCTTCTTGCTCACCCACCCCAGCGTGGTTCAGGTGTCCACCTAGATATCTGAGACTGATACTGCCATTTACTTTCCTTAAAAAACCAATTATAATGCTGTTCAGCTCGAGCACTATTTTGCACGAAATTCCGCGCTAAGCCATGGTAAACTGTCCGCAGAATTTTTAGAGCGCAGCTCTTTGGTGCCGATTTCACCGCTTCGCGGCGTCGTCATCGCCGTTGCCCGCCACCGTCGCCGTTGTCCGTTGTAACCAGTAGTGGACTCCTTAGTCCCGCTTTAAGCTGCGAAACCAATGGAGTGGAAGCTTGGAAAAGAGAGCGCAAAAATGGGTAAATTTGTATTAAAATATCATTATTAAATTATTAAATTAAATTCATAAATAATAAAGTATTAAATTATGGGGTGTTGTCTTTGACTCTCACTTAAGCATTATACCCCATGTTAACCATTTGGAAACGGAAATTCTTGCATGTACCACGAAGCTCCTGAATTGGTTCCATTTCCATTTTCGTGTTTCTCTTCTCTATGCGCCAAATTTATCATCAGGTTATTCTTCCTACAATCATCTATGCCGCCCCAGCTTGGTGGTTTCATTGGCTCTTTTCCATCTAAGAGATCGCGTTTTATCGCTTCAACGAACCCCCTTCTGGCTCTTACTGGTGCCTATAATACTACGCGAACCACTGCTCTTCATGTTCTTCCAAACGCTCTTCTTTTGCGTATTTATCTAGACCAGTTAGGCGCAGAGTTTATGCTTTTCACGTTACGACAATCCGTAGAATACGGACATGCCTTTTATGACCTTTCTCAAATTCAACCTTCATTTAATCCCTGGTCTGACCATCCCTCAATGAAATTCAAATTTTCTTTTGTTCAACTTAGCTCTCAGAAAGCGGCATTCTTTTCTTGTCAACGCGCCCTGCATATTTACACTGATGGGTCTTTCACTCCTCGCTCAGCTGGTGCTGCTTTTGTTGTTCTTAGCTCAACACAAAAATATTGCATACGTTCATCGCCTGCCTTTAGAACCACCCTCTAGCGCCTCTGCAGCTGAGCTTGCAGCCTTTCATTCTGCTGTTGCTTATGCTATTCGTAACCCTTCCTGTACGCCTGTTCAATTTTACACAGATTCTCTAACTCTGCTTTCTGCCCTGTCTTCAGTTGCTTGTTACAATCCGACTATTATTGCCATTAAGAAAGATCTCCATCGTTCGTCTCCTCTCGCCCCATTTCTTTTATTTCATATCCGGGGTCATTCCGGAATTTTCGGTAATGAGTTAGCTGACCAAGCTGCAGGTAGTGCCGGGCAGTTTGGCAATTTACATATTTCTACCCTTTCACGTTGTTGAGTGCGTTGCCATTTACAACGTTCTTCACTTCTTTTATGGAACATATTTGGCGCGAGAACAATGGGGGCACTAAATTATTCAGTTGGATCCCTGATACATTTAATATTCCCCTTATTCGTCTACCCAGGAATCCTCTTATTAATATAGTTGCTGGGCATGGTAGATTGCCGTTCTGTTTTCAAAAAGTTGGCCTGTCTCCGTCTTCAACTTGCTCTTCCGGGATGTTATGTGAAGACCTCCGTCACTACTTCCGGGATTGTTCTGTTACTGCTTCTTTAGTTTCTAGCTTAAAATATCTTTGCTCCTCGGACATCACACCATCTGTTCACCACTACCTTCTCCGAGACCATGCTGCTTGTGCTCTTCTCCTTCAAATGTTCTAATCATTGTGTCACACCACACTACCATCTCGTTCCCCCCCTCCCCCGCAACATGCACCCAGAACATCACAGGGAAAGACGGGAGAAGAGGGCGGAGGCGCGGGTTAAAAGGGCCGGGAACTTCAGGGCAAATGAGGTTGCCTACGTGGACGCAGCGAGTGGCAGGTCGGGGGCGGCGGCCGCCTCAGTAGTCGACGGCCGAGGTGCACCAGTCACCGCCGCCTCCATTAGGAGTAGAAACATAGATACGACCGAGGAGGTCGCAATAGCGCTTGCTTGCGCCGGTACCAAGGCTAGTTTGTTTCTTAGTGACAGCAAAACAGCAATCTGTAACATCGGAAAGGGCAGGGTCTCGCCAGAAACGGCTCGAATTCTGTCCGCAGCCAAAATTGATCGCAAGATCACCTTAATTTGGGTCCCAGCACACACATCCGTCCCCGGTAACGAGGCGGCCCACATGTTAGCCCGAGATCTCTACTTCCGGGTAACTGTAGAGCCACCCGACCCCCAGGGGATGGACGAACGTTTGCAAACATACGCGGAAATCGCCGTGCACTACAGGTTAGGCAGGCGTCTAATGCCACCACTAGATCCAAACTTAACCAATACAGAGGCTATCGCCAGGCGACGATTACAGGCCGGAAATTTCGTTAACCCCGTCTGGTTATTTCAAACCACGTTAGACGATAAAGCGAGGGGGACCCTCGATCATATAATTTCGCAATGCCCTTGATCCCCGGGTGCTGAGGACAATATTAAGAGTAGAGAAGCCTGGGAGGCCCTTCTGCGAAGCGAGGTCCCCGCCGACCAGAAACGAGCTGTCCGCCTGGCGGCTGAAGCCGCGAAGAGACAATGTATCTTCGCCAGTCTTTAGTCGCGGAGGTCCCGTCCCCCGTCCCCTAGGCCTTCGTGCCAGGGACGGGGAGTAGGGGGCCTCCTACATCGGTGGAAATAAAAGTTGTTATCAATCAATCATCTCCTTCAAATGGGTCATAAGTAGCTCAATTCCTAATTATTCACGCTGATTTCTCTCTTTCCTTTAATTTGCCTTCTGCGCATTGTTTTGACTTGTTCTGTTATTATGACTATGCTCTGGCTTTGGTTTTCTCTACTTTTATTATTATTATTTATTCCGTGGACTGCATGCTGTGTGGAGTACCTTTTTTTGCATTGTCGTACGGGACAGTAACAATCCGACCCACTCTTATACATTAATCCACCCACTAATATTCACTAATACACCGTTAATCCACCGTAATTTATATGAATACTCCGAAATTTATTGCGGTCGGTCAACTTCTGATATCCAGCGGTGAGCCAGCTTCGAAATGGTATCAAATGTTCTTGACGAATTGGGGAAATTAAAAGTGCACTAACATCTTGTCGCAGCGCAGTTAGTCGGCCCAATATTGGAAACGTATTGGTAAAGGGAGTTCCTACGAAGGACCAATGTAAAAGCATCTATTTCCAATATTGGGTCAATTACCTGAGCTGGTTGGGATATGCATGCTGGTCCTGACTCCATTACGTACAGCATTCTTCAAAACCACATGGCTATGAACACCCTGTTCTTTGGCTCTGCTGAAGGGCGGAAAAGCAGAAGCAACTCCAGCTTACTTGGACATCACTTTCTTTTGTGAGCCAACTGTGGAATATTGTAACATTTTCGGATAAGAGTTAATGGAGAATACCTTAGTAATCTACTATTCGCTGATGACATTGCCTTGCTAAGTCACTCAGGAGATGAACTGCAAAACATGATCAGTGGATCCCGCATTTGCTGCGGTACAGATGACGCCACGTGTGTCCGGGCGATCCCCGGCTCTCTGAGTATGTTCTGCCCTGAGCGTCGATGGTTCGCCATTACTTCGCGTTCTCTCGAGCTCCTCCAGGTGCGCTGCTATTGCATGCATCTCGATTTGATTCGCAGAGCGGACGTTTAGCACCTCATCTCCCATCAAACTGCCTGCTTCGTACCGTCGGCAGTGCAGTATGTCACGGCACGTCTGATGGAAGAGGTCCCACGGCAGTATTAGCGGCCCTGTGTTCGGTCAAAAGCAGCACAGATAATCGGCACAATATTATAAATGGATGGATTTGCTCTGGTCCTTTGAAGGACTGGCCTTCGCCAGTACATTACCAATACTGGTCTGATAAGCTGTGCTGCTCGGGGTGGAAATCACTGAGTCTTTTATTTTTCTTAGCTCTGGATTGGACGCGACCGGTGTTGACAGGCTATGAGAAGCACGGTCATATCCATGCATTGCGTCCCAACACGACGTGATACACCGCGGCAGAAGGCCATTTAGGCCGGAATACTGAACGGCATAGTTAGCATGAGGCAGTCTGACGATTGTGTGTGATTATAAGTCTTGGCATTGAAAAAAATGCCACCAGAGAATTTATCCTTCATACTTCTTTCACGAGGCCTGGAACGTTTGAAGGTATAGTATGTACCCCTTTGCCAAAAGTAACCGAGCAGCAGGTTTCTGCTTCTCAACCGTATAATGGAGCCGTTACACCTGCCATAAAGACCGAAAGGTTTCGAAACGTGAGGAGAAGGCTTCACCTTACTTTAGAAAGATTCAGACCTTAAGGGCTGCCATAAGTGCTTCACCACGCTGCTAAAGAACAAACCAGCTGTTCCCGGTTACTTTTGGCTGAGACGGCACTTAGCAACACTTAAAGGTTAGCGTTGCCGACGCGCAAGAAAGGCCGAGGCAGCAGTGCGTAGCAGTCGTGTGGCACTGCGCTCGTCGATAGTAAGGCTCGCACGCCATCTACAAAAGGAATTGGGACGTACAGGGAGTGGCCATATGAAAGGGAACACAGGAGCCCGTTGCTTCCGCGCTCTGCGAAGCGCTGCCGCCGACAGCCAGAGAGCATGGGCGAGGCCGGGCGCATGCGCGGTAAGAACAGCCGCCTTTGTCTCTTGCGCATGCACCTATGCCACCGATTCTCGCCGGATCTCAGCGGCACCGCTTCGCGAAGTGCGGAGGCCACGTGCTCCCGTGTTCCCTTTCATACTGGCGTTGCCTGTATTTTGGCCTCGCATAATGGGGGACGTGGCACCCTTTGCATCCCTGTTGTAGCGCGTGGTCCTGCGCCCGTCCAGCTTCGAGCAAACAGACGCAGCAGAGAACTCGGCTGAAAAGTCCACGGGACGCTTCAACAATGCGGCTTTTAAACTCATTGCGCATGTGATCGTGAATTTAGGAAGTACCCCAAGTATACACTTTAACAATCTTACCACGCAGCTCTCATTGCATCCTGTACTACGCGTTTTGCATGGCAGCCTTACTGAGAGAACACAGAAGGGATAGAAATTTTAGGATTCAGGTATGAGGCTCGGGTACTGAGCATGCGTACACGAAAACGTATCCCGGCCCGTGCGAAAACGTTTCGATGGAGGCGCAGTGCAAAATGCACCCGTTTGCAATGCGATTTGAGTGCACGCTAAAGAACGTTTCCTCTTTCTGTTACTGTCTCCTTCATACCTTCTCCCCAGCGTGATTGAGGTGCCCACCGAGGAGTTACGGCGCCTTTGTCTGTGAACATAACTGGTGATGCCAAAACTACGCATTTTCCTGCTTTGTGCGTATATGTATATCTCAGAGAATAATGCCCTTTGTAGTTAAGGTTACATTGTAGTGAAGGAACAATGATTAGGATCAGCCCTACGCATGAAAATGACCTCACAGAGTGCTGCATCACATCCGCCATTTTATGGACACGCACCGCGTTGTCAGCCGGAGAGACAAAAACTGGCAGTGGTTTAGCTCAGTTATACCAGGATATACATAGCGAGAGGTACGGTATCATAGAGTTAATACAACCAACTCTAGAGGGAAAGCTGCCCATTGAGCCCATGCATTTCAGTGGGCAACGCATGAACGCAGCCATCACACAACGGTTTGCGTGTGTTGCCAGCTGTTTTGTCACTTTCTAAATCTGGGCAAAGAACGGAGTTGGAACCTGGCAACGTAGTCCGTGGGAAGATGGCGGTATGCAGAGTAGCTCTCGACTGCTCTAAACTGCTGTAAACAACGGCAAAATCGTCGCGTTTGGATCGTTTTCAGTGGTATGCAGTGTCGCATACCGACTGTAATTTCATATAGGTGGCTTGTGACTTCTGAATTGTTATTTGAAGGCTAGTACCGCGATTGTGACGCGCTGAAGTGTATTCGTCTGTAGAGCGCACGGGATTTTGCATGTCCTCTGTTGTCGAGTGGAAATATACGTCGGAAATTTGCTTTGGCCCCAAAAGGGCGAACACAATTCGCAAAGGCAACGAATGCCCAAGGTAAATGGAGCAACTGCTCTGCCTGGTTTATTTTGAATGTTCAGCGTTTTGTTATATTAGGAAGAACTTCTTGTTGGGCGAGTTGGTGCATACTGTTGTAGGAACGAATTGCGCACAAAAGACACACACAGGAAAACACGAGGGAGACTGAAAGAGCGCAAACTATAAACTGGTGTTTATTGGATTCAGTGCCGCTTTATAGGCAGTGTGCACACGTGCCTACAGAGAGGGGAAGGAGGGGATAAGGAGGCAAACCAACCCTGCGCGACAATCCATCAAAAACGCTCCAAAAAATTCTTTTCCGCGTTGTACAATGAAACAGAGGTGTCACTCACACATTTATCACCTCTTGCCTTGATGTGGTATGCCTCTAGAAGTTCACGGGAAACTTTGTCATTACTCCTGCCCAGAATTCTGATATTATTTAGCAGTGGCTCACAACCGGTGCATGCAATGCAATGAGCAGGCAAATTCGCTCCTTCTCTATTCCTAATTGAACGCTGATGCTCCCCTGCGCGTTCATTCACGCAGCGTCCTGTCTGGCCCACATACACGCGACCACACTTCAGCGGGATGAGATACACAACGCCCGTGACGCATTTTACGAATTGTGCCGCATGCTTTATCACGCATGCTCTTCGTCGAGCGCCTTCCGCGCTGATCCTTGGGCATAACCCGGCGAGCTTACGTGGCGCCGAAAACACCACAGGGACGCCATGTCTTTTTGCCACTTTTTTATGTTGTGGGCCACCTTGTGCATATACGGTATGACCGTAGTCTTTCTTCGCGGCAATCGCTCCTCGTTGTTGGCGCGGTTTCCTTTTTTTACCTTCCGAAGAAGGTTCTCGGCCACAGCTGAGATGACCTCGCGAATTTTTTGGAGCGTTTTTGACGGATTGTCGCGCAGGGTTGATTTGCCTCCTTATCCCCTCCTTCCCCTCTTTGTAGGCACGTGTGCACACTGCCTATAAAGCGGCACTGAATCCAATAAACACCAGTTTATTTATTTATTTATTTATTTATCATCATACCCACAGCGCCATTGGCTGGCATTACAGTGGGGGGGGGTAGAAGAAAAAGTACACAAATGCCACCGCGTGCAGGTGGTTACAAAAAAAAAGATAACAATGAGATAGAAAGAACACGGAATTATACACAAAAAAATGTCACAGCATGGAAGAAAATGAATCATTTGATAATATGGACACTACTTCCTCAGGCAGCTTGTTCCATTCCGAAACCGTTTTGGGGAAAAAACATTTTAAAAAGGTCAGTCCGGCACCTGTATTCTTTAACTTTAAGTGAATGATCTCTACGTAAAGACACGTAATCAGGGTTGGCTATATATTTGGTTCTGTCTATTCCAGTTCTAGAATGAAATATATTATGAAATAATTTTAAACGCAGTACTTTCCTACGTTTCTGAAGTGAGTCCCAACCCAAAGTTGATAGTTTGCGCTCTTTCAGTCTCCCTCGTGTTTTCCTGTGTGTGTCTTTTGTGCGCAATTCGTTCCTACAATTGTTATATTAAATGTCGAAGGCTTGTTAGAGTACCGCGGGCCTCTCGCGTTTTTTTTTTTTTAAATCTTTCTCCTTCGCCGAGGAAGACGGTGCCGTGTTTTTCTGGCGCGAGATGAGCTCATAATGGGATTTTTCGTACGCAGCAACGCTCAGAGCTTCATCACAAACGAATGAAACAAGGTGGAGGCAGAAATGCATGAAACGCCATGTACCGCTCGAGAAACCTTCGTTTCGTGTCCAGCACTGTGCGCATTAAATTGTGGGTGCTTGGTTGGTTGTTGTGGTGGGTTTTTGTTATTATTTTTGTGTTGGTTTTTTTTAGGTTTACGGCCGCTTTTGCTTCTAATGTGTGACACTGCTTTTTTGCTGAGATATTTTTTATTCCTCTGTTTGGTTTCAAAACCCATTTATGAGAAGCTATAGTGCCGCAAGTACTTTATACGCACGGGATAAGAAGGGTCCTGCGATTACATGTATGCTGTCTTGTTTACAAGCCGATTTCCTGCCACTGGCTGTGTTCGGAGCAATAATGCGCTGTCAGATACGCTTGAGCTGAGGATTATAAGTGTGCCTCTTTTCCGTAAAATAAATAGTTGGTAGACTGCGCATGTCCTTCTTGTGCCGTTGTCGTTGCGCGGCCGTTCATATCAACAGTGTTACCTTAATTACCGCATGCATTAGTGATGAAAATCGTACTAAAACGGAT
Organism: Amblyomma mixtum; assembly: GCF_055824585.1. NCBI lineage: Eukaryota > Metazoa > Arthropoda > Arachnida > Ixodida > Ixodidae > Amblyomma > Amblyomma mixtum. The sequence continues at coordinate 103,187,627 of NC_143015.1, forward strand.
TTAAGCAAGAACACCTGCGTACTTTATAAGTATCGCCAACGTGTTCTCTGTCAAGCAGATTGAGGCAATGGCGTTAAGAAAGTCGAATGCCGTGAAAAAGTAAACGGCTGCAAGGTTCATTCGCTTGGTGTCAGCCGCCTTTAAAGAGAGTTCCAAGAGCGGGAGATTTTCATTTACACGCTTTACAGTAGACAGTTGTCGTGAAATGTGCTATGTATCTCTTCCCACGTTTACTCACAAATGATGCAAAGTGCCCGATCCTTTTGGAGCTTTTTCCATGCATCAACGCACGAAGGTGGCATCGCGGTGAACGAGAGCGTGAGTGACTCCTTGTCGTATGCAGCTCCTTGAATTAAGTGCCTTGAAATCAGGTTCGAAAGCAGAAGTTTAAAACTGAAACTCCGAGAGCGTTTATTCAGTTCACTCGTGAACATGTTCGCAATCGTCCGATATTAAAAGTGACCACAATCAGTATGCTAAAGATTACAAAATGTGTTTAAAACATTGAAAATACGCGTAAGAATGACATATAATTATTATCTCTGCCGCAGTTTTCCGAATTCAAACTCAAACTTCACCCATCCTTCACTTTGCGAGAAAAAACTGTGCTGGCCACAATAGTGTGTTGTAAGATGGCGTTCAAGATGGCGACATACATGCGTGGACCGCTTTGCGGCTCAGCTTTACCCCCCTGTACGGTATATCCCTGGCCGCACAGCGTCGGCTTCGCTCTCCTTGACCGCCATGACAGTGTTTTTTTTCCACCGCGACCCTCCTCCTCCCCTTGCCGCGCATGCGCAGTAGAGCACGGCGGGCCAGCTGCGTGTCGCGCATGCGCAGTCTCTCTCTCGGTCGGAGGCGCGCGGCTCACCGGCTGCGCGGCTGTGACATCACTCAGAAAATCGCGTACAGAAAATGGTGCAGAAAATCTCGGTGATGGCAAGCAAAACAAGGGTGACGTCATCAAGCGGCCGTAGTACGCACAAAGCAAGCCGAGCATCGCCACGTCGGACAATCTTATACATGATACCCGCCACTGGCCGAACTCCACTTGAAGCCATTCATGTCGTGACATTCATGTCATGTCGTGACAACAAAACTGTGACACAACTGTGTGTCGTACAGCTTTCCAGTCGGTGTCATACGATTTCTCATTGCATAGTGCTTACCTGTGTTTGTGTGTGGGTGGTGTCATACTTCGAAAAAAAAAAGATTGATTGATCGCCGGAGATAAACTGACTTCGCAAACCGCAACCAAACGTCCACGTCTTGCGTCCATGACAAGCTTTCGCATTCCCACATGTAAGTAGTCGTAAGTGTCTGTACCATTTTTTTTTAATTAGGTGTCCGCGAATACCACTGGCATTGGAGTAAGAGAGCGAAAGCAACTGTTTGCCGTTTTGGAAAATATTGATGCTGGGTCCCATGAAAATTAACCTGTGTTGAAGTTCACCGTATCGATGGCAGCACCGTCGAAAGCGCCAAGGCAAAAAATATCATCAGCCAAACGAGCGCCTTCGATCGTCCAGAATGTGTTCTCATGTTTGTCGCGGGTCAAACGACTGGCGGCACCAGTTTTTAGGCATGCATCGGATCAATTGAAGGGCCACCTCGGTACTGCAGGTGACCTATGCACGTGCCAGGCCCGGGGTTCGCAGCTCTGAAGACGAGACACTGCAAACTTCGACGACACTTGATGGCCGGTCGTCCTCGAAATATAGCCACGAGAGAAACACCGAATTAATTCCAGTACGTGTTCGCTGCCACGCATGTCTTTTGGCAGCCGTCGACTTCTAACTAGCAGTTCGTTGATAGTAGTTAGCCTTGAATGTCGACAGCAAATATTAGTTCCACTCCCGGCACCCTCGATTTACTTCCCCGCAATATGCGACGTGCCCCTCAAAGTGCGGATGCATAGTATATTGACCGTTAGCGCGCATTTTACGAGCCAGCTACACGAATTGCATGCTTTACTATCACTAGCCATGCATCGTTTTGAAGCGAGTAGCATTAAAAGCCGGTGTCGCATGAAACCACATTCGCTTCTTTACCAGCGACGAAACGATTACATCTAAAGTGCCCTGCGGTCTACGGGCTTCATCTTAGGAGCTTGAAGCGCACCAGCTGTGACCGTAGTGTCGAGTAATGATGATGATTAAAAACTTTATTGGCACTAAGTCTGGTCACTTCCATCAGTAAAAAGCACAGTTGGATTCCCCGATTTCTTTCGCCCGTTGGATCGTACAAAGCTATTCCTTCGGGTCCCAGCTGGTCAGGGCGGCATCCCAGTTGGCGTGGGTTACGTTGGGGATGTGTGATTGAGTAACAACTCGCTTCCAGCAAAGATGCCAAGTACAGGGCTTGCGAATGTAACAATATCCTTTTTGGTGCAAAATACATTGCATAATAATCATAGTTGACTAAACCACCGGCTCCTCTCAGCTAGGCAACGTGTCTAGTGCAACAGTGCACGCTTATGTCGGCTGAGCGTTTCATTGGAACACAGGGTCGGAATTAACCACGCAGAGAACGGTGCAAGGGGAGGCCGATGATCGCTTAGTGTAACTACAGAAACTGCTGATATGCCCAGGCCACGCCGTCCAGAACGTTAGCGTGCATGTCTCGAACGGGCGGAGGTCTCAAGAAACTTGCAGGCAGGCGTCCAAGGGTGAGCCTCGAGAATTACGCATGTATCGGACGGAGCGTCACTGATACCAGTATGTTCTTCACAGTGTCAAGAAATAGCGAACGGGTTTCTACCTAAATCTTATCTCCAACCTTCACATGTCACAAATGCCACCACGGTGCGGCGGCTTATGCCCGTCAAGGTGTTGGATACTAGGCCAAGCAAAACAACCGAATAGTCACACATCGAGAAAAAGAAAAGGGTCATACAGAATATCAGGATTTCAGTCGTTCACACGCTGAAGAACTTCCTCGAGGTCATCGTAAAGCTTTAGAGCTTCCTTCCAATCGAACCATTCGGGTTCGGTAGCAACGGAAATCTTGCGATGGGCTTTCCTGAACAGTTCATCGCAATCAACGCCTGCAGGCATGTCACAAAGCAGCACTGCGTCCCAGTAGTACAATACCAGAATAGGAACGTCCGCCATGGCGGCCACAAGGATGGCAGGCGAGTCGATAGCAGCGTTTCTGGGATTGGCAATGAGCGCCACAGACTGCTGAGCGCGGATCTCGTTCTTCAGGGCGCGCTGGAAAGCTATTGTCGACACTAAGGCAACCGACCGGCCTTGCACACATTCTAGGACAGCCTTAGCCTTGGCCTCAACGAGCAGCCTCTTGCATTGCGATGACAAATCTCGAAGTTCTGCCGGCGGCCTGCCTGCGACTATATCCTGGGCTTGGCGGCGCGCGGCCACCATGCCACACTCTCGTAACGTTGAATTGACTGCCTTGATTTTGCTCTGGTCGAGCCAGGGAAACTTGCCTGTGTCCAGAGAGGAGTGACGCAGAGAAACGAGGCGGACCTCTATGGCGACATCCTTTGCGTAAGGCCTCGCTGACGTCCCGAGGCAGCAAACGAGGTTCAGCGGCGTCCGCAGGCTTTTGAGTTCCGATTCAAGAGCGTCGATGCCGCTGACGTCCAGGTTCTCCACTATCGCTAGAAGCCTTGTTGTAGAGGACGCTTTTCGCTGCCGACTCTCTTGAAACGAGGCAATGATCTTGCGATATGGATGACTCGGGTCCAGATAGTGATGGAAGTCCCGGAGAATTACGAGGGGAATGTTGCTCGTCCACGTGATTCCGTCATCCAGGCAAGTTGCGAAGAGGTCAGGTTTCATTAGGTACACGCCGTCTAAGCTCTCTACGGAGCACGGCGTGGAGTGCAAGACGTGACCATTGAATGGTAGCAAAGCCTCGAGGGAGGTGACAAAATCGTCGTCCTCGAATATACGTTCGCCGAGGATGACGGCACGCTGCGATCTTGCTGCATTGATGGCTGCCAGGAAGAGCTGACGCTGCAGTTGAACCGTTACCAGGGCCACCAAACAGTCTTCGACGCATACACGGTCGAGGAGCTTCTCTTCCCGCCCGCTTAGCTTGTACCTATTGTCGTCATTTAACGTAGGCTCGCACTGCACTCGTCTCAGAGAGTTTAAGCGCCTTGAAAACTCATTGTGATCCCGCTGCTCACGCGTCTCGTCCATGCTTACAGGTAGTGATCCCGTTCCCTTACTTCGCCTTGAAGCACGTGAAAAGTACGCAGTTTGAGACTTGTTGGCTGGGGATGTGACCGAAACGATCCTGGCATCGAACGCGCATTCGACGGCTTTACGAGGCAGTGCAGACGATAATAAGAATGTGTACAGATCTTGCTGTCGGTTTCTGCTGGTAAAAGTAAACGAAGATCATGTTACTATCGATCTGATAATTAGAGGAGCTATGAGGAAGCATTTATGGAAACGTGTTGTTGGTGTCGTGGGTGTGCTGCAATGGAAATCTTTTTGCGATTAACGGCTCTGATAACTCATGAGTAGCCTTGATATAGTAAACTATTATTATGCAATGCAGAGTTTGACCATAATGGATTTATGGCGAGCCCTTTATGCGGGAGTATACTGTCTGTGAACAAGGGTATAATAGTTTTAAAGGAACATGCACTGGTATCCTTTACATCTTCTGTAATCTCTACAGGAAGTCTCTACTGCATAACTAATCTGCGCGTATGTTCTGCATCTCATCTATAGCAACGCCTCGATTACACTCAACGGTAGTCATTCCTGTGTGACCATTCTGCAGAGGGAAATGTATTGGTGGCGCGGCGTAACGGTACTACGTGGCGCGGTGATACTATGCGGTGGTTCTTGACCGCCATGAAATCGGCGACTGGCACGTGCGTTTCGGTGCGGTCAACCATCGTGCCGATATTAATCGCATATGGGTCATTCCATGTAAATGAAATGGCACATCGAGAAGTAGGGAAGAGACAAAGCTACCTTATCGTTGTTTTCTTTTTCACCTTTCCCCCTTTCCTAGCATGTGTCAGCACGGGGCGATTACACCAGCAGAAGTTCTGCAGGGCCGAACTCAGAAAACTTGCGCCAGAATTAAAACAAAAAAGCGATACCAGTTTTTTTCACGACACGTGGCATAGCCTCGAACAAGGCTGTGACGACGGACACGACGAATTCGAGAACCCTTCACCTTTATTCGAGAACCCTTTTAGCAGGAAGTCAGTTTGAGGCCTCGTACAATTCCTTCTGCCGTGAGTACATGCTTTACTAGACTACTTTTGCGCGGTGTCCGCTAGAGCCTTAATTAGGGGATTATGAATGTGCGGGCCCTGTTGCGTTACTTCACAAGCCGCACAAGTGTTACGCCCTTACAAGGAAATAGTAAACAGATGTTAATGGCTGCCGCACTAGTGGGTCAAGGTATGGCTAAAAACTGCCAGCTGCCATTGCTTTGAGGCAAAGGGTCACCCGGTTCATAGACCGTGTTTGAACCAGCGCTTCTCGTGCTGAGTGTCGTTGCTGCCGGTCTTCTTCAGACTGCGTGGCCCGTCGTGTACTCCAGAAGAGGGCTGATGTGGGCTGCTTGGTACGCGCTGACGAGGAACAAAGGGAACGAGACATACGCTTGAGCGCTGTTCAGCGGCTGAGCAGCGGCTGAACTCACACGTTTGCCATAGACCTCGCGTGCTTCTTGTTCAGACTGTACCTGTTTTCCTTCGTTTGTTCGGTTCGCCTTGAAAACTCAGCAACCTGTTCGGCCTCTGGCTGTTCCTCGGTGCGTGCAGTATGCCGCGCACCCCGCACCTTATTTCTTCGGTCTTTCCGCAGCAGTTTGTAGGCTCCCCTAGTCACTACGCTTTTCGAATGCGTTCTGCGCGTCATCTTAACTGCCCTCTGCGCTCAATTTTCGGATCTTGTCCACAGGTGAGCACACTTCTCTGGAGCGCTCGGATGGTGCTTCGAGCAGGAAATTAGCCGAAATGTTAGTGCAGGTGCTGATAGTCAGTGATGATACCAGCGCTCGAGCGCAGCCGAATAGAAATGCCGACCCTGCAGGGATAAGCGGATTGCCCCTAGCAAAGAAGTTGCGCATTTATTTGCTCCGCAGCACAACGCTCAAGTACTCTAGGCAAGCTTGCTCACGTCTGCACTACATACAGCGCGCACGCAAACTTTCATGATTAACAACAGAGCAACGCCAAGGTGCGGCCTCGAAGCAGGGTTGGCAGCTCAGCACAAGGAGTTCCTAACGTCTCTGGTCCCCTGTGTTTCCGTGCTGGCTGTCCTCCGTTGCCGTCGTTCCTTCGGCTACTTTTAAGTGATGGTTGTGTGTTATGCCTTTCCTAAACTATGCGCACAGTTGGAAGAGCGCAGGACGCGAAATTCGGAGGTCGTGAGTTCGGATCCCACCGGTGGGATGAGGTTGTTTTTCTTCTGCTTTTATTATGTCCCATTGTTAAATAACTACAAAAAGACATTCCATATGCTCCTTGGTTCCGGTGGCTCCTTGATGTCGTAACGAGCACCGCTTAACATTTCCTTGTCTTCTAAACTACGTGCGCCATTTTGCGTTGCAAATCACGAGGAGCCTTGTTTACGTGCACAGCTAGCAGCACTGTTAAAGGGAACACGGGAGCCTGTGTATGTGAGGGCCGATCAGTCTTTTGGCTTTTTTAAACATTGGAGGCTGCCATGTCGTGCTTTCGTACCACTTGCTTTAGAAAACCAGTTGGCTGCTATGCTTGCAAAAATGGTACTTGGATGAGCTTTCCGCTTTTGAAATTGCAGCACGCCCCGCCGCAAGCTGGGCAGGGCGTGCATTCAATACTTACAGGAGCCGGAGGCGCGCTTTAGGACAGGATCGCTACGGACTCGCTGTTTTCCTTTTGTATTACTTTTACATGTACTATCGCGCTCAATATGACTTGCAACGCCGGGAAGCGCGGCCGGAGCGCTTACCGGAAGCATGGTGGGGCCAGCAAGCGGTGCTGTTGCAAATAGAAGGGAAAGGGTTTTGCTGTTGCCACAGTGAACCTTTTCCCCTCTGTCGTCTAGCCTTGAAAGGAGCATAGCGTTATCGCATCGCCAACGCAAGGCGCATGTCGCAACTGATCTCACATTGTGGAGGACAGACGACGCGGGGGATGCGGCTGATTGGTGGAACAGCAGAATACTTTCTACTTTGTGTTCAGGCATGCCGCGTGTTGGCACCACCGTGCGTCCGGAAAACGCTGCGGCCACACGCTCGTGCGCTGCAAGTCATAATAGGCAGTTTTAGCTTAGCGTTTTTACGGCCAGCGGGCCGGAACGGGCGAGCGGATACGCCAGCGGAGACGTGCGCGAGAAAAGGGTTTTAGCCGTGCGGATCGCCCGTCTTCTCGAGCGGGGTAGAGCCGAATTGCTCGGCTGCTCCATCTATAGGTCAAAAATCGAGTTACAGTGAAAAGAATGTCAATTAAGCCAGCTAATAATGCGCTGAAACTATTTAGTAAAGGTAGATTCTGTATATTTAGTTATTTATTGGGTAAATGTTGCGTTTTATATTGTTACGCCGCGCTGCGGCGCTGGCGCACTGCAGTGCAGCGGAAAGAAGAAGAAGAACACGGTGTGCGCGAGACCGTGGTGGAGCCCGCCTGACGCTGACCGTCCAGTGACGTCCCCGATCCCGACTTGTAAATAAACCCGTTCCCGTCCTCGCAACTTCGTGACACTTGGTGGAGGTGGGGTTTTGACGTCCTGGACCCTATCTCCGTTCGCAGCAGCCGACGCTTGGCCGGGCTACCACCCGAATTTCCCATTATGGCTACCCGCAACGGCACAAATACACCACCTGCCAGCACCTCTGAGCCGGATCCACAAACCAGCCGGGACAGCTCCGAACAGGTCAGGTTCTGGCCGCCTCAGCGCGAGCCCCGCATGTTTTCTGGCGCTGCGGACGAGGACGTCGAGGAGTGGCTCAAGCACTACCAGCGTGTGAGCAAATACAACCGCTGGGACAAGTCGATGCAGCTTATGAACGTAGTTTTCTTTCTTGCGGGAACGGCACTTTTATGGTTCGAGAACCATGAGGACGCACTAGCTACATGGGACAGTTTTGTCGACGAGCTCAAGGCGTGTTTCGGTGACACGATATCGAAAAAAAAGAAAGCCGAACAAACACTTGCCCAACGAGCTCAACGACCTAACGAGACTTGTACAACGTACATTGAGGAAGTCCTAAAGCTGTGCTCCACTGTAAATCGCACCATGACTGAAGACGACAAAGTCGGCCACCTCTTAAAGGGTATTGCTGAAGACGTCTATCATTTCCTGATAACGAAGGACGACCTCGCCAATTCGTCTGACGTCATTTGTCATTGCCGAACGTTTGAGGCCCTCAAGACTCGCCGCATTTCCCCCAAGTTTGGCCGTCTTTCCAACGTGCCCATCGTCGCCAGCGTGGACTTTGCGTGCAGTGACGACCTTGCTTCAATCGTCCGACGCATCGTCCAAGAAGAGCTGAGCCAGCAATTTCAACGCCCCGCCGCTGATCCCGTATACAACGCATGCTCGCTACAGCCTCCACTCCCTGAGCCACAAGTCAACTGGGCCAGACAGGCCTGCCCTGGTCCACGCACTAATACCGACCAAGGTCGCGTCTCTGCACCTCCAACGTACCAGTCCTATCCCCGCTCTGAGGAAGAGCACTATTCTGCGCCTCGGAACTCCTACCCCCCTCCGAGCGACTTCCCCGGTACTTACGCTCCACGTGCGGCCCCAGTTTGCTACCGTTGTGGTCGTCCTGGGCATACTTCCCGTTACTGTCGGCGTCGCGACCAACCACCCCGCTTCTTCACACAATCGTCGGCCCGGCCGTCCCTGGCTTTCCGTGGTCCCCAGTCCTGGAACCCTCCTCGTGACTGGCAGCCACGCCAAGACCGACTCTTTCGCCCCAATTCTCCCGTTTCCGACCGCAGCCTCACACCACCGCCTTCGCGACGTGGCCGTTCACCATCGCCTCGTCGTCGTTCTTCCCCACCACCGCCGGAAAACTAGCTCCTGCGGCCGATAGAGGTGAGGTCGCGGAACGGTCGTCATCAACAATTCCTCTGCCGGTCATTATGTTGAAGAACAAAGTGTCTGTGTGTGTTGGTGGCTTAAACACTCTTGCATTAGTGGACACCGGTGCCGCTGTGTCGGTGATGAGTTTTTCTTTCAAAAAGCGCCTTGGACGCAAAGTGATGTTTGCATGGGACCAGAGTGCCAGTTTTCGTGGTGTTGGGGGTGAGACTTTGCGCCCAGTTGGCATCTGCTTCGTATCAGTCACCATTGCTGGAGAGAAGTTTCGAGCAAAATTTGTCGTATTACTCCATGCCACGCATGATGTCATATTAGGTATTGATTTTTTACGTCAATGCGGGGCCACTTTGGATTGCGGAGCAGGAGAAATTTCTCTCCAGCGCAATATGCTATCTACTTTTGTGCAGGATTCATCCGACTGCAGTGATGGTGTCTTTAGTGTCACGCAAGATGTGCGTTTGCCAGCCATGGCAGCAATGTTCGTCTCTGTTCGCTCTTCGGACAACCGCAAAGGCACCTTCCATTTGCTTGTTGAGCCAGATGTGCACAACGCCGCGAAACAGAATGTTCTGGTGCCCCGGGCCATTGTTGCCGTTGTCGACGGTTACGCACAACTATGGACAGTGAATGCTTCGTCGGAGCCTGTTTTGATCCCATCGGGGCTTAAACTCGCTCGGTTTCATGCCTACGACATTCTTACTATCCAATCTGTGTCTGAGTGCGAGCCTTCCAGTCAAGCAGAAGACTTTTCCGTCAATATCATGCGCATGATCAGCAAGTCGCTTCCGTCGTCCGAACGGCTTGCTTTACAGACTGTTCTTACCCAGTATGCGTCGGTATTTGACTTCGCTCAGCCAGCCATTCCACCTTCGCTGCCAGTTACTCGCACGCAGCATCACATCAACACCGGTACTGCTCATCCGATCAGACAGAAGCCTTATCGTGTGTCCCAGGCTGAACGGAAGCTAATCAACGAGCAAGTGCAGGATATGCTACAGAAAGGCGTCATCCGGGAGTCGTCAAGTCCATGGGCTGCTCCTGTTATACTGGTACGCAAGAAGGATAATTCCTGGCGTTTTTGCGTAGACTATCGTCGGTTAAATGCTGTGACGAAGAAGGACGTCTACCCGCTCCCGCGTATTGATGATGCCATGGACAGTCTTCAATCTGCATCGTACTTCTCGTCGGTTGACCTGCGCTCTGGATATTGGCAGATCCCCATGCATCCGTCGGACAGGGAGAAGACAGCTTTTATCACGCCCGATGGACTGTATGAATTTAATGTCATGCCCTTTGGGTTATGCAATGCCCCCGCTACTTTTGAGAGATTTATGGACACAATATTGCGTGGGCTTAAGTGGGAGGTCTGTATGTGCTACCTCGACGACGTGATAATTTATGGAAAGACCTTCCGCGAGCATAACGAAAGACTAGGTATGGTGCTGGCTTGCTTCGCAAGAGCTGGACTGGTCTTAAACTCCAAGAAATGCCACTTTGGTGAACGGCAAACACTTGTCCTCGGGTTTCTTGTCGACAAGGATGGTATCCGGCCAGATCCACAGAAGATCGCTGCCGTGCGGGAGTTCCCACAGCCACGCTCTTTGAAACACCTTAGAAGCTTTATGGGCCTCTGCTCATATTTCCGCCGCTTCATCCAAGGTTTCGCCGAGCTCACTCGCCCTTTGACTTCCCTCCTTCATAAAGACGCCCCGTTTGTGTGGTCGCCTGCCTGTGAGTCTGCCTTCCAGCAGCTGAAGTTTTTGCTCACTTCTGCGCCTGTTTTGCGCCACTTCGACCCGGCGGCGCCGATAGAGCTCCATACCGACGCCAGTGGTGTGGGCGTCGGCGCAGTGCTTATCCAACTTCACAACGGCGCCCAGCACGTGGTCGCATACGCAAGTCGCACTTTGACCAAATCGGAAGGCAACTACACCGTGACGGAAGTCGAGTGTCTCGCTGTCGTCTTTGCTGTGCAAAAGTTTCGACCATATCTACATGGACGTCACTTCAAGATTGTTACAGACCATCACTCGTTGTGTTGGCTTGTTGGCCTCCGCGATCCTTCCGGTCGACTCGCTCGCTGGGCCTTACGCCTCCAAGAATATGACTTTACGGTGGCGTATAAGAGCGGTCGCCACCATGCTGATGCCGACTGTTTGTCTCGTTTCCCTCTGCCAGACACGGCAAGTTGTGAAGAGGACTTCGATGACTGTTTATCTTCTGTCTCTACCGAGTTTCCTAGCCTTGCGACTTTTAAGCAAGAACAACTCAAGGATCGTAGTCTCCAGCCGTTGTTTGATCAAGCCCGTACGTCTGCTCCTGTAACGCCGTTCGTCATATCAGAGGGCGTGCTCTATAAGAAGAACTATTCCGTGGAGGGTGCACGTCTGCTTTTGGTTGTCCCTGCCAGTCTTCGTGGCATTGTCCTGCATGCCATGCATGATGATATTTCTGCTGGACATCAAGGGTTTTCTCGCACGTTACACAGGACGCGGCAACGCTTTTACTGGCCTGGCCTTTACAAGTCAACTCAGCAGTACGTTGCAGGCTGTCTGCAGTGTCAACGCTTTAAGCATCGCACTGCCTCGCCCGCCGGCTTGTTGAAACCGATCAGACCACCTTACTCCCCTTTTGAGAAGATCGGGGTCGACTTGCTTGGACCGCTTCCCAAGTCTACCACGGGCCAACGCTGGATTATAGTTTGCGTCGACTACTTGACTCGCTACGTGGAGACAGCTGCTCTTGTGTCCGCCAAAGCAACAGACGTCTCGTCCTTTTTGCTACACTCGGTGATCCTTCGCCACGGAGCTCCTCGTGTCGTAATCAGCGATCGTGGGCGCCAGTTCATTGCCGATGTCGTGGAAGAACTCCTACGGCTCTGCAATTGTGACTATCGTCATTCGACACCCTATCATCCGCAGACGAATGGCCTGACGGAGCGCATCAACCGCACCCTCACGAACATGTTGTCCATGTATGTAGCGGCCGACCATAAGAACTGGGACACTGTGCTACCGTTTGTAACATACGCTTACAACACCGGAACACACGACGTCACTGGATACTCCCCGTTCTTTCTGCTCTACGCGCGCCTACCACGCACCTTTCTGGACACGATTCTCCCTTTTTCTGACCATCGCGATCCGTCCATTGCGCAGACTCTCTGCCGTGCGGAGGAAGCGCGACGACTAGCTCGCCTCCGAACACTCAGTGCACAAGTTCTCACCAAGAGCCGTTACGACAGTGGACACATTGCGGTGACGTATGAGCCCGGTGACTACGTTTGGCTGTGGACGCCACTGCGTCGACAGGGCCTCTATCAGAAATTCCTCGCAAAGTACTGCGGCCCTTTTGTTGTTCTGGATCGCCTCAGTGACGTTAACTACACAATCGCCAAAGTCACCCCAGGCAATCGCCGCTCTCGCAAGGTCCAGGTCGTTCACGTCGCCCGTCTTAAACGCTGCAGTCACAACGCTGACTAACTCGCTCGAGGTCGAGCTTCGACTGCCCCGGGCGAAGTGTTACGCCGCGCTGCGGCGCTGGCGCACTGCAGTGCAGCGGAAAGAAGAAGAACACGGTGTGCGCGAGACCGTGGTGGAGCCCGCCTGACGCTGACCGTCCAGTGACGTCCCCGATCCCGACTTGTAAATAAACCCGTTCCCGTCCTCGCAACTTCGTGACAATATGCACAAAAGAGGCTGCCATCTTGAATACCCATACACGCCCGCACTCTCGCGGGCTGCCTATCGCTCCGCTGGAGGGGGCTTCCCAGCGGGCGTAAGCTTCGCTCCGTAAAAACGCTGAGCGGCCCAGCGACGTGCGCATGCGCAGTGGCATCTACGCTCGCCTGCTCCTCTCCGCTGGCCGTAAAAACGCTCAGCTAAAACTGCCTAATGAGCGCGAAAGTACAGTGCAAACGAAAGGAAGATTGCCACAAGTGATAGACGGCGAGGCACGAGAAAATCGTGATACATTGAGGGCGAGGCTAGCTGGGCCGTTTCCACTTTTATTTCTTTGGATTTGGGGGCGAGGGGGGGGGCAGGGTTGATCAGATGTTGGGGTCACGATAGGTATCGTTTGAAGGGCATTTTTTTCTGCTGCACTCGTTTAACTTCCTGTCAAGTCACTCGTGAGGTAGCGTTTTATTGATGTTGAAATGCGCAGATGTACGCGATGATAGAAATGCCAGGAAATCTTTAGGCTGGCGTCGACCAGTGCTTTTGGGTCTTCTCACCATTCCACGATGGCGAATCGCTCATTAAGAAAACAGACAGCGCTTTTTGCGACACGTGGGCAGTATGTGAACTTGTGGGCACATTCAAGCGTGGTCGACGAGGAATATGCAAAGCAGAGTGATACAATGCGCGCTAGTGATCGGCTGTTGTCTGCATCCCCGTGCTACGGTAATATGAATGCCTGGAAGTCCTGTTGAATATTTGCTTGCGCGACAGAAGCGCGTCGGGCCACCCTTTCTCCTTGCTACCGGTGGCTCGCTTGTCGCAACGTCTTTTCTTCTTCTGCATTGGGTTTCAGCGGCGCCAAACCGTGGAAGGTATCTTGAAGCTGTCTCGGAAATGAACGGTATGAAACTCATCGCGAAGATGGGCATCGTATTCTGGTTTATTAGGGTTTAACGTCCCGAAGCAACTCAGGCTATGAGGGACGCCGTAGTGAAAGGCTCCGGAAATTTCAACCACCTGGGGTTCTAGGAAGTCCGTAGGAACGGTACTCTCACTTGGCTTAATTCGAGCCGAGGATGATGGTGCATAGCATGGTGATCGTGCATAGCATGGTGAACGTGCATAGCATGGTGAACGTGCATAGCATGGTGAACGTGCATAGCATGGTGAACGTGCATAGCACGCGTGCTAAAGGGCGTGCGATCCATAGTTACCCTTTATGGAAATGGTCTGTAGACAGTCTATAGACTTCTTATAGACTCTATTGCCTTCATGCAGATATTTTTTGTCTATTCATAGTCTATAGACAGCAATCTATTAGAGTGTATGGCCATAAATCTACAGATTGTCTATAGCATTGCCTATAGACTGTTCTCAAGACTTTATAGACAGAAGTCTATAGACAGTCTACAAAAATTTGTGTAAGGGACACCAACATGAGAAGTGTTCAATGATCAGACCAAAACGCGAAAAAAACCCTTCTATGCTTCTGGACAAGGTGAGAGAAGTATCGCTGATGCAGCATATGACCTAAGCACAAAGAGTTCACCCATGTTCACTTGATACTTGACAACGCATCTGTGTGAAGTCGTTATCTAACATGGCGGAGATCTACACGAGCAACAGTAGCGAAGCGCATATGTGATTCCTCTTTTTTTTTTTTTGGACGGCAGGTCATTCGAACACACACCGTCATTAGTGAACAATCTGGTGTGGAAGTATTCAAACATGTTCCAAATGAAACGTGTGTTTTTTGAGAAACATTCCACCTGCATCCACGGCATGACTTGAAAACACTTGAGCTGCTGTTTCGCTACGCCATGACGAACGCTTACTTATCGCAGGTCAGATTACTAGCAAGAGAGACCCAAGTCAGGACCCGCTGTCTTCCAACCCAACGGCTACACTGCATGCATGCCGAATTGGTTTGGCATGCGCTGGCGGCTTCATGGCTCCCTTCACAGGTGGAGTGGTTGACTGCACACTACCCTGCACCGGCACCAAATACCGAGCTTGCCAGATCATTCACCACCTCTCAGCGTGGAACCAAGCACTACTCCAGGGCCTCTATGAACTCCGCGAACGACCACGAACACGTCCCGAATTAATGTTAGCGAGCATAGATCCGTGCGCCACAGTTTACGATCTTGAAAAGTTGCTGAGAGTGACCAAGCTCCTTTACTTCCTTATCAAGGAACATCACTGCCTGACAGCGGTTGACGTCGTCATTGGCAGACTCGGGGTGTACGACGCACTCCTCTGCGACGCCCTCCGCGACAACGAGCACATCCGTAGTGTCACCCTAGTGGATTTCACGCACAACCGCGATGCATTCGAGCCTTTTTTCCCGGTGATCTCGTCGTTGAAGAATTTGACGCACTTTCAATACACAACCGATGCAGAGTTCCGCAGGACACATCTGAGAGCTCTGGAGTCAACTCTGGAGAAAACGAATACGTTGGAGTCGTTGCATATTCCCGGACTCTGGAATTACGACATGGACCCAACGGACCTCCTGACTGCGATTACTGGGTATGCCTCTTTGAGAGAGCTTACACTAAACTACACGTTTCTGGAGACGCCTTCCGAAGACTTTGAGGCATTTTCAGAGTACCTCAAGACTAGCGGCTCCTTGACGACTCTGAGCCTCGACGGTGATTGCGACTTTCGTTGCTCCTGCGGCAAGGCGGTGTTACGGGCGCTATGCGGTAACGAAAGCATCCTCAAACTGAAACTGGACGGAGTTTTCTTCGATAATGAGGCGCTCGACCTCATCGCCAGTTTGCTCGCAAATAACACCGTGCTTCGCAGCTTCTACATTCATCCTGCTTACAAGTGCGTCATCGAAGGGGGTGGTCATTGTGATAGCTGGCTCCATAGTCTGACAAGAAATGACACTATCGAAGAAATGACGGTGCCGTTTCAGATCTGGAGGCTACCGCAGTGGCTGCAGTTCTTCGAATTGTTATCGACGAAGCAGAACCTCAAAAGCATCAGCATAGCTTGGGTCGAAGTGTCAGTGACGGACTTGAAAGAATTGTGCGTGGCAATCTGTCAAAGTGGAGCAGAAGGAAGAGTTACTTTCACCCCTGCATTCAATCTTTCCCTCTACGGTAAGAACTTCAGCCTCATTCATTGCAAGAGCTTCGTCGACATCCAGGCTGATTGTGGAGACAGTGCCCCACAACTTAAGAAACTTACAGCCGAGGTCTCTGCTGTAAGTCACGTGACGTCATTAACCCTGAGCATCTCCCTACATCCGACTGAGAGGGATACGTTGTCTCCCATCGCCAGCCTAATCGGAGCAACAACCACGCTTAAGACGCTGCGTATTTTTGTGACTGCAACCGTTAAGCCTGCGGACTACAAAAACGTACGCTGGAAAGCCACCATCGAGTCGCTCTCAAGAAACCAGAGCATCTCAAAGCTGCGCATAAACTCGCATATCGTGGAGGCGAAAGACATCGAATATCTGGCCGATGTTATCAGATGCAGTGATAGCATCAGGAGGCTCGGTGTGATTGTTGAAGAGCGGATGTCGGACCTCTTCACGAAGCACTTGTCCACAGGCATTGCCAGCAACTACGCCTGGTCAGCGTGAAGTTTCTCAATTACTCGGACCCAAACGCGTACGCCGTCCGGGACACGACGCGACGCAACTCCAGTCTGGTGGCACGGGCTTCTCAATTCCAGATGGCAGCTCATCTCGAAAGGTGAGTATGGCTGCTTCAAAGAACGCACACCCGGCGGCCATATCTTTAATTGGCTTGAATTTTGCGTCCCTAATTGCCCCTAGTAAAAATCTTCCCTCGGCTAAACTCCTCGCATATCCACGCTGTAATTTGACGTGTGTGGTTGCACTTGGTGGTCCATTTTGTTGCGAAAGCAACTCTACTGGAGCCCAGCTATCCCAGTAAAATTTCCAAAATTTGTTGGGCCACAGCGCTGAGGCTAACGACGTTTTCGAAATTCTAAGAACGAATAGGAGTAATATTTTGCGGTGGGCTACTCGCCTCTCAATAATTAAGGAGCCAAACGGTAATAGTTACGAATAACTATTCAGTAGTAGTTAAACAGCCTGACAGTTAGCACGTGTTAGCTGAATGCTGATGTACTACACAGCTGACATTGCTATGTCGAAAAAAAAGCGTTCTTCTAAATGAAAAAACCTAATTTTAAGAACTGTAAATTCTTAGGTGAAACACGTTGTATGCCGACAGGGAATTTTTTTTCTGGCAGAGAAGGAACGAACCACGTCCAGTGTCCGCTCAAATTTTCTACTGTTAAGTGGTAATGTTACAGCAACTTTTTTTTTCTCGTGGCAATGAGACGTTTTTTTTTTCTTTCTAGTTTGATAAAGAATATGTTTAGTGCGCCAAATGTGACAACGCTGGAAGGTTGAAATGCCGGCATGTCTTTCAACTGAACTTCTTAACGTGCACGAGTGTAAGGGACCTACGAAGTACAGGGCGCATCGTGTTCCCCTTTTGTTGCTTGTTTCGCTGCAGTGGACTGTTATTGATCTCCCAATGTTACAAGAACTTTGAAATAGTGGTGCGCAGTCAAGTACGGTCATCTCCCTTTTCGTGCGTTGTATTTTGTTTTTAACATTTTCCCCTGATAAGTTTGGATGCTTACTGGACACGGTCTACGCGTCGCCCATTCATGTCGACAGAGGTAATACGTAGATGAAGTTAAAAGCAACGCAAACCAATGTATACGTACTACCCTTTGTGGCTCACAATAATTCGTGCTGGCATGCATCACGACTGTACGTTCCAAGATTGAAGGAGAGGGCTGAGTCGGGCTGGTTGGTTCATGTTAAATAGTACGACGAAACAGCGCTGACGAACGGGACGGAAGAAGAGGCAGACTCATGCGCGGAGAGACTCATGCGCGGAGAGACTCATGCGCAGACATTCATGCGCAGGCAGACTCATGCGCATGTGTCTCTCTACTTCCGTCCCGTCGGTCAGCGCTGTTTCGTCGTACCAAGATTACTGATTAAGTGTCGATTAACATGCATGGGACACACAAGTATCCCCTCTTTAGGAGACGAGGAAAATGTTTAATCAGTGATGCGCCATTATTATTTTATATCGCTTAGTACGATACCTTCGATTCGTATACATCTACGGCTACCGCAGCGGTGGCTTAGTGATTTGAGCATCCGCCTCGCATGCTGAAAGTGTTGGGTTCGATCTTCACCCAATGAACACTGAACGTCCCCTGGACGTCCTCAAGACGTCCTGAATGTCCCCAGGACATCCAGGGGAGGTTCAGTGCCCATTGGGTCAGCGCTGTCAGCTACCCAGAGCTGATACAATCGGTACAAGCATCGCCTTGGCCTGGTGCTCTGCTTCTTTAGGGTGAAGTGGTTGGTAAATGGGTCGCTGACCCCACCTCGAGTAGACGGAAACACCTTGTGTCATGACGCTCGTTGGACACGGATGCTGTGCGGCTCAAAATTTCAGCTTCATTATTTGTACTTATGCATAAGCAACGGCTGGTAGTGCTTTCGTTCGTCGAATGATTACCTTTGACGCGATAGCGTTAGAGGCCGCATTACCCCGGAAATCCGGCGTAGGCGTTGTCGTCGTGGCGTTGTCGGCATGTCGGTGTTGTGAGCGAAAAATCACGAGCCTGGCTCTGGCAGGTGGTGCCCTGAGAGCAACCCAGGAGATGGGTGGGCCACCTAAGTCACGTGACCTTGAGGCGTCATCAAAACCAGCCCACCTGATAGTGAGCCAACTGCTCACCCTGAAATGTACCATTTAAAATATTGATTGGTCGCTCGGGAGGAGCAAGCTGGGCCTCATAAGGCCCCCCGGAGGGAGCACTTGCCATCGCTCTACAGTGGCGCATCCCTTAACCGCTGCACCATGGCGCAAGGAGGGGTACGAGTACTACTAGGAATCTATAGATGTAAAGTTAAAAATGAGTTCATGTCAATATGGGAATTAACCCATTACACTATCACGTGATACCCTTAGGTACAGCTTGAGTGTCCGCTTCAATTTTTGTTTGCGCTATAATCTCATTGAAAAAGTACAACGTAAGTGGCTGGGCGAGTTGGTTCCGATATTCCTTGACTACGGAGCAACGCACGGGACACGAGGAAGGACACAGTCAGCTGTGTTGTGTCTCTGCCTGTGTCCTTCCTCGTGTCCCGTTCGTTGCGCTGTAGTCATGGGCTCATCGAAAAACGAATAGGAAACGAGTAATTGGCCCCTCTGAAAAGCTAAATCGCGTCACTTTAGAGACGGGATTTGATAGCCACGACCTGAATTTTTTACGACGCGTAGGTGTTTGCTAAATAAAGTTTCCTCCTGTAGTCTCCTCCCTTTAATCTATCCCCTTTCGTTGTTTCCTGCAGCTATAAATTATGGGGCACTCTGCGTCGCGGCGCGCTTGCTTTCCCCTTTTTCTCTTCTTTTTCCGTCTCTTCCGCCTCCGTTTCTATTCGGTCAGGTTCTCGGTGCGCCCACTGCAAGGGGGAATGCCAATATGAAGCAGATGCAGTGCGAGCGTAGCAAAAGTTTTGTTTTTTAAATTTTTTTTTATCCGCCTTAAGAAAAAAGGCACTTTCTTATTTCGTATGCATCGACTCTGGCAGGAAAAAACGTGATACGAAATCTTCACATGGTGTTACGTGACAAGCCTTCAGGAAAGGTCATTTAGAGAATCTCATTTCCTCGCAAGCACACACCACAACTCAGTCTCTTGTCTCGTCACAAACCATCTGCTGTGTCCGCAGGATAACTGCCGGTGCCATGGAACGCGTCTTCAGACATCGTGCCCTGCTGGAAGAGTTCGCCGAAGTGGAATGCATCTCCGCAGAGAAGGCCGCAGCTGGGCTAAGAGCTGCACTCGGCGCATTCGACGACATGCGCTCCTTCATGGTTATGGCGGGCGTCGTTCGCGAGAACGTCGTGTGCCACGCCCGGCAAGACATGCGGACGCAGCTCGACGACCTGAACGAGGATTGCTGGAGGGCGCTCCGGCGCTACCTGTTTTTGGACTACGTGGTCACGAGTGAGTGAGTGAGTGAAATACTTTATTGTCCGACAGATGACGACGACCTCATCCTACCCTCCGGCTCTCCCTCTCAGTCGAGAGATGAGGGCCAGGAGGGATTGCGGAGGACAGGGTTGCCGTTTCAGATGATACTGGTGGTGGTAAAACTTTATTGCCCACAGTAGGGGTCGTGAAGGACACTGGGCTAGGCGCCAGGTGCACAGGGCAGCTCCCACGTCGGCACAGAGAGCCCAAAGATCTCCGCCGCTGCGCGGGCCTCGTGGACAGCCCGAAGCTGGTCGTGTAGTGGAGCACTTTTTAGCACTTTGTCCCAATGTTCATTGTTCTTGGAGTAGGCGTCACTCGATGCACAACCGCACAGCATATGGTTCAAGTCTGCACGTTCACTGCACTGTTCACACACATGTTGTCCGTCGTAGTCTGGGTCGATGTGCCTCATGTGCCAGGGGTTGGGGTATGAGTTCGTTTGGAGGAAGCGTAACGTGACCGACTGGCCGCGGGTTAATTTCTTGTCGGGGAGGGTGCTGGCCTGGATTTTTTGAATCCCGGCGGCCTCTTCAGCCAGTCGGACGGCGAGGAGCTGGTGCTCAGGGTCCGGGCTACGCAGCACGGGTCTCCCAGGCGTGTCTTTGTGTGCACTCCCAAATAATATGGTCGAGGGTCCCTCTCGCTCCACATTTCTTCCGCCTGCGTGTTTACTGCAATAACTGTGTTTTTATATTATTTTATATTATGACTCTCTTGAATTAGCGAAAAGTGTCCGTAATTTTGTCCGCTGTACGTTCTCTACAGGTAAATGTGTGAAAGTGTGATTGTGTTAGATAGTGTTGTCATGGGCAAAATGTGGTTGATGAGCTTTAATTAGTGAATAAAAAGCTAGAAACGCGAAAAAATAAGACGTCAAAATAGCTATAGACTTCAATATAGTACGTGGACATCAGAACAGCCACAGACGTCGATATCGTATGTGGGCATTTTGCTTTTGTATTGTTCCATTGCGGGTCGCCGTAGTGATCTCAAAGTTTTTATTTTTACTCGCGTTTTTTTTTGCGGTCACAGTAATTTATTGGGGTACCTAAACAATTCTTATGTGTAATGCGAGAGCGTTACCTGTCGCCGAGTTATCGAGGACTTGAGAGTTGAACTTCTTCACTGCAGCAGGTCGTTTCGCGCGTTTCACTGCGTTGTGGTGGTCCCGTACTTCGTAGGCATTGAGCTGCCGCCTCCGGCCACGCTTTACTGTCTCGCCTTATGATGTAGACCCATAAAGCCCACTTTAAAAGAATGGAAATCATGCCGCCATAAAGAGCGTTTTATCGAAGTAATTTTATGTCGTTTACGCATAGGTCACACACACATTACCCATAACTTCTTATTAACAAAAAAAGACAAGCCTCTGTGTGAACTGTGTGCTGAGGAGCTCACAGTAAATCACATTTTAATTTCTTGTTCGCATCTCGAAGAACTTAAAAAATTTTTTTTTTACGGTATTTTAAAATGAACACATTCCATTTCATCCCGCATTGCTTTTAGGCGAGCAAACACTTGTGGAGTTTTCACTTGTTTGTAAGTTTCTAAAGAAATCCAATGTTTTAAATATATTATAATGTAACCTCTGTACACTTGACATAACATCATCTAACCTTGTGTTTGGCGCATTATAGCCATAGTTGCTTATTCGCCATAAAACCCCATATAACTAACTAACAAATTATGATGTAGACGCCAACGACGCGAACCTCGAGCGATGAAGACCCCATATCTCCGCAACCTCATTCTCCGAAAGCTGGAGGACAACTGACGTTGACGGCGCGGTCTCTCCCCTTATGTAATCTCTAACCGCATTTGCGTGAATACGACACTGGCGCATCCTATTTCCAGCGTATCTCGAGGAGGTGACACTACATGTACGCCATCAAATCAAGCAGGACAGCGATCTCTCACCCAGTGCATGTGGCGGAGGTGACCAGCGGCTCCCATCTTGAGCATGGCCTGCTTTGTTATCTGACTGAGGGGGTATTGTACAGCCACCCCAGTGAGGAGGGGCGGCCCTAAACCTGTTTACATTCAGTGCGGAAGTAGACTTAACCTTTCAGGAGGGGGACAATGGCATTCCATTGTGTAAGGAGTAGTGTTTCTCTACGTCAGTGGCGCGTCTTAGTTCCTAGCGTACCTTGCGTAGGCGACACGTCACAGGTTAACATGTATCACATTGTCACGCAGGAGGAGGAATAAACTTTATTAAGCTGTTCTGTCGTCCTTAGCCCACTTTCTCCCTAGGTGGCCTCCATGAAGAGGCGACCTCGAGGATCCAATCTGCGATGTTGGCTTGTACCTGTTTGTCTTCACTGCGTATACACTCTTTTCCCAGCTATCAGCTGAGAGTTATGGCAGGAGCTTTCTGGGGGTGGATTTCCCTCGTATCGCCAGAGATTGTGATCATCGTCTGCGGTAAGGTTTTTGTCACAAATATGTTATTAGGATTAACTTCACCTTTTGTAATTAAGGCCAAACTTGAGCATGGTCTGCTTTGTTGCACAACTTAGGAGGTAATGTATAGCCCCCCAGGGAGGGAGGCGCGCCTCTAAATGTTTTCATCCATCCCAGAAGTCGACTTGCCCATCTCGGAGAGGGACATCCCTAGTAGCAAAAAATCTCGCCAGAACGTTATGGCAATGTCGCCAATGTTTTATAATATTTTGCAACATACTCCATCATTGCAGCAACATGTCCATAAGTTGGTCAGGATGACACATTCTGCTAAGATTGCAACCACATGCTCAGAAATTCGTTAGGATCATAGATCTGTCATCGCTGGAATAACATCAAGAAGCAACGTTGAGGCAATACAGCCTGGTGAACAATAAATCAACATTACAAATATATTTCAAGCACACAGTTCCAGAACTTTTCCGACTGTTGCTACAATGAACATTTTTTTCAACTAGCAGTACTTTGCAACTAAACCTCTTCTCTTGTGCCTGCCACAGATTGCACGCAAAGCTCCATTAATATGTCGCAAAGCTTTGTTTATTACCCATTCGCCACTTGGGAAATCCTTCAGGAACGGCTATATAAGCTTCACTCTATGTTATGCGCTCGGAGCTGAGTGTATGAGTTGCATGTTGTACTGCATTGTGGAGCTCAAGTGTCGGTCGCTCTCGTTGATCTTAGAAAAGCGTTATATGTTTGAAGCTTACCAAATGGCAGGCCTGCATGCTTGTGCAGGGTTTCTACACTTTCAAGAATGTTACATTAATGTTACGAAACATTGTGGAAATGGTGCAGAAATGTTTTGCATATGTGGACACAACATCCTATGTTGTTTTGAAATTGCCAAAGGAGGACACTAGCCACATTAATACAACCTAAAAAGGTAATATTGCTGCAATGCTCCAGCAGCAATCTGTGCTACTAGGGAGTCGCATTCCGCAGCGCGAGCAGGAGGAAGTAACAGGGAACCAAGATGCGGACAGGATAGCTCGAGGGTACACTTATTACCGAGCATCCAAAGTAGCCGACCTCGAGGAGAACGAGCCTGTACCTCAAGATTATTCGGCGATACTAAATTATTACAAAGGCTGCAGAAAGCGGTATCCATCACCACACATCTACCTTAGCAGAGAAGACTCTGTCGCGTGGAGGCAGCTACAAACGGGCTCGTACCCGAACCTACACGTACTCAACAAAATGTATCCCACACAATACACTGACAAATGCCCTTGGTGCGAAGAACCACCCACTCTGTACCACATAACGTGGGCATGCCAGAGGATAGCGTGGTACCAGTTATAACAAATCCGAGTGCGGAGCAATGGGAGGGAGTGCTCTCCAGCGATCGCCGAGTCGAGCAAGAAGGTCTGATTCGGCGAGCACATCTGGCAGCAGCTTCCAGCGGAGCCCTGGACTAAGGGCAGCCGAGCTTTGTACAAGCAGATGGACGAAGCCATCTGACAGCCGCAGAAGAAAAACAAATCTAGAGCTTAATAAAGTTGTTCACTCACTCACACTCCCTCTCTTGCCTCGACGGCAGCTGTGCCACTTCCAGGAGTGGTGACGTTGTTCACGTGCTGCCTTTCTGCCACGAGTTTCTGACGACGGCGTGGTTTTCGCTAAATGAGCCAAGTAATGCGAGCTTCTCTCGCATTGGAAACAAATTGACAATCTGATTGTTTTTGCACGCAGCGTAGTACCACGTGGCATTCATCAATGAAGCAGTCATATTTCCCGAAGGAAATACGAGCCGCAATATTGCGTACAAGGAGCGCTTTCAGTTCTACCAATTCAATATTGCGTCCGATTGGTTTCCGTGTCTTTTGGTTCCTTCTTATAAGTCGTGAAATTTGTGGTCTCGTTGAGTTCTCCTTTGCCGATGCTCTAAAATAATTGGAAAACAGCTGCAATACAGCCTGGTGAGAGGTGTTTCAATCCGTGTTTGGGGATAAGTGTGACACTGTGATGAATGAATGGCGGGTGCCACCAGCGAACTAGCCAGCGTGCCATTAATCATGTAGCTGAGCTTCAATGGACTCGGGACATTGAAGGATTTATCTGTTGCACGCGAACTCCGAGCTGAATCGAGATGTAGACGGGTGGGTTCGAACTGTCTTCGTAACATGCACGTGCCGCAAGTGTGAAATTGTTTTTGGTGCGATAGTCACCAGGTGGCTGTGCTGTCAATAAGTCATTGCCGATGACTTACTATCGCGATATCGCTTACTATCGCGATATTGCGTACTATCGCGATAAAAATACTACGGAATGTCGGGAAAAAAATCATTCTAGCTCAACTTCGCAAACTAGTCGAGTGGTCTTGTCACCAGTGGATAACGTATGCTTGTCTCCACATACACCGACACATTTCAGTCCACTGGATTACGCGACTGCGCCGAAAAAAATATTTCCGCACACTAATGTCCTGTAAACTTCTGATCGCGATAGTACATGAAGTTGTCCATCACTGAATGTGCATTATACATTTTTATGCAAAATTTTATTACGGCCCTTTGCTCCAAGCCCACTGTATGCCGACTGCCCTCCGCTAGGTTTCTCAGGAGCGCCAGCCTAGGAGGGCTGACGAAAGAAGGGGACACGGTTTTCGCGCTCAGTCCAGCCATCTGCCGAACGATAGGTTGAAGGAGCCATGAAATGGTTGCTGGACATGTAGCAGTGCCATATTCCAGCTAAAATGAGTATTATAACTGTTGCAAAATTTGTAATGTTTTATTAGCACACATAAGTCGTTCAAATTCTTATTTGTTTGAGGAGCAACTATTTCTCAATATTAAAATACTACTCAATGTAGTTTATCACAGCTGGCGCATTTAGCCGGCATCATTTCGTCCACTTGCTGACAATCCGTGTCAAGCACAGATGTCTCACTGCGTGGTTTGTCTTCAATGCTGATATTCCGTGCTGAAACTTCTTAGTCCATCTAAACACGTTGTTCTTGTCCACGGTGTTACCTCCGTAAAAATTGAGTAACCCTTCAGTGGATGTCGGACAGCCTGCACCCTTCTCAACTCCATGAGGAACCGTTGCTTCTTCTTGCGATCCGTTAGCTGCATGCAATGAAAAGGTTCTATTAGTTACCTGCAAAAAATCAGTGCTTATTATAGAAAGAGTTATTCTATTAGCATGTAGAAGTTGTACCAATTTTTGCATTCATTTAGTTACAACTATCGTATACAACCCTGTATACGCTGTATAAAAAAATGCGACGTTAAGCTTGTAAGCTGACATCAAAGATTCAGTGCAAAGGTGGTACCGGTGGTCAGTTTAGTCACGAAGTGTCTCCCGTTTCTGCTGGCTTACGATGTCTCTGATAAACGATTAGAGTACTGACATGACCAATAATTACCGGTTTGCACACAAAAGGCAGCGTTTAACGCAAGTGTAACGACATGGGGAATAAAATGACCCTATTGGTGTGATGCCAGTTCTGTATGAATGCCAAGCCACAGTGGTCGCCATTTTGGCGTCGATGAAACACAATGAAAGGCTACAGCGCATGTCTAATTGGCTTATCTCCCACTCCTCCGGCCTGCATCGCTGAAGCAGCACGTTGGAGGCCAAATTGGCGCCCGTGACCTTATGTGAATACCTCCTATACGTTGCTCCCATGCGGTTGCTGTTTGCTGGTTTTAACTACAGGCACTTGTTTTGCGTTACATTTTAACGTCGCCCTCAGTTGCATGGCACTGGAAGTGCAATGAGCATACCAATTCTGTTAAACCAGAATGCATTAATTTTACATCAAATACACTGGGTGACTGAATTTTGGGGCTAACCGAGCAAGGTGGAGACTAGAAATATAAAACAGTTTCACAGCATACTCCGTTTGCCGTAGCATTTACTATTTCCGTATTTCTAAGATTTTGTTATATTTTTGCCAGTATTTTACATGAGATAGCTTTTAAGAATGAAGAAATTGGATAAAATGCAACACTGCACTGTAATACAATATTACCGTATGGAGGACATGTCGCCATCTTAAATTCAGGACTTTCATGACACTGCATGACAGTTCCCCTACACACATGGCAAAACAATGGGTGCAAGATCTAAAAACTGGCAGGGAGAGCTTAAAGGGGAGCCCCGAAGCCCGGGAGACCATTGAGTGGCACCACCAACGAAGGTGTTCGACTCCCTCTGGATACAACGCACGCTCGGCAATTGTCTACGCGCCATATTGTAGAACAGCTGGGAATTACACAGGAGACAGCGTACTACTCTATATCCAGAAATATTAGCTTATTAAAAATTTCTGCTCAATGGGCTCCACGTCTCATCACCCCTGAGAAGCAATATGCTTGCTCTATTATTTATCATGGGTAAATATAGGTTCATCTCTGTACCATCGTCTAGAGAGACGGCATCAAGTTTTATCGAATGGCAAGGATATGTTGCTCACTGAGTGTGATGCGAAAGGTTGCAACATTGCCAGATTTTATTACTGCGAACTTATGGAGCGTCTAAAATAAAGAATGCGGAAAGGAAACCAGGAACGCTGACCAGGGGAGTTTTGTACCATCAGGACAGCGTTCCAGCACACACCTTAGCAAGTGCGTGGTACTGTAGTTCCAGCTTGTTCCTCACTCGTACGATCTGCCAGATGCTGCCCCCTCCTAATCTTTTTCCAAACATGAAATATCTCTTGCTGGGCCAAGTTTTGCCACTACCAATTAGGATGGAAGCTGGAGAATTTCGATGAAAATGTTTCTCAGCACCGCTGGAGAAAGTGCCTCGCCTTAGAGAACGAATATATAGAAACATACTTCGGAAAAGATGGAAGTGGTTTTATGATCTGGAGACTTATATCAGCTGCCATATCTTTTATCAAAGCAAAAGGCATTCACTGATTACTTCAGGAAAGTGTCACGCCAGAAATACATGCATCCATAGCATGAGGACGCAAATGAGTGTTGTACTCATTTGAAACGGACTGCATCTGTAATATAATCATCAATAAAAATAACCAAGGAGACCCGGTACCTTATACAGCACAGGGAGGCTGGCTTGAATGGAGCTTGGCAGGAAACGATGCGTGTTCAATATGTTTAGCCTATACAGCGTTAACAGTTCCCTGAGGCCAAATAGAACAGTTGTTACATTCACATCAATGCCTGAATATATCTTCTTTCCCAGCAGCACGTTACTGCCCACAAAGATAGACGGACACTGGAAAGGTTGGCCCTGATGTATAAAACGGTTCAACAGTACTCTGCTTCAACGTAGTCTTCTGCTGCCGCGCTCTTTCTCGGAAAGAGAATTTCAGTTTTTGTGACTGTGTGGTTGTGGAGGAACCACACAGGAACCACAAATTCTATGTTATTTCCTTTCACTCTAATGTTTTTCTGAAAATGTTGCAGTCCAGAAATAATTTGGTGTCCAACATCACACATAACGTGTTCTCTATCGCAGACGGTGTCTGCAGGTGCTTGTTTGGATTTCAGGCGTGTGAGCATGTGTCCAGTTAGTTTACATGAAGTTAGCAAAAATTCACAAGTGTCATAAGCCTTTCAAATCACTCCTCATCTCTTCTGCGCTTAGTGCAAATACTGGGGAAGTACAGGTGTGTTGCAGGTGCAGTCAGTCACTTAGCTCCAGCAGTTTTCCCTTCAGCTTACGCCCCGTGTAGATAGAGAACAGCGAATTGGAGTTTCCGAATAATAACGCGAAAAGTCAGTATAGAAAAACTTTGATGCGCTTACAGCTCCTTCACACACTGTTTCATTATCACACCTTGTTACAGAGAGCGCTACGAGAACAGAAGGTGCTTCGTGGAGCCACGTGTTCTTCCTTCCATATAACTGGAATCAGAACAGAACTGTACCACGTGAACGGAAGAGGGTCTTACTTGAATATTTGGTGGAACAAGCACGCTGCGAATTCTGGAAAGGTTGGCATGTCAGGTTCCGTCATGTTCCTCCAGCGCATCTCTGGAAATAAAAAAAAGAAAGGAAAACTGCACATTTGAGTTGGTTACAAGTTTTCTAAGAGGGAACTCATGTTGCTGTTTTTTGCGGAATACAGCATCAAATGCAGGGTCTCAAGTGGCTGGTTTGAAAATAGGTGATATGCTTTTTTGGTAGCTGATGGGATCGCTTCGCGCTTTTTCGCCCGTGATATGCCTGATACCGCCTAAATCAACTGTATCGAACCGACCCTTAAAAAACACAATAAAACCTTACCAGGGTAGTCTTACCATGAAACTGACGTATTACATACAAACAGCTGCTCACAGACATGAGGGGCTTTGTATCCCATCAAATTCAACTGAGGGCACGTGATGTCCGGATATTAGACAAACTGACTTGTCAAAAGGGAACAAATGTGCTGTGTTTAGCTCCATAGCATGTAAGCAGCCAAAGCTGTCATGCGCCAATAGGTAAATATGCCTGTCAGAATAGAGGAACATGTTATAGTTTAAAAAAAAACAAAAAACATTGGCTTCTTTTAGGAAGTAGTTTTTTTTCCGGATCGGCAACTTTTTTTCGCGAGAAGGAAGGAGAGGCGTCTACCTAATGGAGGTCTGTTTTTTGGAAATGGTGGCCCGAATAGGATAACACAGTTGAGCCCTGCGCAAGGAGGAATACTGGAATCGAATTCGCAACCCATTCAGAAGATTGTAATGATGGCTGAAATAGCTTTGGTTTGAATGTGCCAAGAACTGCACGTTCAGTGGTGTGACACGCCCTGTCTTAACGCATAGATGAAGAGTATGCGAAAAGTTCTGTGTCAAAATAAGTGCCCAGAAAAGCCAAGAACTGTGTCTGTTACTGTAATGTTTTCTTTATGAGCACTCTAAATGCAGTGCAGTATATTAGAGTAATAACCGCCGAGACAATAGCATTTGTTATCCTTTATTTTTACTCCCAAATCAAAACATGTTCAATCACTGAATCAATAGCCCCGGTTTTTGTTTGAGGTTGAAAGTCGACTTCTGAATCAACATGTGCTCTTTAGTCGATGGTTGCGAAGACTAAAATTTATATAAGCCACCAAATGATTAAGAATAATGACTCCCCAGTGGAAATTATTCAGTCCGATGGAGCGAATGCGTGAGCAGACAGTCGTAATGAACCGATAAACTGTACAAGCATGAAGTTTGCAACGTAGCATATCTTACCAGGCAGTAACGAAAGCAGCACAGGCAATCGGCTCAATATTGGGAATATATTGGCAAATACTGGTCTTACAAAGAACCAGAGCAAAACCATCCATTTGCAATATTGGGCCCGTTTCCTATGCTGCGTGGGAGTACGTACTATCGCATATTCTATAAGGCAACAGCAGTGAATTCACCCATGAACTTCAGACCAGTGCGCTGAAGGACAGGTTCGTCGAAATAGGCACCCTACCAAAGAAGAAAGTTCTAGGTTATCCTGCAGACTAGCGCCGGAAATGTCCTTACAGGACGCGAGAAACATTTTTCAGTTGAAGACCTCAAAAACAAGCCTACAAATGTTCAGGCGAACCGCTTGGCGCCATTTGCCATTATTTACAGTGTATTACCTCTTTTGTAAATAATAATTTGTAAATAATAAATGCGTGATCTGTTTACTACGCTGTACAAAAATTTTCTGCATGAAATTGATATGCCCAAGCTGGTTCACATTTGCCAGGCTTCAATGTGCCCGCAGTAACAACATTCGTCTTTGAAATGAAGCAGCGGGTAGATCGGCTGACGTCACAGAACAAACAAACAAGAAAGCGCGCACAGGGCACAGCAGTCAAGGGCGCTGCAAATGGTCCCCTTTAGTTCATTTCAATAGCAAAAGAGCACTCACTGCATTTTAAAGGAATAGATCGAAAAAGGAAGCATGGTAGCAGTAGGTATTCTCAGCAACCATACCACAGGGGCGTAGCCAAGGGGGAGGGGGGTGTATCTTCTGTGTCGGAACACCAAATGATATTTCCTGAGTGCTGCATTACCCCCCCCCCCCCCCCGTGTTTTCTCGGCCTTTTTTTCGCCCATGCTGTTTACACACCACATCGAGATATTTAGATGTAGAAACGAAAAATCAGAAGAGTGTTGGTTTGTTGACCAAAATCGATTCTCTTCTAAAAATCAGATGGCGCCACTAAGCTCTTTTTTTTTACCAGCGGCATTTAACAACTTTCGAAAAATATTTCTGGCTACACCACTGCCAAGTGGCATGTTCTTGCGTCGGCGCCTGCGGCAGTCGTCCCCTGAATATGGAAACCACAACGGCTTGACGCTATTCTCTTGCCGGCTTCTAAACAAGGTCGTGATTAGTACACATTATTGCAGTATATTATTGCCATGCTATCGAACGCAGGAAATCAATACAACAATAGAGTATTGCTTGTCAGCGCTGATTATGCTTTATATTTTATTTGTAGCATAGATGAGGTTTAGAAAATTGGAAACATATTTTCAACCACTAAAATTCGCGAATTAAGAAGTGTAGAAGCTGTTACTTTTTTCACTATAAGCACTTGATTAGGCTTCCCGAGAATAAACCGACCAGTCAGCCAGCCTAGCCTCTGACAAGCTTTCTGAATTTAGGTTCGAGCAAAATATTTTCCGCGTATAGGAAAACCATTTGAACAGATAACCTGAAAGTAGATGTGGATTTGAAAGCTCCATTCACTAAGAGAAGTGGACTGCTGCATATTTAGGCAACACGGAAATCATTAAGTAGTTCTGCGTGAACCCGCGCGCCGCAAATATTTGAGTGTTTTGAATAATGGAATGCAAGGCTTGTTATCACTGCAAAAGGAAGAAAGCTCAGTTTCTTGTATTAATTCCGAAGCAGTTACTGCATTAAGTTGCTCGACACAGCAAGATGTTTCAGTACCACGGTGAAAGTAGCGTCTTTCAGCCTTTTTTGTGTTTGTGTGAGGCCTTCCATACACGTTAGGCTGTGCCTGTCAAAAGAGGCTATCCCAATGCTCCAGTCTACTACTGCTGGAGGGAACACAATTCTGTGAGAAAGGATCGAGGCTATTTTGTTAACTGTTCATAGGAAATGTTGTCACTGCAGACGCCTGTATGAACTTCGAACTGAACTCCGAGGTTGGCTCGTTGCAAGGTTGCCGTCATATTGGGGACCAACGCACAATTGCGCTCTCAAAGCCGCAATACATTAAAACTCAGTTTAATAAAGTAATGAGCAGCTACGAATTATTTCGTTAAATTGGGAAATTCGCAAAATTGATCAAGGCACTTTTCCATAATTCTAAATCTCAAATCGGAACGCAGCGGCACCCAAAGTAGCGTGACATCGCATGCGCCGACAACCCGCGCCTGCGCATATAAGTCCACAAAAGCAGCCCTAATCACTTGAGTGAAAGCGCCATCTGGGAAAACGGATTCGAAGGCAAGGTGTTCTTTGTACCGCACAGTGTCGCAACTTGTAGACCCGTTAAAACAAAACTAAACATGCGTCTTGGGATATATATGTTACCATTGGCGCGCTGCCAACAATATGCAATGCATTGGCTGTTTGTTTCGGTATTTCGGGTTATTGAGAACACTGATCTCTATAATTACGAGCTGGGGACTCTAAATTTGCTCGTTAGATTAGTAACATAAAAAAATGGGTTTTGTTAGACCGACTTTTAACTGCAGTACGTTTCCACCCAAGGCTCTTTTCAGTTGTATTTGGGGATGAAAACATAGCCCTGCTTGAAAAACCCAGCTGTGCTGTTCCTGAGCTAACCACGTGACAAGTTTCCTCGCGCCCAGTGTCGTCTTTATGTGAATTCTTTATGTGAATTGGATGAGTTGGCCTAGTCTCATGACTGTATGTACCAAGAGTTGCAGTGACTCTTTTTCACTCGAGACTGAGCTGTTCGCGCTGAGTCTAATCGAGAGGCTTAGTCAGTTGGGTAGTTACCATCTCTACTCGACTCGATGCGGTGTAGAGAGAGTCCAATGTACTTATGAGTTTGTTTATTTCCAGGTAGTATTTCTGGGAACTGAATCTGAGGACAAACCATACCTATTCCGTACGGTTCGACCTGGTCGCAAATTGCTTTTCCCTGGACATCCTAACGCTCAAAGTGGCAGGAGAGTAACTAGGCCATCGCGTGGGTTTTCGGCACAACAAGATCGTTACGCTATCACATAATATGGCGCCTTTGTGGCCTGTCCCATCAGACACGTGGGACCGATCATCCGATTTGTAGGTGGTAACCCCCCTTCCAGTTTTGTTACGCCGAGCCGTTGGCAACGTGGAGAAACAAAGTGCAGATATAAGACTCGAAAAACAAGCAAAAAATGGGAATCTCTGCCGAGGCAGTGTTATAAACGGTATTGTGCATGAAGTGCCTTGCGCCTTACAAAACACGTTTGTAAACAGCACGTGAGAGCTAAATGAAATAGCCGCTGCAGTGACACCTGATATGCAACTTCACAGAATCTCCAAGTCACACCCTTTTAAGGAACTTAGGAGAAACGCTCTTGCCGTCACCTGTGAGCTTCCTGTGTACTCTTTTTCATCGAGACTGACCTGTTCGCGCTGAGTCTCATCGAGTGGCTTCGCCAGTTGGGTAGTTACCATGTCTACTTGACTCGATGTGATGCAGGGCGAGTCCGATGCACTTATGAATTTGTTTATTTCCAGCTAGTATTTCTTGCATTATGGGCGTTTTGCAATTCGTTAACTGTTCTCCCTTCCTTCACACCAGCAGGCGCTGTTGCGTAATTATAAAATGTTTCTACATTTTTTTTCTGGGCACTAGCAATCGCTGACTCAATAGAAATAGAAATGAACTCACCGAGGAATTTCAGGCCAAGGCGCTGAATTCTCAGGTTCTGTTCAGAAATCGCCCTCTGCTTAGGCACCACATCCGAAGAAATGCCAGTTCTGTAAAAATGGCAAAATATAGGGGCTGCAACCTAATATGTCATTGCTGTGATTTCCACTACTACCACTTCTATGAGTGGTCAGTTGTAGAGGAGTTTGGCCGACGGGTGGGTGTGAGTTGATAGCCAGTATTAATGGTGGATATTTTTTCCCAAAGGGTAAGGCTACTATAAGAACAGCACAGAGTGGAAATGTTTGTAAAATGACGCTCCAGAAGCGGCGCCTCCAAATTCAAAGGCCCCCCCCCCCCCCCCCCCCGATACATAAAACTACAGTGCCATTACTTGACAGTGTAGTTGCCCTGAGGAAGTTTAACTCTTAATATTTTGTCTTTCTCGGGTATCCTTAATCGGCTCACTTCGTCCAGGAGAGAAATTCACAGAGTTAGGCGTGATTTTTAGTTCGAAGCAGAAAATCTGAAAACTTCAAAGAGACTGTAAAAAAAGGCCGATACCTAGCAGATTGCATAAAAGACTTCGCACTGCATTTAGAATTTAGTGTTAAGCGAGGATTGCAGAATAATTACAAAGATTGCAGTTTTTTTATCTCCCGGAAGCATGTTGGGCGACCATTTGCGGCGTTTGCAATCAGAAATCGGCAAGGTGGTCGGCGTCTAAACAGGGAACCAGGAATCAATGTCGTTACCTTCTCAGTACAGATGAACCTTTGACGCTTCCCGTGTCGAATACAGGGCATGATTTGATAACTAAAAAAGCATTCGCGGCTGTTTTTATACTCTGAAGCACACTACTTCGAAATGGGAACCATAACTTCGCGGCGGTTTTTATACTCTGAAGCACACTACTTCGAAATGGGAACCATAACTATGTCCCCTTAAGCAGTATTCACTTACCAGGGTTCTTTTCTAGCAGAGAGTCACAACGGCTGGGAGTTGACACGTCACAATTCCAGAGACTTTGCTTGGATTCTGCTGCAGGCGCCTGGAGGGACAACCCCATCTTTGGAACGAAATTATGTCCAGAGCTTAAACGAGACGAAGTGGATCCAATGTGATTGAGTGCTGAGCGACCACCTGGCGGTCATGATAGGAACTAAAGGAGAAAGGTTCCGAGTGCAAAGCTACACGACACAACCAGAAGAAATATGCGCGTCAATGATCATGGACAAATGACGTGTGCTTACCTCCATGTTTTGACAACTGAACTTACGAAGTGTTAAAAACAATAACTTGTGCGCATGCTGATCTTATTGGGTCATTTGAGTTAGGTTCTCTGTACGTTCTACATGCGGGCCATGTCTTTGGCATCATTCATTTTCACACATTGATAACATACCTCAGAAAATGTGACTATGACGAATTCCTGAGCAGAGCTCTACGGTGCCAAAGCTGAGGTCTACATATTTGCAACCGGAAATGCGTAGTCATCGTTTCGGTACACTGTCACCTGTATGCGAAGTAAATCTTTGAAGGCTCCTCGCCAGTTTTCACATGTGACGTGTGTGGAGGTGACAGAAGATGTACTGTAGTATCATGGGATTGGATTAAAACTGCGACGTGATCCGCAGCTCTAGCGGGTACAAATAAAGGGGCACCGTGCGTAACTGCTTGTCGAGAGAGAATGTTTTGATTTGTTTAATCGCGCTTGCATGCTAATCCTCTGCGCATGGAGCATGCACACGAAGTCGTGCTCTCTCGCCACTAGGCCGCTTTCATAAAGCGGCCCAGCCACGGACGCGTAGCCGCCTACGCTATGATATTCCCTTCCAGTTCATAAAACTGCCTCTCTAAGTGTAAGAAAGCAAAAACGGTTGACTTACTTATGAAGTTTATTCAGGCTCTGGAAGCCCCCGGTATCCAGGTACCACGTCCGAAGGAACGCCAGCTCTGCGATGATACCAGGAGAAAGTGCTAGAGCGCAAACTGGTGATTACATGCTATTAGTGACGACCTCCCAGGGTTAATGAAAGGAGCGTTTCAGCCAAAGGCTACACACTTACTCCAGGGGTACAGCAGCAGTAGTCACTTTGAGGAAACAGTGTCCAAAATTGCGCGCGCATTGTACTTCAGTAGACGCAAAGGCGCAAGTCTACGTGCGCTAAAACTAGGGAACGTAGCACCGAGTTCTGCGTCAAGCATCTGCTCCGGTTGAAGGCAGCGCTAACCATCAGAGGTTTTTTCAAATCTAAATTATTGCCTAGGTGCCAGGTGACCATAGAATCTTGCCGTTACTATGGGATCCTCGTCAAACCATGGCTGTAAGAGCAATTTTCTGTTCAGTATCATTACACGCACTGAACGGACACCCCCTGCTCACAACAACTAGTCTGGATGGCTGATGAAAAAATTGAATAGCCGGAAGAAATAGCCGGAAAAAAGAGTGCGCGTAGAGTACAGCGAAGTCAGCGACATTCCCGTCAGAGATTCTTTCCGGGGGAACGCATAATACACTTGTATCATTAAAATATATAGTATTGTTTGTCCTGTACCGTACATGCTTAAAAAAAGAGTTGGTCAAAACATATCCGTTCCAAAGGCGCTTGGTGACTTCAACTGGCGGCAACTAGGAGCATGCGATATTTTAAAAACTTATGTAGGTGAACTTTCCCTCTGCAGTCGATCTTCTTATATAGCTATGGATGAAGCATGACTGCAAGAACTGAAGGGTACGTGGCTGTAGCCGCGTAATCGAACTAAATGAAGAGACGTTCCTAATAGTGTCTGTTTAGATTCAGACAATATGCGATTCGACAAGCGAAAAACATTTCTGAATAGAAGGTGACATAATTAAGCCGGCATAAAATAGGCAGACGATTACGGTAGTCACTTATGCAAAATTTGAGCGCAGCTTTTCAAACGCCACCTGTCACCGCTGGCAGGTAGTGTGTTACGCTGCTAGCCACCTACCCACCCCAGGTTTCCATTCCTCCGCTCTTGCCCTGACAGGTGGCGTTTCGAACTGCTACTGCCTGCTAAGACGCCGCGTCACACACCGCAGCACGCCACCTGTCAGGTGGTGTGTTGCGGGGCAGTGCTTCAGGAGTGAGTTTTCTTCCTTCTGATAAATTTCATCACTTTGCTCTTTAAATTTTTGCACGCAAAAGGATTACGCTAGGTGTACACTGAACGGTGCCGATGTGTTTAAAATGGAGGCTGAACCCTCTCACGTAGGTGGCGCCTTTGCACGGTCAATCAGGGTGGCCTATAGCATTGTCCCATTGTGTTACTGAGAATTTTCATAACCACTAAAAGAATGCCAAAGGATACCGCGATACTACAACTCCTTACTCTTTATTACTAGTGGAAATGAACGTGCCGCAGGTAGATCAGAGCTGTCAAGGTACAGACACTGAGGCCAGGAATTCCATTTACTGGGAATAGCCCGAGTAATCTACAACAGATAACCGCATACTCACCAGGTGCTGTAGTGTAGTCTCCTGAGCAGAGCCCTGTCCCAGGTACCAAATCCAAAGAAAACGGAGCTCTGCAAAAACCACATCATTCTGCGGTTACAAGTCGAAACCGCATTGCTATAGCCAATATTTATCTTATCATTAATTTGGCTTTACTTTATCGGCAGCGTGTTTCCAGTGGTAGCTCATTCGTAGTTGTGGAGCAAAGACAACAGAACTAGGTCGGACTTCCCATGTCGCCTCAGGGTCTCAGCTACCGGCTTCACTGAACGGGAGACGCTGGCGCTTAGAGCGAAGCGACGGATGCGGACGCAGAGATGTGGCAATGCCAGATTGATGCAAGATCTAACGGCCGGCAGCGGATAAGCCTCGCAGAATGGAATCAATGATCAAGAAGCGCGCTTTAAACTGTGACAACCTCTCCGATCAGCAGAACTCACCGGTTCTGGTTGACTCCGAGCTAACAAATTAGCTCTCAACCCTCTGAAATTTGTAAACGTGATGGGAGGCAGTTATGTAGGGTTTAGCGTCGCTATTAAATGTCGCTATTAAGCGTCGCTATTAAAGGCATCACAGCAGAAGAGCCCGGACTGATTTCGACCGCGTGAAGTTCTTTAACTTAGATATAAATATTGTTGTACAACTGTTGGCTTTAGTCAGATTGGTTTGGTTTATGGGGGTCTAAAGTCCCAAAGCGACTCAGGCTATGAGGGACGCCGTAGTGGAGGGCTCCGGAAATTTACAGAGGACGCGATGTTGCTCGGCTGTTGACCATTCGTGGTATTGATTGCGATGCGCATATAAGGCTACAACATGCTGGACTGCCCCGACGTGCTGCATCTCCATTCATATTCTTCGGCAGCGAGTTCTGATCACTTAGGAGAAGGGAAGAACTCGGGGCGGGTCGTTCACAAATTAAAAATTTTGTAAACATCTAGCACGTCTCCTTCTAGGCTGGTTAATCAGATAAAAATTATTCCTGACAGGAAGAGGCAATGCATCGTACATAACCCTCTTAAAGGCATTCGCAGTTTCTTGTTTAATTCGTAACAAAAGTTACGCCCTAAGCTGACCTTTCTAAGGGATACTGAAACAAAATCTTAAAATTGAACAGAAACACTGAATTAGATTTTCGGACTGTGATTACACCGAAATCTGGTCATCACTTCGCATATTTTTCAGCGGATGGTTTTATTTTCGATGTTTTATGAGCGCGCAGCAAGCCCTCCCGGCCGGCGCGAGGTGAAGACCGTGACGTCATGACACCCTTGTCCGACAGGCAACCGGTCGCGTCACTCGAAGCGCGATGTCTCACTGCAATACGGGTAGACCAAGCGATAAGGCTCCCGACCTCGGATGCTGCCGACGCGAAACTGGCAAAACCCGCGAGTAGCGATGGCAATCGTGCTCCTGCGGGAACAGTGTGCGCGCGGGTGTTATGACGTCTAGCCGCAGCTTCCACAGGAGGCCGCGAGATACAACGATAAGGCAGTGAATCACGAAAAAAACGTGCCATCCGCCTTTTCTTGTAAAAATTCTTGTCGCATTTATCAATTTCAGCACTCAAGCTCTTCTTCCCATGTAAAAGAGCAGCTCCAAAAGTTTGGTTCAGCATCCCTTAAGGAAGAGGTTAAGCCAGAACATGCTTTTCGACAGTTTTATTAAATACTACGCCATACGTGATTAGAAGAGCAGATCACAATAACTTGCACTTGGATGCACAGATTTGAAAAACGGGACTGGAGAGGGAAGCCTCAGTGCGCTGATCCCCGTTCACTTAAAAAAAAACATATAGGCTAGCTGACAGAGAAATATATCCCAACAGAGGAACTGCTTAAAGGGGGACCCTGGTCTTTAAAAAAAATGTAATTTAATAATGAGTCACAATTTTGCAATATTCAGGGAACAGTGTGCTGATTCTAAATATGGCCATTTATTTTATGCTAAACTTGTACAGTCGTGGTCAAAAGTCTCAAGGAAAAAGGCTTTTTGGTTCAGCCGCATAGCAGAGTCATTATGTCGTTATGGCACTATTTAAGATCTGATCACCTTGAAATGCTTGCAGAAGGCTTCTTATTGCGGCAGAGAAGCTTCCTGCTTGAAGAGTGTTTTGAATAATATCCGCTACGCGGAACATTCTTGGCACATTCATTTCGCTACAGCTGGACGCTACGGCCTTAACACTTTTGACCAGGACTGTACTTGTGTACTCATACAATATGTAATGAAAGTATGAAAATATTATGTAGAGAGAATTGAAATAATTTTACCACAGAAAATTTCACCAGTTTTGCTGATGGGAACTAGCTGATATGCATTCCACTGGTTTGGCTTGACATCATGGAGTGCATTAAGGGTAAAATTATTGTGTATATAACAGGACCTGAATTACGAGGTTTTCAAGTCGCCACTTCAGAAACAGGAAGAAAAGTTAGCATCTCTCTTTCTGGAGTGGCAAGAGAGTAAGTAATAAAAGAAATAAAGCCGCAAGAAGTGAAAGTTCTATAAATATAAACAACCTAAGGTTTGGCCTAATATAGCAATTACTGTAGTCTTAAACCTCCTTTAGGCATACAACACAGATGATTTGCAGCGCTTAAGCTTCCATGGATAGCAAAATCTGTTGCTTCAGCTGCGCATGGAATAACAGTCGCAAATTCAACAAATGTGGTGGCTCTGCACGCGACTGTGCATTATTTCGATATTTCCCGTTGCAGAGGTCAAGCGTTTGACGGGCAGTAAGCATTTTGTCAAAGGGCGCAAAATGCATTTAACATCTGTTGCAATGAGACGCGAACTAAGCGCTCCCTACATGCTTTACAAGTAAAGAAAGCCGAAACTGAGGACCAAATTGGCGAATAAGCAGGGTAGCATTAACAGTACTTGCAAGTGAATAGCGGGGCGTCAGCTCAGGCCTTAATGCAATGAATGCAAATGAGAACATTTGTCCAAGATGGAGTTAAAATAACTGAAGGGAGTCAGCGCGGAATAGAACAGGGGGATCCCCTACTGAAACATTCCATTTGAGTGACTGGTATGAAATTATGGGAATACGAAGCCCATAACATAGGGAGCAACACTGTGCAATATCAAGGCACGTTAAAGAAGCCCAGGTGGTCGAAATTTCCGGAGCCCTTCACTACAGCGTCTGTCATAGCATGAGTAACTTTGGGATGTTAAAACCCATAAACCAAACCAAAGCATATGAAGATCTATATCTTATCTTTACGGAGTCTATAAGCATTCCATTAAATTTTTACATGATTTACGTGCAATGCGCATGATCTTATATGAAGTCCGTAAGCTTCCATACGTGCTTCTATATAGCCCATAACAACTCAATATGCTCGATACTGAGTGCATAAAGTATCGTATGGAAACGCATGGAATCTTGAAACTTTTCATATGAAAACTTTCAGTAGGGCGAAAGGTTCATGCACTGCTATGGTAAAATTATTCCTTACCGAGCACAGTCATCTCGCATCTCGTACCCGTCAAGCTGACGGTGGGATAAGAGGCACCCACGTGACGAAGGCACCACAGAACACGTAGGAGGCCACATTTGCTCGCCCGACAGTCGTCCTTGCGCGAACACTGGCTCGTAGAGCTTCAAGAGAGGTGGAGGGATTACGCAATTAATGAAAATGAATTATGCAGGGTAAAGCTGCCGTCTAAGAAGTGGCGAGATTCACAGCAAGGTTGCAAAAGGGTTGTCAGGAGATGCGGGTCGTTGATAACTATGAGGAAGAGGTGAGGCGCAAGTCATGCTGGCACTCAGACGTAATGCTCTAAATTATACGTAGTAACAATGCAATATTAAAGAGTTTTGGTTTGGTTTTTGTGGGGTTTAACGTCCCAAAGCGACTAAGGCTATGAGAGACGCCGTAGTGAAGGGCTCCGGAAATTTCGACCACCTGGGGTTCTTTAACGTGCACTGACATCGCACAGTACACGGGCCTCTAGAATTTCTCCTCCAAAGAAATTCTAGCCGCCGCGGCCGGGATCGAACCCGCGTCTTTTGGGTCAGCAGCCGAGCACCATAGCCACTGAGCCACCGCGGCGGCATTAAAGAGTTTTAGTATAGTGTACGTAGACATACGCAAAGGCATAGCGTACGCTATAAAATAGCGTCAGTCGTACTGCGCATGCGCCAAACGCTATTTCAAACCGATGGCTTACGTACGTTCGCGTTAGGTACGCTATTAGACAGTTTTAGTATAGCGTTTGCGTTTTTTGCGTACGCAACACGCAAGATGTTTGCGTACGCTAAATTCAAAGCGCGAACAACACTTTTAGGTGAGCGTTTGCGGACCGTTCCGCAATAGCCGCTAAGTAGACATACAACATCCAAGTTCAGCCCCGTTTGGGTATGTACCTAGCGCCACCACACGTCGAAAAAAAAAATTGAGGTCGTTTTGATCCAAGTGCTAAAAATGGCCGTTGCCATGCCGACAGTGTACACAACCTGTCGTTAGCCTTACGGGCTTGAAAACAGACTGCTATCTCAAAAGTACCGGCAAGTTATCGCACATAGCATTGCGTCCCAGTGAAACGACAGAAAGCGGAAGCGAATACCACCATTTATTGCCAGTTGAGCGAAGAATAACTCAATGACGAGGTATTTTAGAACCGAAGCGGGCAAACAGGGCGCCGCCATGTTGTCTCCGCAAGCCCCGCAAAGACGCTACGCTATTTCCAGAAAATTGCGTGCGTACGCTAAACGCTAAGCTTCTTTTAGCGTTCTGCGCATGCGCATTCTACATGCGCTATTTTATTGCGTACGCAAAGGTTTTGCGTACGCTATACTAAAACTGTCTATTTTTCGAATTTAGCGTGCGTGCTCTTGCGTACGCCAGGAAAAATAGCGTTGTCAACATGGCGGCGCCCAAGTCCCGCTTCGGAGAGAAAATGTCATGTTATTGGGTTTTTAGGCATATTCA
The DNA here is from genome assembly GCF_055824585.1 of Amblyomma mixtum. Lineage (NCBI taxonomy): Eukaryota > Metazoa > Arthropoda > Arachnida > Ixodida > Ixodidae > Amblyomma > Amblyomma mixtum. The sequence goes on from NC_143015.1 coordinate 103,229,032, forward strand.
CTGCCCTTAAATGGAGCGTATGATATTCGCTTTGCCTCCTCTCGCCGACAGCAGAACGATTGAGAGATAAACTTGCCCTATTTTGGATTCTGTGTAACGATTCCGCCGTTCCTAACCCTAACAAAACACCGCCGACTGTGGATTGGCTTGATTTGGATTTTTATGCCAGGGTAGCCATAGCCTCGCCAAAAGTAGCCGTTTCGGCTGTAGGGCAGTAGGGGTCCGAAAGAATGCTAGTACGTACCATGACGTTTTTAAAAAACCTTGCTCGTTCGGTTACCTAAAAAAATTAAAAAAAAAAGCTAGGCCCTGCGCCGACTGCGCAGTGCGCGACTCATCGGGGACGCCATGCAACCGGCTATCTACGTGATACGACTTGCATGAGCTTGGCCGATGCCTTGGCTAAGCGCGAAAAATACGACACAAAATGTTATTACATTTTAACATCAGATGGCGCCAACGCGGCCTTAGCTATCTTTGCGTTCGGGCGGTTGTACGGTAACCTAAAAGTCCTCTTGCGACTTCCACAGTAACCTCCCGCTAAATGCTTGCGTATAGCGTACGTAAGCGCTCATACGCTATACTAAAACTCTCTATTTAAATAATCCAAGCAGCCATCTTTTAACGATCTATACGCATAATTCATGTCAAGCTTACGGACAGGCTTTCTACAATGTGAGTCGGTTTTCCGCTAGCGATCACTGAGTAAGGCATAGCAGAGAGTCAGTGTTTGCGACGAAAGTGGAAGACCCACCACTACTTCATAAAAGCCTGAGTGCGTTCCCAGGCTGTCGTTTGAGTGTAAACAAGAAAAACTGGACTAAGAATTAGCGAACCAGCAAAAGCATTATGCCTGGAGGAAGCCATAGGTATGGTAGCTACATCCTTGCTATAGAAGTTATCGGCCGCAGTTTACTGTGGGCTGATTTCGTTTCTAAGAAGCTAGGCGCAGGTTTTCCACGTGTCTACAAAAAAAAAAAGACCAGCAGCGATTGTCTTTACAGGAATCGGTGCTTTTCGTTCATATTGTACGTAGTGCATTCTTACCGTAGAAAATTATTTTTGTGAACCGTATTTTGCTCAGCCCTCACTTCCGCCTCACCAACGAGGCCTGAAAAGACAACCCTCTTTTGCGCTGTCCTGTGCTACAACAAGTGTCACTTATTCTCGGCTCCTTTTCTCTTTTTTGACATGCCGCGCCCAGCGTACCGAACGTTGCCCTGCCGTCACCCGCTGTGTCCGGCCATGTCATGGCATGTTGTGCCTTGCGCAACTCAGGACAGTCACTTTTTTTGAGGTACAGTGAGTCGTTTGGCTAGCTTTCGCACAACCAACCTCAATGGCTTGCGCTAGCTTTCGACTAACCAAGTTTACTGCAGGAACCCCATTTTAGTTCCAAGAATATTTTTCAATTCTCGTAAGCATCAAAACATGTGTCTGATACAACGTAGGCTAAACATTACAACGGAATGTAGGAGCTGAAAAAAAGTTAATATTAGAGTTGTAAGACAGGCCTTCGGCTCCCGAACCTTGGGCGGCTGGCGTAAGGAAGAAGAGGACGAAGACAACGGCGCCGATGCTCGTGCGTGTGCGCTGATCGCTGCCGCTGGGACTGGTCGCTGCCTGAGGACTGAACCGAGGCGTACCACTAGCCGTTCGCGACGCAGCGCCTTCGAAGACTACGCTACACTAGAGAGTTATAGAATAGCGCAGATTTATTCATCACCATTTTCATCAGCCTATTTATGCCACTGTGGGGTAAAGGACTCTTCATTGACGAGGAATGAATAAATTACTACGTTACTTTCGCATGACGTTTCACACGTCTTTTGCGCATTCCACTGAGAAAACAAGAATAGGAAAATGAGATGATTGCTAACGACCTACATATGAACGAAGCGATCAGTCATCGAAAGCAAGGAAAGCATAGCGAAGCTTTTCTAATTTAAATCTGCGGTGTTGATCAGTACGAAAGAATTATTGTAACCACAGTGCAATCAGAAGCCCGCGTCTGTCATGGCACAGAAACTTGGTGAAGGCAGAGTAACACAGCAGATGAAACAAGGCAAAAGAATGTGCGCAGAAAGAGGTCGAAAAATACGAGCGAGGGTGATGCGGCAGAAATCAAAGCCAGTTTTGGCAAAGAGCACCTATATATGTTCTTGCCGGGACGCAGTATACGATTTGTATAATCTTTTACTGGAATAATTCTGTTTATAACTGCTGAAGATATCGTACATATAATGGCCTTATTTTGCAGCTCAACCTTTTTGTGGCATTGAACTTCACGTTTGGTTGATGCTCATGTTCATTTTCATATATATTTGGCACTGAGATTTGAGCTGGATGTATGGACGCCAGGTTCTACCATGCTGACTGGATGCTGACGTTTCTGCATTCGCAACTGCAGCGCCCAAAATCCAGTGACAGAGCTAAGGCACAAGGAATTTCGGCTACTTGTATCCATGACAGTTGAAAAGCGACGTCTTTTCCCATTGAACTGCCTCAAATAGGGGTGGCTTAGGCTGAAAGCCTGTTTTTCTGTATCTGGCTCTTGGTAAGGACAAAGCTCAATTTCCCACCTCTCATTGCTGAAGCATTTTTAAGAGGTCCTACTTTTACAGGCCCTGTTCATGTATGTGTCCATGCCATAACCTTCTATGCCCATTATGCTGCAAAGAGTAAACCGCGCAAAGGAGGTCAAAAAAGGATTCGGCACAATTTAAACAAGCAGCAATGCAGTTCTTTGCAGAACAGTAGGGGTGGCAAAAGTGAATTTTCACTCATGAAATGACGTACAATGCGTAGTGAGGATGTGCGAGTTTTAGAGAGACGTTGAAGCACATTAAAGGCTGAACATGTATATTTAGAATGCAGACTGTCGAATGAATCGCATTACAGCAAAACGAGCGGGCCAGTCACTTCCAAACGAGTCAAGTATCAATCCTGCTCACCTCGCACAGCTCTCTTCATCCCAGTCCCGCTGGTAAGGGCGAGGGAGATAAGGCCGGAGGACCCTCTCGCACCCACGTGACGAAGGCACTTCAGACAGCGCAGTCTGCCGCGTCTTGCTATACATCGGCCCCGCTGGTTCTGTTGCTTGAGGACGAAGGGACAAAAGTTATAGCTGGTTTGCTATACGACTTATGCTATGGCGAAATTCACCGAACATCACTTGCGAACGCCTACGTAGACAAGCATCGTCCATAGCATCGTCCATGACACACATTTTCCCACATTTTCGGAGACTGGACACGGAAGCCCACAAGTACTGATACCTAATGTCATTGGAGTTTTTGCGGTGCGAGAGAAAAAAAAGAGGGATCCTCGTAGCAACAACATAATGAGTACATACCTTTTACTGTTAACACTTAAGTTAACAATGAACAGTTTAAGAAATTAATCATTTTTTAGTGGAGTAGTGCTCGTGTAAGGTATAGTATAATATGGTATAGCATAATACGATAAAAGATATAGGAGATAATAGTGGTACGGTGTAGTAAGTGTAATGGTTAAGTGTGCCGACGGGGCACTTATGCCATGTGAGACGTCACAGTGCAAGGCTCCGGATTAATGCTTGGGCACTTGGAGGTCATTAAACTCGTGACATCACCAAGCACAGGGGAGGTTTCGTATTATGCCCCCGTTGAAACATCGAGGAAACCTTTGCATGTTTATTGTTATCTAGTTTTCTTAATCACGGCATTATGTGGCTCACACCCTGACCTCCCTCATTCTTGGTGTAGGCGACGCTTATCCACCTACTGTATTTGAACGGAGGCTGTAAAGTGAACTGGTTATGTGTCGACAGGCAGCCTGTCTAGACTGGGTGCAAGTATTAGATGCGAAATGGGGCTAAGACTCTAGTTCGTCAGATTTAGAAAAATGCTAGGCTGCAAGAAAAAAAACTGCAAGGAAAAATGTGTTACCTGTTTTATAGACGTGAAATGAAGCATGTGCAATGTGGATGTATTGAATATGTAGTTAGCTAAAGCGCAATTTGTCTGTAATCGTTGCCTGAAATCTCTGCCTAGTTAGGTATATCGGTAAGCAAATCCGTTCCCTGTCCTGGACCCACACTTGCCGATCGTAGGAGCGTGGTCATCGCTACTCTGCTGCAGTATGCCCTCCTCCCATTCATTCCAGCAGCGCCGTCCACGTCTCAGGAAGTAGAAGCAATGGGCGCTAAGCCCATCCAGACGCTGCAGTGGCTTCCCCAATTTAGCTCACAAGGAAACCATCACGTGGTACTGGGATGCTTGTAGCTACGAGGAACGAGGACTCGTCACAAGCTTGGAGTCAGAACTACAGAGATAATTCGCTTCGAGAAACTGGTTGAGGAGTTCTGCAACATGCACTCACGTCGCAAGATTTGGTCAGTGAGTGACAGTCCAAAATGGTCGCTGGCAACTTGCTCAGGGCCCATCTTCCATGATGAATCGGCTCAATTGTGTCGCGTGACCTCCGCGACTCGCCACTGTGAACGTGCCTTAACAGCGGCCTATCTATGTAGTTCAGAAGGAAGCTACCGAAAGTGATCGTCCGACCGCAGAGCGGAGGGGATGAGGTACCGCTACAAATAGAGCGCAGGCCTCTCCAAACCGAAGCAATATTTGGAAGTTAAATCCTACGACACCGCTGATATATTCAATCCTGACCATCAACCAGCCTTGGGTGCGATGATTTTCCGGTCCCTGTCACTGGCAATGGCTTTATGACTGCAATGTGCAGATTACAGTGACAGCAAGACTACTGCCGTCCATGTTGCACAGAATGTTTGCGTTTGGGATTAATACCACGAATGCTGGATTGAGCTGCTAGAGCTTCCACTTGAGTCGACGATCTAACTGCACACCTATTGATGAACTGAGTCTTCCATTCGGTACCGATGTTTCATTTGTAAGTGGAAAACAAAAGACCTGCACCTGAATAGAATGCAAATGCGTTCACTGAAGGATACCACAGACTGGCTAAAAACTTGCATTCTATAAAAATACAGTGGAAATGATGAGACCCTTGTCTTTGGGGGAGCTGGCACATTATCTTGTATTGCTTTGGGCAAACACAGACACACCACTGCTGATTGTGATCCTGTTTCAGCTTGCTCTAACTTGTCAGCTAAGCTTCAACTTTTCCAGAGTTTTTCCATTCATTCTTCCATAGAAAATAGCGCGAAACGTGCACAAGTGGAGGTTTTTGTGAGAAATTGCACGCTACAGTAAATTAAGATGAATTGCAGGAAATTTTGCTTAACCAAAATAAGTACACAGCTACACATTTTGATCAACCGAAAGAAATTTCAGGCATGTTATGTCAGCTGATCTGAGGGCATCTGGTTTGTGATGGCATTGTCTGCTACACAGCCTTCGGCTCTTGAGGATCCACGTTATTTTCTCCGCGTAGAAGATTAGGCCACAAGAGCGAAGAAAACAAATACATTATTACTTTAACCTCTGTCCAAATGTCTTGTGCATAAATTTCTACACATGCATTAGCGTCAGAAGAATGGCCTGAGGGGCGAGTATTGATGCATGATGAAATGAACGGCGGCGCAACAAGGACACTAACAAGAGGTGGTGGTGTATCTTTCTTGTTAGTGTCCTTGTTGCGCCGCTTTTCATTTCATCATGCATTAGTGTGTTTGTTAAAACTCTCAGCCAAGTTCTGTTTGTCCTACCGCAATGATCGGCTTGTGAGTGTAACAAATTTTCTCGCACAGAGGAGCGATAACGTCATCCTAAATTACAAAGGCAAGCTTGTATACTCTATGCGCAATTGTATCTCAGGAAGCACATACTCACCTCCGGCAGTTTACTTCGGCGTTGAGCGGGCTGCCTGGCAGGTACGACCGGACATGTTCTTCGTTCTGGGATCGATGGAGCGATGCTACATCGTGGAATGGTCGCTCGCTGATCGAATGTCTCCGAGCTAAATGTCGGGGACGCATGATCCAATGGCAGAGCGAGACACCACGTCCCACTACTGGCTGTTTCCATGACAACGAAGTAGCAGCTTCTTGCTTCTGGCCTGTGAGAGAGCAGCAGTACAAGGACCGCGTAGGCTGCATGTCTGTCGGTTTTACTGCTTTTATGGAGCCTAACGTCCCAAAGCAACAGTGAGGAACGCCGTAGTAGAGCACTGACATTGCACAGTACACAAGCCTCTAGCATTTCGCCTTCAACAAAATGCGACCGCTTCGAACGGGATAAAATCCGCGGTTTTCGGTAGAGCAGCCGAGCGCCATATATACTGAGCCATCAAGACCACTTAGGCTACATGTTTTTTTTCTGCGTAGACCATTAGGCAAGAAAAAAGAAAAAAGGATTCCAAAAGTTTCGACTACCTGGGGTTCTTTAACGTGCACTGACATCGCACAGTACACGCGCCTCTAGCATTTCGTCTCATCAAAATTCGACCACCGATGGAGACGAAATTCTAGAGGCCCACGTACTGTGCGATATCTGTGCACGTTAAAACCCAGATGGTCGAAATTTCCGGAGCCCTTCACTACGGCGTCCCCATAGCCTGAGTCGATCTGGGGAGATAAGGCGACGGCAGCTGGCAAGGCACAAGCTTAAATGGAGAGATATGTGAGTGACATTTGTCTTGCAGTAGAAATCATTTGGCTTCTCCTGCTGCTGATGATGATATAGGGTAAGCCACCAGCCCAATTCAATCGTCACCACAAGACGAGCGACCATTAAACTAGAAAGTTAGCTCTTTACGACTGGTTAAACTAGACACTACATATTTTAACGCTGCGGTGGCTCAATAGTTCTGCTGACCGGCTGCTTATAACCTGCGCCGCTTTGAGACGTTAAACACCTATAATAAGCCAAGGTAGAGAGAGGGTGGGGTTGATGGTCCTTTGCGATCACAAAAATGAACAAGGGAGGGGAAAACCTCAGGTTGCTTGAGCCAATGTTTCGACAAGGTGACTTGTCTTCGTCTGGGCAAAGCGCTCATCATTG